>NC_081810.1:23518750-23850000 GCF_030704535.1 Vitis vinifera | reverse complement strand
GAAAGAATTAAACTCTTGAAAGGTTTTGTGAGTTTTTAAAACAAGCAAAATGAAATCAGGAGCATCACCAGGCAAGAAGTCGTTAGCATGATCCTTCCCTTATTCTTGGATGAATCTTCGGATTATCTTATACTTGATATGTGTGCAGCATCATGATCATATACATCCTAGCTATTTGAAATTTGTGCACCATTCAGTCAAACCAAGAACATTACCAGATAAAAAGGTTGTGACAAATGATGTCGGTGTCCAAAGATGCAAATCTCCTTATTCACTAGACCAAAAGGATGTGTACTACTAGCTGGCCTGCAACAAAATCATGAAATTCCCCACCTATGCATGGCCATGTACAGCCACAAGAATCTTCATAAACCATCCCACCCAAAATCCTTCCCATTAAGCTTGAATCCCATGCCAAATCACTCTAGCCTGAGATGTCATAGCCAGATCACCATGCATCATTTATCGCTCCCTATGCCCCCCCTCATGCATATCATCTTTCTTTTTAACACCATATGCCCTTCATGCTTATCTATCCTACCCAACATGCATAGCCATCCTCCATAATACCCACATAAATACTCATTCTCCATACCCATACATGTCATCAATTCCTTCAGTACCCATTAACCCATTTCGTCTTTCATCCACCATACTTTCTATCTCTTCACCACACCACATATCCATTTTCTAAGTCCACTTCAAACCTATTCCCTCCATTGTTGCATGACCATACGTGGCCACATTAACGTCCATCACACATGTCTCCAACCACTTACATGTCGTTCATACCCTCTTCAAATTGATAAATTGTAGTTTTTTCATTCGTTCATGTACAGAGTATATATAGAGGGTAATCACCATTCTATGAATGAGAAAGAATGATACAAGGAAAGAATGATATAAGGAAATAACAACTAATATCCTAATACCTCAATATTCCTAATATCTCAACTTTCCTAATATCTAAACATTCCTAATATCTCAACACTAAATGATATAAGGAAAACATTCCTAATATTTCAACACTCTCCCTCAAGTTGGTGCATAGATGTCACACATACCCAACTTGTCTAAAAATTTTGAGAACACTTGACTTGAGACAGCTTTGGTGAGGATATCAGCCAATTGATTTTCTGATCGAATCTTAGGCAATTCCACAATCTTATCATCCAACTTTTCCTTAATGAAGAATCTATCCACCTCGACATGCTTTGTACGATTATGTTGTATTGGATTATGAGCAATGTCACATGCGACTTTATTGTCACAAAACAATCGAATTGGTTGCCTAGATAGGTAACCTAAATCCTGTAAGAGGAGTCTTAGCCATAATGCCTCACAAAGTCCTAGAGCCATGCCTCTAAATTCCGCTTATGCACTTGAACGAGCGACGACATTTTGCTTCTTACTTTTCCATGTCACAAGATTACCACCTACAAAGGTAAAGTAACCAGATGTAGATCGCCTATCATCCACTGCACCAGCCCAATCAACATCAGTATATACTTTCATACTGCAATGTCACATGCGGCTTTATTGTCACAAAACAATCGGATTGGTTGCCTAGATAGGTAACCTAAATCCTGTAAGAGGAGTCTTAGCCATAATGCCTCACAAAGTCCCAGAGTCATGCCTCTAAATTCCGCTTATGCACTTGAACGAGCGACGACATTTTGCTTCTTACTTTTCCATGTCACAAGATTACCACCTACAAAGGTAAAGTAACCAGATGTAGATCGCCTATCATCCACTACACCAGCCCAATCAACATCAGTATATACTTCTATACTGCAATGTCACATGCGGCTTTATTGTCACAAAACAATCGGATTGGTTGCCTAGATAGGTAACCTAAATCCTGTAAGAGGAGTCTTAGCCATAATGCCTCACAAAGTCCTAGAGCTATGCCTCTAAATTCCGCTTATGCACTTGAACGAGCGACGACATTCTGCTACTTACTTTTCCATGTCACAAGATTACCACCTACAAAGGTAAAGTAACCAGATGTAGATCGCCTATCATCCACTGCACCAGCCCAATCAGTATCAGTATATACTTCTATACTCTGATGATTAACATTTTTAGCGAACAAAATTCCCTTCCCAGGAGCATTCTTCAAATACCTCAAAATACGCATGACTGCATTCATATGTTGCTCTCCAGGATTATGCATGTATTGACTCACTACACTCAATGCATAAGCAAGATCTGGTCTTGTATGAGCTAAGTACATTAATCTCCCCACAAGTCTCTGGTATCTTCCCTTATCGGTTGATACTTGATTAGGCTCAACACATAATTTCAGACCTTCTTCTATTGGTGTATTAACAGGTTGACATCCCGACATTCCAGTCTTCTGTAAAAGATCTAAGACATACTTTCTTTGAGACAGAAAAATTCTTTCACTTGATCGAGAAACTTCAATCCCAAGAAAGTATTTCAGAGGACATAGATCTTTCATTTCGAATTCTCTAGATAGATAATTTTGCAAAGCTTTTCTTTATTCAGGATCATTTCCTATAACTACCATGTCATCCACATATATGATGAGTGTCGTAATCTTACCATGTTGCTTTTTCAGGAACAAAGTGTGATCTGAATTACTTTGACGATAGCCAAAACCTCTCATTGACTTTATGAACCTTTCAAACCATGCTCTCGGGGATTGCTTCAACCCATACAATGACTTCTTCAATTTGCACACCTTCTAACATTGTTTTTCTGACACCATGCATCCTGGTGGAAGATCCATATATACTTCTTCAGATAACTCGCCATGTAGAAAGACATTTTTCACATCGAACTATTGTAATGGTCAATCTAGGTTTGCAGCTAAAGACAGTAATACTCGAACTGTGTTGATCTTAGCTACAGGTGCAAATGTCTCTGTGTAGTCAATTCCATAAGTTTTAGTGTACTCTTTTGCTACTAGTCTTGCTTTAAATTGTTCAATACTACCATCTACCTTGTACTTCACAGTATAAATCCAACGACACCCAACTGGCTTCTTTCCTGGTGGACATTCTACGAGTTCCCATGTTTCATTCTTCTGCAATGATTTCATCTCTTCATTCATGGATGCTTTCCACCTTGGATCAGCTAAGGTTTCCTGCACACTGTTAGGAATAGCTACAGTAGATAATTGATTTACAAATGACTTATTTGATTCAGACAAACGATGGTTAGACACATAATTGCTCATGGGATATTTGACTTTGGTAAACAATTCAGGTTCATATGTGGGTTTAGGAATACCTCTATTATGACGGAGTGGTAACCGTTTCATGAATGGATCAGGTTCCAAATTAAGAACACCCTCAACAGACAATGATTGGTTTGGTATTTCAGTGAAGACATCTTCGGACCCAAATTGTTGACCACTCATATCCAACTCACTCGCTTCCTGGTTCACTAGTTCAGATTGTCCAGATTCATTCTCTTCAAAGATATGATAATCATAATCGAGAGTCTGAATTTCCTTATTGTACTCCCCCTGAAGTTCAGACTCAGATGAAAAATACATCGAATTTTCATGAAACACCACATCCATTGTAATATACATTTGTCGAGTTGGAGGATGGTAACATCGATATCCCTTTTTGTGCAATGCATATCCAACAAACACACATTGCAATGCATGAGAAGTTAACTTGGTGCGTTGGTGTTTGTGTAGATGCACAAATGCCACACAACCAAAAACACGAAGAGGTAGATTTGGGACAGTTGGGGCAACTACGACATTAGTAAGAGCTTGGAGAGATGTTTGGAAGTTAATTGAACTGGAAGGTACCCGATTGATCAAGTATGTGGCAGATGTGATTGCTTCTCCCCAATAAGATGTCGGTGTTTTTGCTACTATCAAGGAAGCACGAACAACCTCTAACAAGTGTCGATTTTTTCGTTCAGCGACTCCATTTTGCTAGGGTGTATTGGAACAAGTAGTCTGATGAATGATGTCATGTCCTTCCAAATACTTTTGAAGATCAGAACTTTGATATTCTCCACCATTATCACTACGCAGAACCCGAACCTTTGCATTGTACTAAGTTTCAATCATTTTATGAAAATTTTGAAACAACAAGTTCACTTCATCTTTGGTCTTCATCAAGTATAACCATGTCATTCTGGTACAATCGTCAATAAAAGTAACAAACCAAAGTGAGCCACTCAAAGTTGGGACTTTGGATGGGCCCCAAACATCAGAATGTATAACCATAAAAGGAAGCGGACTTTTGTTCAAAATTAATGGAAACGAAACACGATGGCTTTTAGCTAATTCACAAATATCACAACGGAAACCAGAAATATCACTCTTTGCAAACAAACTAGGAAAATATTTTTTTAAATAACCAAAGGAAGCATGTCCCAAACGTCGATGCCACAACTAAATTTCAGACTTTTTCTTCTCTCCTTCAGATCCATCTGCCATTAAGGCTTGTTGCAACTTATTTGAATCCTTTGACTGCAAGTCCAAGTAATAGAGTTTTCCCTGCTTAATACCACAACCAATTGTCTGTCTTGTTTGGATGTCCTTAATTACACAAAATTTAGGCCAAAAAATGACAATACAAGATAAGGTTGCAGTGATTTGAGAAACTGACAAAAGATTGTAATCTAGAAATGGAACAACTAAAACAGAATCCAAATTCAAAGTATCAGTAAGAGTTAAGGATCCTTCCCTAATGACTGGGGTTGTGTTACCATTGGCTGTGGAAACAATTTTTTGTGAGGAAGATCTAAGGGGTGAAACCTATCTAGAATCAAAAGTCATATGATCTGTAGCACCAGAATCAATTATCCATGCACTATTAATAATAGGTGTAAAAATATTTAAAAACTTACCACCATGATCTATAGTGGCTACCATTGCAGAGGCTTTCTCAGCAATATTAGTCTTTGTTTTTATTTCGGCAACAGTTGTAGTCGAGGTTTTCTTGAAATCCTTCTTCCGTTGATCACGATTATTATCATTAATAATAAAGTGGTGATAGCCTAAACATGATCTAAAGGTCCATGGTTCAAAACCTCGGTTCCTCATTGTTTTCCTGGTCATACCAAGAGTCGTTGCTTTGAAATTGTGGGATATCCAGACTGGTGGGATCAGTCTTATTGCAGTGAGTGCATTTGAAGGTTGACTTATCAATATTAGGGCTTGTCTTAGGATGGTTGATCGCTGTTGGACTACCATAGCGACAAAATATCCAGGATTTCAATTTCATGGCTCTAATACCATCTTCAACTTGATAAATGGTAGTTTTTTCATTTTTTCATGTACAGAGTATATATAGAGGGTAATCACCATTCTAAAAATGGGAAAGAATGATACAGGGAAAGAATGATATAAGGAAATAACAACTAATATCCTAATATCTCAACTTTCCTAATATCTCAATATTCATAATATCTCAACTTTCCTAATATCTAAACATTCCTAATATCTTAACACTAAATGATATAAGGAAAGAATGATATAAGGAAAGCATTCTTAATATTTCAACATACCCGTCATAATTGACACCCACAATTCATCCCATATGACCTTACCATTTCTCTCATACCCGTGATCACACCTAACTCTTTATCTCTCTTATTGACCTAACCCATCTATCCCACCATTCTCCATCTCCCATTCCATTGGCCATATCCTCCTACTCATATCATACCCATTCTTCATGCCCACTGAGATATTTATCCAATTACCTTTAATGCTGCAACAGGATCTACTTATGCAAAGTGTGGAAATACTAAGGTCACGGTGTATGTGTTGGAGCCAAGAAACGTCCTTCAAGTTCCAGGTGGACAACATGGAGACCAGAATGGATCCAAGTTCTGGGAATTTGTTCGTGATGAGTATGACATTGATCCAATTGGACAATATGTCGAGACCTCTTATTCGCAATTAGAACGGGTAAATGTCTACTACAATGAGGTTTCTTGTGGGGATTTGTTCCGTGTATTATTCTCAAGAATTTGGAGCCTGTCACTATGGACAGTGTGCGTACTAATCCTTATGACCAAATTTTTCATCCTGATGACTGTGTTTTTGGACAATCTGGTGCATGCAACAACTGAGCCTAAGGTCATTATATCGAATGGGCGTAGTTGATTGATGCGGTTCTCGATGTTGTTCACAGTGAAGTTGAGAATCATGATTGCATGCAATGTCTTCGGGTGTGATATTCACTTGGATAAGGCACTGGTTCTGGCATGGAGGCTCTCATGATGTCAAAAGATGAGAGAAGAATACCCAAATATTCCATTCTTTCCCATCATCACCTCTCTCTCTTTCTTCTCTGTTTATTTTTCTAGTCACTCTATTTGTGATTTTTAAGGTGTTGTGTTGCTTCAACAATGGTGGATACCACATATGTTATTGTAGAGGAAATCTCTTTTCAAGACTTTAATGACGATGGGATGCCCCGCTGTCACGCTATCGTTCATAGTGTGGACTCATTGGAACCCTTCAAAATTCGTATTAGTTGGTTGAATACTAAGAACAAAAGCACTGAAATGGTGTCAGTCGACTGGGTTTGCTTCGGATTTATGAAAACCAGTGAGGAATTCCAAAGTATAGGAATTATTGGAGAAAGTTTCTGAACCTAGATGAACAATACTTGACCGAATGCAACGTAAATCCATGATAAGGTGATTAAATCCTGGTTAGCAGCAGGAATCTATGGGAAATATAAGGTTCCAGGATCATTTGTTACTATGGAATGCTCTTGTGGATATGTATGCAAGATCAGAAAAAGTTTTAGAAGCTAGAAGAGTGTTTGGTATGTTGGGCGAGAGGGATAAGATGACTTATACCTCCATGATTGTTGGATATGGGATGCAGGGAGAGGGACAGGCCGCATTAAAACTGTTTGAAGAGATGAACAATTTCTAGATGAAACCTGATCATATAACCATGATTGCAGTTCTATCAGCATGCAACCATTCAGGTTTGTTAAATAAGACAAAGGAAACAGTTAGAGACATGCCTTACAAGTCAACTCATGTTATGTGGGCCACTCTCAATAGGAGCTTGTCGGATTCATCGAAATACAGAGATTGGGGAATGGGCGGCCAAAAAACTGTTGGAAATAAAGCCTAAAAATCCAGGATACAATGTGTTGATTACTAGCACGTGTGCTGCTGGTGGGTGTTGGAACAAGCTTGCAAAGATCAACATAATACAAACTTTCATGTATTGGCAGCTGTTAAAGTTGATATATCATGCACCTGTGATTGCTGGTTACCATCAAAGTGTGTGAAGAAAGAAAAACCTGGACGTGGGACCTACCCTCTTTCTTTCATAAAATGCATGACAACATTTAGGCCACGTGCCATCTCCCACCTCTTCCTTTTTAATTTTGAAAATATTTTTTTTAAAATCTCATTCAAATAATTTTCTAGATTTTGGTTTGTTTAAAAATAATTTCAAACTCTTCCATTTTTTTTTTCATCCTTAGCATTTTTTCTTAGGTTCCAAAAATCCATTTTTCCAATAAAATTAGTTGCCATTTTCTTCGACATGCAATTTTCACATCTCCTCTGTTTTAAAAATTTTTTAAAATAAGCAAGATTCAATTTCGTAATTCCAAGTGATGGAACTTATGGAATTGATTCGTGCAAAAATAAATTGGGTTTTGGTGGGGCCTCGACATAAGTGAATGTTTTCTCCAAAAAAATAAATTTGACTGAATTGTGATATCTGATGATTTCTCACTCTGTTTAGTGGCATGTGTGACATACTTTATGATCATTATTGTGCACTAACCCCATTTCTTGATAGCGCATTGTGGCTCGTTGCCTAGGTACGCATCCATTCCCATTCTGGTCATTCTCTATGCATGTTCTGATTCCTATATGTGCATGATCGATTTGAGTATCCATTGATTTGCTTACCAATTGCCATGATTGTTTCATTTTATTAGTAGAGACCCGTCTTTAAGGGGTTTAGAGGGGTGTTACGGTATTTGTCGTACCTTCCTGATAAGTAACCTGACCCCCGAGCCCGATCCGATTTTTCACAAACCACATTTTTCAAAGTAAGGAGTCACACTTAGGGTTTTCTTTCTTATTTTGTTTACCCTTCTAAAAATAAAACAAAAATAAGTGGCGACTCCAAGTCATTTTCTAATAAATAAAATCATTTTTCAAATAAAAATCGATCTCGCCATCGAGTGGAAGCGCATGAGCCGAAATACGAGGTCCACAAAATATTAGAACTTCATTATTTTTTTATTTTGTAGTAATTTTTTAGTAAAATTATATTTTTAATATTTTTCAAATAAAAACATTTAAAATTAAAGAAAATTAAAAGAATAAATATAAAATAAATTAAGAGTGAAATGATAATAATTTAAAAAAATAGGATTAATAATATAAATATGAAAATTAGTTAAAAATAATAGGATAATATAAAATAAAATGATAATATAAATTTAAAATAAAAGAAAAATTAAAAATAAATAATTAAAAAAATAGGATAAATAAAAAAACTCGCATTTTTTGAATAGTAGTTAAAAAATTGTTGATTTATTGGCGGCTTTTTGATGTCGCACCTCCCCCTACATGTGATTTTATTTATCGCTAGGCGAAATATCAGCTATATTGTCAATTTCGGTGATCAATTTTGTTTCGGGGATAACCAATTTTTCCCTAATATTTCGACGATAATTTCTGATTTTTCAAACACTTGGTTGAAAAAATGAAACAATTAATGCTTCAAAATAAGTGATTTTAGTAGAAATTTTGTGAAAAATTAATGCTAAGAAGGTAATTAAATTAAAAAACGATTAGGAGAATATTAGGGTTTCAAGTGCTTTGTGGAATTCCTTCAAGTTAATAATTTTAAATCCACTTTTGTTATGATAGAGTCCTAAAAAACATGATATGAGGTAACAATATATGATTTCATTTATATTTATGATTTTGATATATCTTTTTATCATGTTTATGTATTATGAATGATTTGAGCATTCGGGGTTTGCATTACTTGCATTATGCATGATTTAGGTATATTAGGAGTTGTACAAATGATCTAAGTCATAGGTTTTTTGTAAGTTGATGAGTTTTTTACAATTAGTTCATGGATTTAGGTAATCCAATATCTTAGGTTGTAGTGTACTAACTCTTAATTTGAGGAATATCTTGTCTTAATTATCCATATGAGATTCTTATGGTGAGTGCATTAGTGTGTGGTGAGTCATGACATTGGGGACTTCACTAAGTTGGTAAATTGCATGAGCTCTCAATCTTGAGAAAATATTAAGTTAGAGTTGAGGTATTTAGTGACTTTGACCTATGCATGAGACCTTAAAGTGGTCATATATTCCTTATGGATTAAGTCATTATTAATTAAGGTAGGTGATAAAGGGTATTCTCAAGATAGACACCATAATGTCTCATGGATATGAGATATTATGTGGTAGGAATTCAAGATTACTTTGTTCTTTAGCCTTGATCTCATTAGGCGCATGCAAAACTTTTACAGCTAATAGATCCTAGTAATGGAAGCATTCAAAACAAACTCTGGATCTAGTATTATGGGTTATATGTGCTTACCAAAGATCTAGATGTTCCTAGAACATTTCATGTTGATGTACATATTAGAAACCTCAGATTACTTTGTTTTCTAGCCTTAGATCATATAAGGTGCATGCAATCTATTCCTAGGCTCTCTAGATTTAACATAGAGGAAAACATAATATCAAAAATCATATTAAAATCTAGATCTAAAGATATAGAAGTCATACTTGCAATTTACATGTTCCTATATCGAATCCAATCTGAATAAGATGTTGAAAAAAATGTTATAGGCATTGTGAAACTCATCTACTTAAAGATATTTCACCTAATCTCTCCTTTCATGGATCAATACAAAAGAATGGTAAGCTGATATATATTTTTTTTCTTTCTTGAGGGTGGCTAAGGTTTTGTTAGGAACTTTGGATTACTTCGTTTCCAAGCCTTAGATTAATAGGGTGCATGCAATTTATTCCTAGAGGTTCTCTAGATCTATCATAGTATAAACAAATAGCTTCAAAAATCAAAACAAATATAAATCTAGAGTTAAAACGCTCAAACCTGTGATCCAGATGTTCTCAAATCAATTTCCATCAAATGAAGACTCTAAAACTGTGGTGGTCATTGTAAAACTTGTCTACCCAACGATTTTCCACCCAATCTCTCCTTCCATGGGTCTTGACACGAGAGAAATGCGAGTTTTTCTCTTTCTCTAGAGGATGGCTAAGGTTTCTTTCTCTAGAATTTCAAAAAATGAATAGTTAAGCTTGAAGCACTAACCCACGAAAAGATTTATATTGGCTTTCTTGTGGCCTTAAGTGACTTGAGCCCAAATTAAGCTTAGGTTTCTTAACCTAACCCACTTGGGTCTTAACTAATTAATTAGCCTTAATGAACTCTAATTCATTAATTAGCCCATTTAAGAAAGTTAATTCATAAGATCTAGTGCAACCTTGCATTTTTATCAAAATACTTTTATGCACACTTGCGAATAACATAACCAAAATACCCTTAAAGTATGTGTCACCATGAACTAAGAGCTCGAATTGGATGATCTCTTATCTTGAATTGAAACCTTGAGCTAAATTCTATCTAAACTTATCCTTAGAAGTTTTAAGAAGGTTTACTCAAGTTCTTGGAAGTTTTAAACCTTAAATTTAACTATTTAAGTATTTTTCAATGGAACTAGTCAAGAAGCTCAAGAATTGGTTAAGTCAATTAGGGTCAACTAGTTGAGAGACATTTTTTTACCTTCTCTCTTCCATTAACTAGGGTGTAACCAATTGAGGTAGAGCTTCGATCGATTGAGGATCGATAAAATCAATTGCTCAATTGATTAAGAGTTTGAATCCAGACGTTTACTTGCCAGTGCATTAAATACACAACAGCTAGTGAATCAATCGAATAAGTTGCTTGATCGATCATGGCTTGTGTTGTAGCTTTTAGGGTGTTTGAGTTGGAAAATTATATATTGAAGAGTTTTAGAGCATTTATTGACAAAAGAACTATGAAATAAAGGTTTGGTTAATCTCGATTTTGATGATAACAAACCAAGGTTTGAAACTAAAGATTATATTTCAAATGTGATTAGGTAAGAAGATTTTCAAAGTGGTAATCACAAAGACAAAATCAAGCCAAAGGAAAATCAATAAGAAAAAGAAGACCTCAAAGAGAAGTGTTTTTCAAGACCTAAGTTTCATAAGATCTCTTTGTAAAGTTGTTGGTGCACTAGGTCTTTCATGCATTACATTATTAAGTTATGCACCAAAATCATCCAAAAGTAATTTTGTTTTAAATCCTTTAAAATTGGTTAATTTTATGTTTTCAACTAAAACCTTGCGTCAAATGTTTTCCAAACTTGTTTAAAAGGTTTTAAGTTGAAAATGATGTTTGTTGAGCAAAAAATGGCTCAACCAGTTGAACATGATGAAGAACCGATCGACAAGTTTAGTTCAATCAGTCAAAGGGTGCAAAAACCTTCTCTCTATTTTAGAATGTTTGTTCAACCGGTTGAAGTCTGATTGAAGGGGCGGTCAAGGGGTAGTCGAGGTCCAACAATCACCTGTCAAACATTAAATGCTAAACGACTAGTCAATTGGTCGAACTAGAGCTCGACAAGACGAATCCCCAATGGCTAGTTTGACTTTTTTTCCTCTATAAAAAGGCTCTAATCTTCATTGTTTCAATGACTTAAGTTTTCTAAACTTTTCTTGAATATATTTGAGTCTTGGAAAAGTGTTTTTGAGTGCACCATTGTTTTAAAACTTGCATATAATTAGTGCACCTTTCAATCCTAGTTTTTCTTGTACATTTGAGCCTAAAGTTTTATACTAGGATTTTGTGAAATTATTTGTAAATATTTGAGAGGAAAAATCTAATTGTGAGATATCACTTAGGGATTCTCAAGTGTGGGGTATCACTTGAGGGGTTGTTCAAGAGTGAAGTATCTTTTGAGGATTGTAAAGAGTGCTTGGAGCCAAAAGTCCAAGAGTATGGATTGGAACCACAATCCAATGTTTTGCTTGAAAGCTTGGTTTGAAAGCCTTGAAATAATAGAACCTCAAGCTTGGGATTTAAGCTAGAGAAAAGTGGACGTAGGCCAGGTTGTGCCAAACCACTATAAAAATCTTGTGTTTGCATTCTCTTTTCCCTACTTTTTTACTTTATATGCAATTATATTTATATTGTTTTATTATATATTTGCATATAATTGTCTTTTACATTCATATAATTTAAATTTACAAAACGAGACCATCATTCTATTCACCCCCCCTCCCTTTAGGGTGATTACTTTAGGTTGGATTAGCCTGATTTTTCTAGCAAGAACAATTGCATTAAGTTAATACTTTTTTTTTCTCATTCAAAGCTCTTCCAAAAGTACATTCAATTCTCAACTTGCAAATTCTTTTGCGCACCTTCAAATCCATCCTAGTATTTTCTTGTACAGAGAGCCTAATTTGCTACTAGGTTTTGGGTTCTTAAATTCATTCTTATCTACCTCATTATGAGAAAAGTTATTCAAGTAGATTGATTACATGAAGAGATTGTGAAGGTCCAGTGAAACTAGTCTTGAAGAGAATGAAACCCTCACTTAATTAGGAACTTGAGAGAGTAAGTGGAGGTGACTTATTGAAACACTATAAAAGAGTTTGCATTTCCTTTCTCTCAACTTTTTTATATTGCTCTTGATTTATTATTTGCTCTTCTCATATCTTGCTTGCATTTAATTATTTAAAAAAAAAATTTTAATACCCAATTCACCCCTCTTCTCTTTCTTGGGTGATTATCTTAATTTAATTAGACATTTTTCACAAATATGAATAGCAACCATGGTCGCATTCAACTCCTTTCTTCATACGTACCAAGCTTAAGCCACATGTAAGGAATTGGTCACTATCATCACCACATGGGTGTATGTGCAAACACAAATTCTTTCATGATAAACATCATTGTTGATTGACAACTAAGACACCTTTACATCAAAGAAATTCCCTAAACCTATTAAAGGTGCCTAACAAAATTTTTTGCTTGAGTTAGTCGTATAATTGACATTTGGAGACTTGCTCCCTAACTTTGTAGATTTGTTTCAATCAATGATCCTACTAGTTGTAGGTGTTGCCACAAAGGCTAAGAATGAGTGTGTTTCTCCACTCAATGCTTAGACTTAGATTTTATGAAAAATGTTTTATTTTTAAAAACTATTTTTCATTTGAGTTTTGAAGTCATTACTTATTATTATTTTTAAAGGGAAACAAAATAAGAAAGAAAACTCTAAAAATGACTCTATGAATGGAAAAAGAAAAAAAAGAAGTCTATGAACCACGATGATTTCAAGGGTTCGAATTCCTATCAAGAAGGTACATGGATAAGTCATAACACTTCTCTAAGTTTATACACTATGATCTCTGATAAATAAGTAGAGGAAACTCTGAGATTTTATTAATTAACTAATTGACATATTAAAAATAAAATAAAAAATATAGATGATGGTCAAAGCATGACGAACAAAAGAAATGAGAAAACACATGAGTTTCTATAAAAATATGTACAAAAAATCCTCAATTATTTATTTTATAAAATGTTATAAAAAGGAGCAACTTATTTTCAAGATACTCTCTTAGAATTTCAATTATTTATTAAAAACGAATGTTAGAAAAAAAAAAATTATACCAACAAAGAAATCTTAAAAAAAATCTCAATTATTTACTAAAAGAATTAGGATTTTAACTTTTCAATATTTTCAAGAAATTCAATTATAAGATTTGATATAATAAAAACTTTCTAATACCTTAAATTGTTTATAAAAACCATTTGAGAATAAATCTTTAAAGAATGCTTGCATTTTATATAAAAGTTGACAATATTTTTTGTTTTTAAAGAATAAAATACATGAAATGTATAACCAAACATATTTTTGTTTTTTTTTTAAATTAAGATTGTCAAACATGTTTACCATTTATAAAAATAAAAAAATATAATTAATTTTTTTTAATGATTTTTTAATGGTAAAAATAAACGTGTAAGCAATGACAACCTAACTACTCGAGTACTTTGTTGAATTCCTCCAAGTATAAATTTTAAACCCGTTTTGCCATTCAATTTTTTATTAAATAGAAACTCCCAAAGATCCTTAATCAATGAAAAATCTTGGGTTAATTTTACCAATGTTGTTAATTAGTTCAAGATAATATTTTGAGTTAAAAGCCCTATAACTTAAGCACTCCCAATCCATGCAAGCAATAAAAAAATATAAAAATTAATTTAATAAGTATTTAATTATTGAATGTTTAATCTAAAGGTTAATGAAATTCCAATTATGATATAAAATTCAACCCAAAAGAATTCCAACAAAATTATCTTCACCCTAAAACTATTGTAAAAGAAACTCATTATGAAATTACCAATAAATGAATTATTAAGAAAATCATTTGCATATGAAAGATTAATTGCAAATCAAAGTTTCTACACCCATAAACAATACCACATGATAGATTATACTAAACAACATCCTAAACTACAATGTTCTTGAAAAAAAAAAACCTATTTATAAAAATACCCTACGATTTATAAAATTCAAAATTTCAATTTTACTCTCATTTGATTGACAAAAAAAATATCCCTTAAACACCTCAAAAGTTAGTAGTACTACTTGATTCAAAACCCTAAGAGTTCAAGACAAGTACTCAAGTGTGTACTACTAGTTTGCACATTGCAATACATGTTCATGTTGCTTTTTGTCAATAATACAATGCACATCACTCTTACCTTAATGCACACAAGCCTTAAGTTGTGAGGCTTTTTGCCTTTTAGAAATTTTCAAGTTATTCTCTATCATCAATTATGAATCTCTTGCTATATTTTCACTAAATAGTACTTAAAAGACAAAAAATTAAATTAAATTATGTTATATTATCACACAAACAAAGTCAATTTGAATATGTGATTAATGATCATGATTTGCATAAGAAAGAACTTTAAATTGATTTAAAGTGCGTTTGATAGTGTTTATATTTGAAGTATTTTTAGTGAAAGTATTTTATCTTCAAGTGTTTCTAGGAGAACCACCTATCAAGTGTTTCCCCAAAAAACAATAAAAGTGATTTTTCAATATAAAAGTAATTTTTCAAATTTGTACACTACAAGTGATTTTTCAAATTTGTAAAAGTATTTCCCAAATTTTACCACACAATTGTTTGTTTTTTCAAAAAAAAAAAAAAAAGGCTAAAAACACTTCCTAATATCTCTACTAAATATATTCTTAGTTATTCTAATGAAAATAACAATTGTTATTACAAATCATCTTCATCCAAACATGAGATATAATAAATGATGAGATATATCATTTCATTATTTTTTCATAAATAACAATTCTTATTATAAATTATCTTTATCCAAACATGAAATAAAATAAATGGTGAGATATACTATCTCATTACTTTTTCATATCTCCTATCCATAGGATATGATAATCTCAAATTGAGATATAGGATGTATATTCAATGAATTATAAATTTACTCTTTTTATTGATTTCTTAATATATTTTTTCCAATTATTTTATTACTCAATTTTCAAAACAAATAATGTTGATTAAATATAATATGTTTTTTATTTTTTATTTTATTCTTTTTACAAATTTAAATATAAACATATTATAATATATCGAATAAAACATATAATGAAATATATTATTATAAATGATATTTTAAGGTACATATATCCTATCTTGTAACCAAATGTAACCCAAAGCTATATTTAGTTAATTTGATATAAGATAGAATACAAGAAGAAATAATATGTTATATTATAATTTTTTTTATATTTTTATATTTTATACTACAATGCTTTTCATTATTCATGCCAAACAAAGAAAATTATGGCTTTCACTTGAATTATTTAGTATAGTAATTAGGTCAAAGCCCACAATAGATTTCCCAATATTATTCAAGTAGCATTGAATAAATTGGGTGTATATATATATACGTGTGTGTGTGCACGTGCGTGTGCGTGTGTTATAATAATTATGGATAATGTTGAATTTAAATAATAAAATTAACATTAAGTATAACTTAAATTATTATTTTTTTTGAATAAATACTTGAACTAAAATTGTATTTTTTTTAAAAGATAAAATAAAGTTGTTAATTGTAAAATCTTAAACATTCCTATAAATTAGGATTAGATATATAAATTTTAAAATAAAACAAAAACCACTAGTCACATAATGGTGGCTTCTGTTATGAATAATAAAAAAAGTTCAAACTTTCATATTATCTTATATAATTTTTAAAGAGTTGTTTTTTTGAAAAAAAAAAAATCTATGAAAGATAGGTAAAAGTGTGTTTCTAGTAAAAATAATTATAAAATAAGAACCATTTAAAAATAATTAAGGTAGTTCTTATATTATTAAAAGGTAGTACATTTGACTAAAAAGTGTATGAAATATTAATTATTTTTAGATAGTTGTTTGAAATTTGTATTTTATAAACTTGGATTCCTATTTTGTATTTTTTCGATAAGAATGATACATCTTTTATGGTTTTGTCGACAAGAAAGTTATATTTTTTATGAGGTTATTTTCTTTTATTTTTAAAATTTTCTCTTATCATAGTTTTTTAATTAAATTATTTCTTTTTATAGAACCATGCTATTTATTAGTCATGCCAAACAAGAAAAATCATGACTTTCATTTGAAAATATAGTATAGTAATTAGGTCAAAGCCCCCAATATTATTGAATTATATATAAAAGGTGCATTTTATTTTTCTATTATATTAATAATAATAATAATAAGTCATGGATATTAAAGAATGAAGACATTTCCTACCTAAAATGTAATAGTAACGTTATTTTGACCATGTAACCAGACAAGAAGTGCATTTTATTTTTCTATAATAATAATAATAAGTCATAGATATTAAAGAATGAAGACATTTCCTACCTATAATGTAATAGTGACATTATTTTGACCATGTAACCAGACAAGAGATAAAAAGATGCTACTTTTTCTCTATGACATAGAAAAGTGTCATTTCTCTCTCTAAAATATATAAATATTTTTTTTCTATTTTTAAGAACATAATGTAATTTTTTTTAAATATTCTAATTATAAATATTATTAATAAAGAAATAAAAAATTACCTATTAAATTATGAATTGTAGAATAATTTTCAAATAACACTAAATATTTGAGAGATTTCATGCTTATTTTAATAGCAAAAATTGAAATGTGATATAATTTTTATTTAAATAAATATAGAATATTGAAATTTAATATGTTTTTTATTCTATTTTTTATTTTTTTTAACAAACTAAATATAAGTATAATATAACAAATCTTATTAAATATAATATTTTAAATATCATTTTCATTGGATATAATATCCAAGATATCATATTTTACTAAAAATGATATACTAAATTAAGAATAATATCTTAAGATAAACATATATTTTCTTATATTTTATCTAGTCAATCCAATTTTGCTCAAGTTCACACCTAGTTGGTTGGATATAATATGAAATAGGTAAGATAAGAGATGAAATAACACATTTTATCCCTTACTTGATTGACCTTGAGATATGATAATTGATAAAATAACTTATCATATCATATGTTCAACTAAATACGAAATAAGATAACTGGTAAGATATATTATTCAACTTTTATATATATATATATATAAGACAACATAATATAATTTATTTATAAAAAATACTTATTAAATTATAAATTGTAGAACAATTTACAAAGAATATTAAACATGAGAGTGAAATTTTATACTTTTTTTAATAACAAAATTATGATACAATATAAATTTTATTTTATACAAATATTGAATATTAAATATAATTTGTTTTTCATTTATTTTATTATTATTTTTACAAAAAAAATATAAGCATGTTATAATATATTTAATAAAACATCTAATGCGGTATTTTACCATAAATAATATTTTTAAGGTATATATACGATAGTCACCAAACATAACCCAAAGCTATATTTAGTTGATTTGATTTAAGATAGAATAAAAGATGAAATAATATGTTCTATTATATATATATATTTTTTATATTTTATACTAACATGATTTTTATTATTCATGTCAAACAAAGAAAATTATGGCATTCATTTAGATTATGTAGTGTAGTAATGAGGTGAAAGTGACAACAGATTTTCCCAATATTATTCAATTAGCAATGAATAAATTGGGATGGTATGGAATCTATAGATAATGTTGAATTTAGATAGTAAAATTAATATTAAGTATAATTTAAACTATTTTTATTTGAAAATATACTTGTACTCAAATTGTATTTTATTCTCCTTTTTATTATAATATGTGAGGAAATGTTGTATGATCTAATTGAAACTATTTTAATAATTTTAAGAATAAAATTTAGAATAACTATAAAATCTAAAACAATCCAATAAATTAGGATTAAAAATAAAAATTCTAAAAATAAAATATTGTTATGTTGTAACGTTAAAAGGGCATGTTTATAATGAATTTTTATATTTAAATTATTATTTTTAAAATTTTAAAAATAAAAACAGAATTAATAGCATAAATTAAAATTATTTTATTTAATATAAAATAAAATTATTTAATTTATTTTTAATAACTAATAGATATATCCATTATTTTATTTTATTTTTATAAAGATATTGATAATAATCTTGGTTGTAGTTACTAGTTTTGAAATTTAATTTATTTTTCTATACAACTACAAAAAAATAAATAAATGAAATGAATAACAAACTTAGTTAAAACATTTAGTGCATTTGAGGATGATAAATCTTTTATAGTTTTATCAACATATAAAATTTAATTATTTTTTTTTACCATAAGGTTATTTTTTTTAATTAACTTGTATCATAATTTTTTAATTACATTATTTCCATTTATAGCAACATGCTTATTATTAGTCATGCCAACCAACAAAAATCATGGCTTTCATTTTGAAAATCTGGTATAGTAACTTGGTCAAAGCCCACAATAGATTTCCCTAATATTATTGGAGTACAAGTGTGAGTGAGTTTTATTTTCCTATAAGAGATAATAATAATAATAAGTCATAAATGTTAAAAAATGAAGGCATTTCCTACGCATAAGGTAAACAGTAACATAATTTTGACTATGTAACCAAGCAAGGCATGAGAGGGTGCTACTTTTTCTCTATGACATGAAAAAGTGCCACTTGTCTCTTTGAAAGTTTGTTTTATTCATAAAATGCCAAAAAATAAAAGCTATTGAATACGATAAAACTCAAAATGGGTTTATAATAATTTTAATAATAATTATTAGAATTTGATGAACCACCCTCTACCACATTGCAATGGAGTTGGGGATATTTTGGAATTAGATTATCAAGTCAAATTAGACACCTACAAAGTATAAGCCTTGAATGGTGGCATGAAAAACTGTAGAATAGTAAGCCCACCTAAAGCTGAAGAAGAAGTCATCACCCATGAATATATATATATAAGGGCCACCCCTTGAGATATTCATACCAATCTTGGTACAAGCTAGCTTTGCTTGATCTTTCTTCATTGCTCTTCTTCTCATCACTCATCACTTTACTGCCTTCCTACATTTATCATGACACTTGAAGAGACTTCCTCCAAGTCATGCTTACTACTATTTTATCTAGTGGTTTTATCTAGTGTTTTGCTTAAAAATGGCGTTGCAAGAGAGGTTAATGTAGCTTCCATGGCTACTAGCCATGGTTCATTTGCTTCAGCATCACTAGAGCTTCAACATTTGCCTCTTCAACCAAGGTCTCTTTTGTTATATCCATCACCATCAACTCCTCCCCATCACCATAACTACCACCCTAAGCCCCCGCCAGCTCAAACACCTCCATCGCCAACCTTTAAGCCACCACCAACCCCTACCCCTTCCCCACCTCGCACTCCTCCATCGAGTCCACCACCTGTTAAAACGCCTCCACCACCAACTTTTAAGCCACCACCAACCCCTACACCCTCCCCACCTCGTACACCTCCCTCGAGTCCACCACCCATTTATAAACCACCACCAACCCCCACACCCTCCCCTCCTCACACTCCTCCATCTAGTCCACCACCTGTTAAAACACCTCCACCACCAACTTTTAAGCCACCACCAACCCCCACACCCTCCCCACCTCGTACACCTCCCCCGAGTCCACCAACCCCCACACCCTCTCCTCCTCGCACTCCTCCATCGAGTCCACCACCTGTTAAAACGCCTCCACCACCAACCCCTACACCCTCCCCACCTCGTACACCTCCCTCGAGTCCACCAACCCCCACACCCTCCCCTCCTCGCACTCCTCCATCGAGTCCACCACCTGTTAAAACACCTCCACCACCAACCCCTACACCCTCCCCACCTCGTACACCTCCCTCGAGTCCACCACCCATTTATAAACCACCACCAACCCCCACACCCTCCCCTCCTCACACTCCTCCATCGAGTCCACCACCTGTTAAAACGCCTCCACCACCAACCCCTACACCCTCCCCACCTCGTACACCTCCCTCGAGTCCACCACCCATTTATAAACCACCACCAACCCCCACACCCTCCCCTCCTCGCACTCCTCCATCGAGTCCACCACCTGTTAAAACGCCTCCACCACCAATCCCTACACCATCCCCACCTCGTACACCTCCCTTGAGTCCACCACCCATTTATAAACCACCACCACCACCAACCCCTACACCCTCCCCTCCTCGTACACCTCCTTTGAGTCCACCACCCACTTATAGACCACCACCAACCCCCACACCCTCCCTACCTCGTCCACCACCCGCTTATAGACCACCTCCAACCCCCACACCCTCCCTACCTCGTCCACCTCCTTTGAGTCCACCACCCACTTATAGACCACCACCAACCCCCACACCCTCCCTACCTCGTCCACCTCCCTTGAGTCCACCACCCACTTATAGACCACCGCCAACCCCCACACCCTCCCCACCTCGTCCACCCCCATCGAGTCCACCATCTCGTCTACCAACACCAACTTATCGACCACCTCCGGTCTCCACACCACCATCCCCTCGCCCTTCAAGCAGACATGCAATATATGGATTCGGTCCTCTAGGCCTTATGAATCATTAACGTTTTAAGTCTGATTGCCCACTACAATCTATTTGTCTTTGTCCCCTACCACCCTTGAAATGAGCTTAAGAAAGGCGCTTATGTCACATCATCTTTTGTATGTGTTCTCTCTCTTTTTTGAAGCAATGTTTTTTCTTGTAACAAGGGCTTGAAATATTAATAAAGGAATTCAAAGGCATTGGGTAGTGATTACATTTTTTGCTTACCATTTGCAACTTATTCTATCTAATTGGTAGGACAATTTTATTTCTTTATTTATTTATTTATTTTTTATTATTTTTTTAATGAATGGCACTGCCCTCAATCTTCAGAGACTCAAACCCTAGTAATATATGTTACTGTTATTAACCATTCTCAGATGGCATAAGGCTCATTCAAAATCTTTTCAATGGGGCCGTTACAATTCAACTTGGAATAATCATTATTATTATTATCATTATGAAACATTGATTGCCAATATCATTATTGAAATAAAGGCTTGGACAGAACTAACAAAACATATGCTCTTCAATTGAGAGAGAAGCCTTCCGGCCAAGCCACATGCATCAATCAACTGGATTTCACTATATGCACAAATATCATAAAAACAGAACTTGGAATTATTTTTTCCATTGTATCCCATCATCAAATAGTTTCGAATGCCAACTTACCCATCATTTTAACCAAAGGAGCAGGGCATTTTGTAATGATGTCAAACCTGGATGGATTTGAGGCTCGCCCGAACAGGGATAAGCTCAGCAAAGCTAGCTCTCTAGGAGACAACCTAGAGGAGAGAAACCCTTGCCAGTAGTAAGGATCCAAATCAAAGAAAGCGTCAAAGAAACCCCTGGTGCCATTCAAATCCAGCTTCAAAAGAGTCTCCATCCCAAAAGAGTAGAATTCTCTGGTAAACCTCCTCTCGCTAGGCCACAAGCCATTCCAGACTCTGTGATGAAGTGGCTTACCTCTGATCATCCTGGAAGAGCCTAGGCATTCCCGAATTGTTTCAGCCAGGACTGGGGCCAGGGCCATGGTCTTAGCCACCATGTACCCAGTAGAGGGGTGGACCAGACCAGCGGTCCCACCAATTGCCATTACACTTTGAGGAATCTGGGGGAGGGGGCCTCCCATGGGGATCAAACACTTCTCGTCTTCAATTACCCTCCTCACTCGAATACCCAGATGCCTGAGTCTCGCAACCATCCTTCTCTTAACTTCCTTATACGACAACATTGGCCGGCTGACTAAGGAAGTCTCTTCTAAGAATATCAAGTTTGAGTTAAATGGCATTGCATACAGAAAGGTCGGGAGGCTCGAATTACCAGCACGTATATAAGGCTCGTTACCTAAATGGGAATCTCTCCAGTCCATGAGGAGCATCTTATCCAAATCAAATGGGTGACTATCAACTTCAGCTAGAATACCATGAGCAATCTGATAGCCATGGTTCCTTGGCTTATCATACTCTATAAAAGTGCTAGCAAAACCGCTGGCATCCACAACTAAATTTGCCCTCAGCTTGCTCCCATCGTCACACTCAACCAGAGATTCGAACTCCTGGTGCTCCACTTTCCAAACCTTGGCCTTATGGAATTGGACTCCATAAGCAGCACAGATCTCAAGTAATTTCATCTTCAAGCGTTTCCTACTAACCCGTCCATAGGCGCGGTCCAAATACTTGGTTCTGTGGTCATCTATACGAACACAAGTCATGGGCCATGTTTTATCCAAACAATCTTCAAGTCCCAACCCCTCAAACTCATCAACCCACACTCCGTAGTTGTTGGGCCACATGGACAACGGGGAGGGGTCAATACAACACACATGAATTCCATAGCGTGATACTTGCTCAGCTAGACGCAGCCCAGCAGGGCCAGCACCAATGATAATCACATCTAAGCAAGACTTACATGAGGAATCAAGCCACCGGAGATCAAAATCCAATAACTCAGCCTCTGATTCTGGTTTTAGGTCAAGGAAACTATCAAACTTGCTACTTTGAATATTGCTACAAACTTTCCCCCGACTGTAACGGTTTTCCGGAAGGCAGGATGGAAAGGTGGACAAAGATCGTCTCCCAGAAACCGAGATCACAGACGGAGGAGGAGGAGGTGGTGGTGGCCAGAGTAGCGTTCCCATCTGAGTAGTTGAACAAAGAAGAGAGTTCTAAGAAGTGGGATCAGCAGAATCAGTTTTGAGAGCTGAAAATATGGAGACAAGAGGCATCTGAGCCTATGGCAAAAGCAAATGATGCTCTACCACTGTCTTTGTCTTGTTTCTACTTTCTCTTACTACGAAAATCATACAAAAATGTTAAAAACGATGCCCCTATCCTGGGCCTGTCCCACCCAACAATACAAGGCAAGAACATACTTTAAATAATATGGACTCTTGTCTTATCAGTAGTGCTTAAAAATGGGCGGCCCAGCTGTAGTGGGGTAGGCAAAGTTATAGGCTTTGTTGATATTCAATGGTGACACGTCCTTGACCTCACTGGAGCTTCACCCTATTATTGTTAAAGGTAGTGCATGCGTCTGCTTTTGTCCGTCCTTTGTTCCAAGTTCAGAGGTTTTGACAACGCAAACGAGCGCAAATATGGAACGTGAAGCGCGGGGGACGCTTTGGTGGATCTTAGCATCATTTCCAGCTGCCTGGGAGACAGCCTAGTAAAATTAGGCTAATTTTGTTCATCTACACGACCCTTTCACCTCGTTTTACCATATTTTGAGGAAGAAAAAAAACACACAAAAAACCAAAAGAAAAGAGTTATAAAGGGGATTTGTAAAACATTTTTCCCAAGAAACAAAATACAGAAATTAACCCAAACCTCCATTAATGTTGGCAGAATTAGATATAATTATCAGGGCAAAGAATGACAGAAGATTTACTTAAGATGGTCTGACCAGATGCAGTTTGGCCCAGTGACTGCATCAAGGAGTGGCCAATTACGAAATTAACCAAAGGATGTCAGCTAAGCTAGAGAGAGATCCTGCCCAATTAAGCCAAGAAGCTAATAACAGGGGCCGTCAAAGAGTGGTGATCCCCCAAGATAAAGCCACTAAAATCCCATCAAAATATCAAATTTACCAAATACAAACTGTAGATTGTGTTCTCAGTAGTGGCTCTCAAAAGTCAAAACCTGTAATCTCGAAAAGATTTGGAAAATTTATGACCATGCTCTGAAAGACATGTTTGTATAAATTTCAGGAAATTATATCATGCCCAATATGATTCAAATTTCAACCACAAATGCAGTAAAAACAGCATAAAACTAGAAGATAATGATAATAAATACTCCTACCAAAAACTGAAACAGATAATATTTAATCAGACCAGAGAGTCAAATAAGGCAGATGATGTTACAGAATGACCAAAAGCACAATTATGAGCTTTGACAATAAATGGTAGAATATTATAAAAATCCAGGCATTTACAGAGAACAAAGATGATCCACTAACAATGCAACAGAAATTATTGGTGTTCCAGGGTAAAAAAGAAAAAAAGAACAGAAAAAAGAAAAGAAAAAGGAAAGCTCACAAATGGAAGGTGCATTAATTGTGACAAAAAACCGATAGACCTATTTCCAGAACTTGCAAAGATAAATATGCTATATATTTCCATACACATTACATATTCATTGACAACGCAAAAAATCTGAATGATGAGACAGATTGGCTCTTCTCCCCAACATAAATACTTCTTCAGAAAGCCATCTATTCCATACCTTCAAGGAACTTCAGTATACCTAAATCCGCAAGTTAAGATCTGCAGGAAGGAAGAGTGATGCCTCCACAACAAGCGGCAATTATAATGTACAGCAGCACAACAATCAAGCATGTCAACAAGGCCCTGCCATGAAAGGGAAGAAAAGCTCAGGCCTCTAGGAATGAAATATGGATGGTCTTTGGCATTTTACTAAAAACTTCAAGCATCTTCGAGTAGCAAGCGATTCCAAAACTAATAGATTTTAAAAGCATATAGCTGATGAAGAAAGAAAATCCATCATCACTACAGAATGTCATTGTTACGTGAAAAAAAATAATGGACAGATGTCACAAGTTAATATCCATTTTCATTTACAGGATGTAACAGTATCAAAATTCTATTTGTGGATAAGCAGAGGACAGGTAAACTAGGTGTTTCTTGCTCTTAAGACACAAAATAAGCCAGCTTTACCAAAGAATTTATTGAATTTTATATTTCAAACTAACGGCAACAGCTTTTAGCATGTCTAATCATATGCAAACCCAACCTAAAAAGAGCAGCAAAATGAAAACAGATATACTGATATTTGTTGATTGGCAGAACAAAACTCAAGGTCAGCAATAGTTTAGCTTAGTGGCTGACCGAGTGACAATACAAATGGCCGGTTTCTCATCTTCATGAACCACAAATCAGGATCTGGCACTAGTTTTTCTTATAAATACTTCATATTAAAGAAAAAAAAATATCATGAAACTATAGAAATAATTTTCAGGAGGGGAGGGAGCAAATGTTGGGAAAAAGTATAATGCATAGGAAAAACCAGAAATTTTATATATGATTTGGGAAATATTTGCAATTTTAGAATATTTGTGAAACATGAATGATTGATCAATATGCGATCACTTCAAACTACATATATTTAATAAAGGGATTAAGTTACAATCTAGGACTACTTTCAGAAAATCAATAAATTTTATTAATGGCCTAGACAAAAACCCTCTGATCCAGCCTGGTATTATGGATCAGATAACTGGTTTCTAGGCCAGACGTTGAGGATGACACTGTGTTGAAAGCTAAGGACCTCTTGCATGATGCAAGACTGGGAAGTACTGAAGGAAGACACTTTATGCATCTCCACATCAAGAGGCTCTGTTGTTACAAAAAAAAAAAAATCAAGAAAAAGCAACTGCATGTGCTTATGGAGGAACATATAAAATTGTAATAGTAATCATGCTGTTGTGTTTGATTGAAGAATTAGTTGGTGTTTGTTTTTTTTACTTAATTCTAAATAGAACTTTAATGCTTAATAGTGTGTAATTATTAGGTAGTTTTTTTTTTAATATTTTATTTCTATTAAAAATTAAAAAGTAAAAAAAACCGACATGTCACTTTTTCCATTTAGAAAAAGCCAAATATTTTGGTTTTTTCTATTCAGCAAAAAGTTTATAATAAATCGTGAAAAAGTAGAAAAACAAACAACCTAAAGTCTGAAAGCAAATTGCTTCCAGCAAAAAGTTGAAAAAAACAAACGCCCTCTTAGTTTGAGATGAATAATCAAGTTGAGAGAAATGGGGTATCTGATAAAATATCAGGTGGTGGTGGTGGTGGTGGTGGTGGTGGTGGTGGGTGGGTGGGTGGGTGGGTGGGTGAGCAGGTGGTGATTTGGTAGTATCTATGTAATGCAAATAGTTTCATGTAAGGTCACAATATTAATAAAGATGATAGGATTGGAGAAAGCTCAAACTGGCACCACAAGGGTAGTGATGATGCCTAATTGAGGCAGTAGTAGCAATGATGCCATAGGGTGAAGGTTATAATTATGTCAGTGGTGAGAATACTTTGGTGATAAATATGATGGCAGTCCCACCCCAATGAGTTGGTGTTAATATGATGACCATAATGTCTTTTTCAATAATTCCATTCTTAAAACTAGAACTAAAACAACCCAATCAAGATACTTTTTCACATGAATTATTTCCTCTATCTCAAGGAATAGAAAGAAATTGTTCCACTATTGTGTGATAGATGTCTATATTAAATCTTCGAACAGCCCATGATGATAACTATAAACATAAGGAATGGCTAAAATCCACACCCACTGCTGTTCATATTTTTTGCATGTGTAGCCTCTAGTGCTATTTAGGGATGGTTCACCCATCATTTTGATGAATTTACGCAGACTCTTTCATCAGTTAATCTTACAACAACCTTTCTGTTACTTAGTCACTATCATCACATGGAAGAACATTCACATTTTCCAAGCATAACTGTCACTCCTACTTTTATTTAAAGATAAGCCTAATTAGTTGAGATTCATTTGGCTATACAATAGAATTTGGTGACAAGCCGGTTTTGGCATACTTTTGATGGGTGCAAAGCATGTGATTTGCCAGGTCTCTAATTATAATATCATTGGATTCAGTATCCCAGTTCAATGAAACATGCTTTAAGATATTTAGAAATCTCCATGAAAAGTGAAAACAACTTTCATAAACTTAGTGATAGGAGGCAGTAGAAAGGAGGAACTCACAAGAGCTTGGCATTTTTCATCCAAAGAGCTCGGCGCAAGCGCTTAGACTGCTTCTTGAAGTGAAAAGAACTGTCTTGCATTGTTGCAGTTTTGTCAACAAGAAGTTCAATCCTATCACCTCTCTCCAGTATCTTCTCAATGTTTTCTACCATGATGGTGCGTATCTGAATGTCAATTTTTAGTTGTCGTCAGCACAACATCATGGCCATAAAAATATTAAGTATTAACAAAAAGAAAAAGAACAAACTTCAAGATAATGTAACAAGTGAGAAATGTACACAAGTGTTGCATTAGGTCATCTCCTGCACATATACACATAAATCATGCACAAACCCCCACAATGACAAAATGATACTTGCCTCACCAACTTCACCTCTGACACGATTGAGAGTATCTGCACTAGGATTACTAGAGAAGAATTCCATTTGCTGATGTAAAACCCTTGAAAATTCATCATTCATTGCATATGCAGGAGCATAGTGGGCCACTTTCCCATAGTTCTTCATGAACCTCATCTGAATATCTTCAAGGTATGAAAATGGGATCCGCCCTGGATTAAAATGCCAAGCATTAGACATGCATCTTAAAATCAGAAAGGGTAAAAAACAGAGAGAAAAACATGTACGAGTATGGAAAGCAATAAAAAATATTCAAAGACCTGAATAGATGCACATAGTTGTAGAAACAACAGTACAGGAATTAGGAGTCAAGAAATTGCATGAAGGCATGGCATGACAAGTCAGAAAGTACAAATACCCCTTCAAAATAAGAAAATACATAAATAAAAAGGCCCTTGAGCCTTAATTCAAGTGGTAAGGGGTTGGGATAGGGTTGTGAGCCATTCCAAACCACAAAAAAGGCGGAGGAGGTGGGAGTTACACATCAAAATAAATAAGTACAAATGTTATGCTCTATTAGTTCAAGAGACAAAGGTACTGAGAGAAAAACACACTTAAATGGCATTAAGGAAGGCAATCCCTAAGCACATCCAAAAAAAAAAAAAAAAAAGTAAGGGTTTCATTTTTTTTTTTTTTTTTCATCAGAAACAAATATTTCATTTCCATAAAATTAGTACAAAGAAGGATGTGAAATCCTTCTAACCAAAAGCAATCAAAATCGTTTATTCTAGAAAACAAAGATAATAGCACAACTAAAATTGGTTACAGTAGCAAAATCAATACCCAGGTAGAAAGATCCATCCGAAAAGGTGTAGTTCAAGATATCTGCCTCTACATGCCTTTATTAATGTTCCCTTTCAAGAAACCTTCATGTAAGGCCATCAATACCATATGTAGGGGAGAAGCCCCACCTTAGATACCCTTCCACAACCAAAACCCTAGCAGCTATATCAGCTATAAAGATGGGTTAAAATTCCCTTGTGTTTTTCATATATTCTAGCTTGAATGGCAATTATATCTCTAAACTAGCTCACTCTTTTCCCAATTGTGATGTTTGGGATGTTACTTAGACTATAATGGTAGAATCCCCATGGATGTAAAGAGAGGAATCCAGCTAGCTCTCAAACTCCTGGTTTCAATTTCATTTTCTATTCAAAGCTGGATTCTTTATATATAGGTATAGATTGGTATTTATAAATTAGTAAAAGAAGAAAATACACCAAAGTATACAAGACAAATACAAGGGGCACCTAAAGCAATACCTCAAAAGAAAAAGGCACAAAAAAAACCCTAACACTCAACAAGACCCCACCACTCTACCAAATCAAAGGCATTGAGCCTTCACTTAAGTGCAAGCTAACCCAAGCTAAAAGATTACAAAGGAATGAGAGTTTCATCAATTGGTCATTCTGTTCTTTAAAAAATAGAAGCTAGGTTCTACATGTATATAAAAAAACATGTGCAAGAAGGACAAGCTATCCTTCACAAAAGAGACATACAGAATAAGAGAAAATGCTGCCAAAAAGTGTACCCTAACACAACAGATAGAAAAAATAAAATAAAAATCAATTAAAAAAAAAAAGTAAAGCAAGACCGGGAGGAGGAAGGGAGAGAGAGGGAGGGAGGGGAAGGGGGAGCAACCCTTAAATGAGGCATAAAATCCCCTATGAAGTCCTCTAGTTTAGTGCCTCCCTCCCTAGCCAAACAATCTGCTAAAAGGTTTGCTGAGCAAGGTATCTCAAAAAGGAGTAACCACACCAGAACACATATTAAAAATTCTACAAAGCAATGAGTGCAATTTCCAAGGCCCTCTTTGCCCAGGAAAGAGCTGCAGTAGCATCACCATCCACAACAAATCATACAGCCCAAAGAAACAGCCTGGACCAGGCCTTTAAACAGCATCTCTGCATTTGTAACCAGACTCTATCCAGTATGCTTGCAGAAAAGCTCTAACCATTACTCCCCCATGGTCATTGATACCCATTGGGCCCAGATAATCAAGGAACAAACATCAATGTTAAACAGGCACCCTATTGGGGAAGATGGATCCCACTATGCATCTCCAGAATCCTCCTCCTCATCAGCAGGCTGATCTCTAGTCCAAAATGACCGAGCTCAGTGCACTGAGAACTTCAAGGATATTGATACCCATAGGCGTCCATCTGCCCTCAACATATCTAGCCAGATCATCCAAAATGGACTGCGTTGCTCACACCCCAAAGGACCCTGCTCCTAGCATTGCTTTCAACTTTCATAACTAGATTCTAGAATCCAGTAAATTAATTTGAAATAAACTATGTCAAATTTAAATCATCTTGTATAATCCTATTGAGGATATTTTCAAATATAAGATAATTTTATCTTCCTTCAAAAAGGTAAAGCTTTCAATAATTATCCCCTAAAATATCATATTTGACTTGCTTCTAAGAAGAAATAAACATAAACCCCATTATCCCCTGAATGGGAAGCTACTTGATCTCATGCCTATGACTCATGTTTCTTAAATGGACTAACAACATAGTTTTGGAAGGCACACCTAAGGTGCAAAGGTATCCTAAGGCCTAGGTGCAAGGTGCAATCCAAAGGCAAACACTTGGGCAAAGTGAGGCGTAACCTAGGGTGCATGTTAACTATACAACATAATGTAAAATTGGATATGCATGCATTTAGTTCACACTCACATATCACTAAATATAATCCAAAACTTAATTTAAACATAAAAGAAATAAAAACCAAAAGAATATTTCTAAGTGTTTAAAAGAATTATCCAACAGAAAACTAATGCATATACAAAATTTTAATACATAGATAGATATTTCAAGAATAAGAGTATAAAAGGAAAAAACAATAAAAAAATAAAAAATCAATGAGGCACTCCCCTTGAACAAGAGCCATGATATGACAGTTGAGACGAAGCAGCCAGGGAGTAATTGCCCCTTGAATTTACTCTAATAACTATGACTACTGTTGCAGCTATTGCCCAAAAAGAAAAGCTAAAAAAATTGTTTTGTGTCTTTTCAGTCTTCTCATCTGGTTCAAACAATATATTTTTCTTCACTTAAGATCTCAATTCATAAAATCCTGTGTAATTCAAACCTTTCCAAAGCCAATAAGCTGTCAAAACAAAACACCGTATATTGTCTTTTAAGTGATCCACTAATACATCCTGTGCTCCTAGGTTACACCATGTTAGGGGTTTCTTAATTTAGCTTTGATTTACCAATTAAAGATAAATAAATAAATAAAATGCCATATATTGTGTTTTTTTTTAGAGCAAATTGGCTAGAAAGATACAAATTTGATAAAAGACATGATTGAGGTAGCAACCCAAGAGGATTAATGCAAGTTCAGGGTCAATTCATGCCTAACCCAACAGTTGAATAGGCCACTTACAACCCAACCCAACACAACTTCACCTCTAGTTCAAGGTTTTCAACTCAAGCTCTAATTAGGCTCAATAAGAAGGCTGTTCAAATTATATTAAATAAATTACCTTATTTAGTTAGACATTGCATGCTTATTTTTTTAATGCCTTTATCTGAATGCTGATTGACCAAATATTTTCTCATAACAAGATACCAATTTAGCAACTTTCAAGATCAAAAAATGAAAAAGAAAATCTACCTTTCAATATATTGATTGATCAAACATTATTTAAATAATAAGGTACCAATTTTAGCAACTTTCACAATTAGAATAGCAAAAACAAAATTTCAAAGACCCTAATCCATTTGGTCCACAGGTCCACTCGCTCTTTCAGCAGAAAGTCTTTGGAGGTTATGCATAGTGTAAACCTCCTTGATTGAGTAAACCCTTACATCAAGTCACCTAATCTAAATTTTGATGGACTCTCTTTAGATCATACACAATATATTGAGATTGGGGATGTATTTAGAGACCATAGGGTGATGTGGTTAAGGACTTCCCAAGTTTGCCAAAGAGGGATTGATTGTGGAGGCCAAGATCCTTGCTTTATGTGATGGCATAACCCTTGTGAATTTGATGGATTGACAATATTTTAGTTGAGGGAGACTTAGTAATAGTGATATATTGGGCTACTCAAGATAAGAGAGGCTCATGAATTTGATTCTTAGGTGATCAAAGCAATTGACTTGACTAAAGCTTTGAGACGCCTTATTTCTAAGATTCCTGAAGCAACCAGTCACCCTGAAGCAACCAGTCACAGTGCACATGGTTTGGCCAACTGAAGGATCTAGCTTAATGTCTTTTGTGAGGGATTCTTGTGTTTCCTCCTTTTTGGTTGTGCCTTTTGGCTCCTGTTGTATTGTCCTATACACTTTCATCCACTATTTCGATTGACACTTTCTATATAACATTCACACTTTATTTGCCTATCAAAAATGGAGTACATAGGAAGTGTATAGCGAAAAAGTATATCTACCAATGATCTATGAGCAGGTATGAGTCACAATTTGACATGGACACAATATTTCATACATAGAAACTCCCTAAGGTATTCCTCCCTCCCCCCCCCCCCCCCCCGAGAATGTACACTTGGGATATGTGTTCTTCAGCATTTCTTTAAGCTTACACTCTGACCCGAGTTAATGGAGCACATGGAATCTTGTGTGACTCAGCAAGGACCTTTCCTGACAATTGCTGTTCAACCGTCTTTTACAGAATTCAGTCTGTTGAAAGAGAGTTTGGTTACCTGTCAAACTGAAGAGGTGTTTGTGGAACACAAAAAGCCCTTTGCCAAAACCTTAGACCAACATGGCATGCCTAAGTAGCTTGAAGAAAAAAAGGCAGTCATGGTTAAATCATGACTCACAAGAAGTCTTGGCCAACCGCTTTCATGACCCATCTTAAAGGCTTGAAATGATTGCTTAACTGCCACATCCTCTTCTTGGAATACCAAAAACTCAAGGTAAAATGTATATAAATAGCTTGGGAAACCATGCATAGTTTAGTTGGAAGCTCACTCATCTCATGCCACCAAAACAAGGGAGACAACTTGGTTCTTTCAATCCAATCCTACAAAAGCTTGACCTGATCTGACCTGAACCCAGGGATTGGTTTGGTTTATTGGGCTTGAATGTAAGCCCTTTGATGCAATTTTAGGAGTAAAGTTTTCAATAATTTTATCATAATTTATAATTATGATGAGTTGTTTTAACTTCAAGAAACTAAATTAATGCTTTTAGAAATTAAGCAGAACCTGATCCAAACCAATGAGACTTCATTCCAACTAGTTTCTGGTTCGGCTTATTTTACATTCTATGTAATCTCATTTTTTAAAATGACTCCAGTTGGTTTCTAGGTGGACAGAACTCTGAACCAACAGCAACCTCCCTTAAACCTCATGGTACACATGGAAATAGGCTTATATATAAAAAATTTTGAAGAATGTTTGTAACTGATAATTTCTAGAACCAATTATGATGGAAACTAGGTTTACATAAAGAGTGATTAAGAAATCAGTCTAATAAGAGGCCAACCTGCTTGAGCCAAAAAAATCTACCATAGTGACAAATTGATCATTTCAGTTTCAGGGGAAAAAATATCTATCCAACAAAAATTTGAAATAAATCTGTGATGGAATAGAAAACCCACATTATTCCCTCATGAACATCCATATTGTTCCTATATAGAGTTTTGGACCTGCCAATTGATTCTCCAGTCAACTGTAGGAGTAAGTAGAACAGGGAAAAAGGAAAGCAAATAAGTTCCAAACCCAAAGAGTAAACACTGAAAGACGGTTTCACAGATAAGAAATTGTCATCGAGAAGGACTTCCATCTCTAATGATCACAAAACACAGTAAAAAGGTTTCACAGATAAACGAATCCTCGTTGCACTAGCAAGAAAAGTCATGATTCTGAGACCCAAAAAAGCAAGACTCAATCTTCTTCCGCATTTCAAAGTTCAACAGTTTTGCGTTTATTATAATTCAAACCTCGACCAATCTCTTGATCAGACCGAAGTACTTGAGGAAAGGAAAACACTTCCATCACCGCCAAACTTCGCGAACAGAAAAGCAAACAAGTAAACAATAAGATCAACAGGGAAATGAAGAAGAAAGCATCAGATTCGTTTTAATTACGCGTTAAACCCTAGCCACCAAACAGAGCCACAATCACCAAAAATCAACACACAAAACCCTAGCTCCCGGGCCAGATCAACCAAAAAACCGAACAAAACAAAAATTATAATAAAACCAAAAATTAAAAAATAAAACGAAGAAGCGATGACTACAGACTTCCGAAGGTGTCGTTGGCCATGCAAAGGAACGCGAGTCCATCGGCTCTGAGTATGTGAAATATGTAGCGATCCTGCGAGAAACAGAGCCTGGAATCGGCCTCGGCAGGCAGCTTCTCAAGAATCCGGCGAGCGACGGCGCCAGTGTTGCCGGAGACGGCGCTGAACTCAGAAAGCACCACGGTCCCTCTGGCCACCAGCGCATAGACAATCGCCATCTGTTCAAGAGTGGAATCAGCGTGTGCCTATCATATAGAAGATGGGCAGTGGTTGTTGTGAAGGTAAAGCCGGCGGAGCCACCGGCAAGTCCACGGCCGTTCGGGTTTGAGTTTGTTGGGACTTAGAATTGGGTATCACATGTAAGGGGCTGTTTGGGAACTCCGTAATCTTCTACAGTAAAGCACACACAGGTGGCAGTATAAAAATGTTTCTTGCTTTAATCAAACAAATAAGACTTAATTTATATTTATGATTTGGAAATAACAACTAGCAAATTTACGGCCCCCTTTGGTCCTTTTTTCTTGAAACTTGTTTATAAAATTTATTTTCTAAATTAAAAAAATAAAATAAAATAAAAAACACTTTTTTTATATATATTTTTAAAAATAAGATGTTGGACGAATTATTTTATAAAGAAAAAAAAATCAAAACCCTTTTGATAATAAAATTTTTGTTGATTTTATGAAAAATTTGTAAATTTAATTTATATAATATTAATTAAATTTATTTCAAATTTTATTCAAAATTGAAAAAAATAGTTTTACAATTATAAATAAATTAAAAAATAAATACTTTTTATTAAAATATGAATTCCACTATTATAATAAAATCATAAATTATATTTTTATTAAACCAATGATATTAGTATATATCATAAAATTTGGATATTAACATCTTTACAAAGATGTAATTAATTTTTTTAATAAAATAAATAATAATAATTTTAAAATAATAATGATTAATAAATTTATTTAAATATGTAAAAAAAAAAAGTCACATTTTTAGAAATTTAGTACTCAATCATACTTAAATTATTTTAAACTAATGAAAAAAATTCAGAAAAATATAATTATGTGCAAAGGAAAAACACTACAATTATGACTCATTCTAAACTAGTTTTGATCTATTATTTTATGATATTTTTTAATTCTAAATTATTTTTAAAATTTACAGAAATTTTAACAAATCTAACACATTAAGTTTATTTGAAATTCATTTTTTTTAAATAAATAAATGGATAATTTTTTATTTTCATTAAAACAAATTAACAAAATAAAAATGCTCATTTAAACTTTACAAATAAATAATGCGCCAAATGGGTTTATCTTCCTTTTTTTTTTTATAGCTTTTTTTATTTTTTATTTTTATTTTTTGAAAAAATAAAGCATTATGTATGTCCATATACAACCCATTTAATAATTAGGTCTTCCTATTTAATAAAAATTTGTACTACCATATTGGGCTTAAATGAAGCCCAAAGGTGAAGATTAGTGAGTGGGCCTTGGCCCACTGGGTGATGGGAACTTGAATCCTTCCTTGTATTCTCCCCACACAAACCTTCAGAGTAGTCTTAGGCCCAATTGCTTAATTGTGGGCCTGTGGCCTCTGTGGCCTCTTGTAAATTCCATTTTATAAGATCTGAGCTTCAAACAAGCTTCTTAATCCAATGAGATTTCTTACTAGATTTTTTAGGCAGATTTTATTATTTGATATCTTACACCTAAAAATTTTTATCATTCAAGTATTAAAAATGCTAGAAACAGTTCCTATAATCACGGTTAAACACACATTTAGAGTAGAAACACTAGTAAACATATTTTAAAAGTGTGTTTGGTTATGATTTTAGATAATGTTTCTAATCTTTATAATACTTAAATGATAAAATTTTTCAAATATCAGAAATGTTAGAAACATTTCTTAAAATCATTGTCAAACACACTCTTAATTTCCAATAAACTTGTTTAATGTCATTTAGAGTACGTTTGGTAGTAATTTTACAAATTGTTTTTAACCTTTGTATACTTGAAAAATAAAATTTTTGAAGTGTTAAAAATACTAAAAGTGTTTTTTAGAATCACTACCAAACGGGCTCTTAAGATATAACACCTCTAATACTCATCACCCACGACTATAAATAGAGAGCCCCTTGTTTCTAATTTATTCATCATGTTTTCTCGGTTCTTTCTTCATTTAATCACTTATCTTTCAAGTCTAATCAAACATTCTTTTTGACATTGATACCAATTAAACATTCTTTTCATTGATCAAACTAGTCAAGCACTCATTTGACCAAAGTATCGAACGAAGTACAAATCATTCAATGATATGTTGTTTTTTTATGATTTTGAGTACTATTATCATAAAAAAAAAAGTTATTATTGTCTCTTATGAAACAATCATCTTTACATTCGCAACACCTAAATAAGGTAAGATTTATCTTAAAAATATAGAATCAAATTCTAGTATCAATCAACTTATGTTCTTTTATTCTATTTTTAGTATTTTATTATTAAAAAACAAACAAAGTTGTCCTATTTATTTGGATAACAAAATACCCTTTTAGAAATGTTTATTTTAAATTAGAGTGTTGCTAGTATTTCTAATCCTTGAATGATAAAATTTTTCAAGTATAAGAAAAGTTAGAAACACTTTCTAAAATCACTGTCAAACGTACTCTTAGCTTCCAATAAACTTATTTAATGTCATTTAGAGTGCGTTTAGTAGTAATTTTACAAATTGTTTTTACACTTTGTAATACTTGAAAAATAAAAATTTTGAAGTGTTAAAAATACTAAAAGAGTTTTTTAGAATCACTACCAGACGGACTCTTAAGATATAACACCTCTAATAATCATCATCCATGACTATAAATAGAGAGCCCCTTGTTTCTAATTTATTCATCATGTTTTCTCTATTCCTTCTCCATTTGATCACTTATCTTTCAAGTCTAATCAAACATTCTTTTTGACGTTGATACCGATTAAACATTCTTTTCATTGATCAAACTAGTCAAGTATTCATTTGATCAAAGTATCAAACAACGTACAAAAGTAATTTGTTGTTTTTTATGATTTTGAGTACTATTATCATAAAAAAAAGTGATTATCGTCTCTTATGAAACAATCATCTTTACATTCGCAACACTTAAATAAGGTAAGATTTATCTTAAAAATATAGAATCGAATTCTAGTATCAATCAACTTATGCTCTTTTATTCTATTTTTAGTATTTTATTATTAAAAAACAAACAAAGTTGTCCTATTTATCCGTTCCTTCTCCATTTAATCACTTATCTTTCAAGTGTAATCAAACATTCTTTTTGACGTTGATACCAATTAAACATTCTTTTCATTGATCAAACTAGTCAAGCATTCATTTGATCAAAGTATCGAACGAAGTACAAATCATTTAGTGATCCGTTGCTTTTTATGATTTTGAGTACTATAATCATTAAAAAAAAAAACGATTATTGTCTCTTATGAAACAATCATCTTTACATTTGCAACACCTAAATAAGGTAAGGTTTATCTTAAAAATATAGAATCAAATTCTAGTATCAATCAACTTATATTCTTTTATTCTATTTTTAGTATTTTATTATTAAAAAACAAACAAAGTTATCCTATTTATTTGGATAACAAAATACCCTTTTAGAAATGTTTATTTTAAATTAGAGTGCGCAATTTCATGAAGTATTTTTAGTCTTTTTAACATTTAAATTTTTTTATCTTTCAAAGTATTGCAAAGGTTAAAAAAAAAAACTTCATAAAATTATTGTCAAACACACTTGACAATAGTGGCACGTCGACATTTGGGCCAAGGTTTCATGGTTTATTATGTCGAATTATATGAGGTTGGTACGTTGAAATAAACATAGTTTTGTGCTTTTTATTTCATTAAATTCAAAGACATAACATTATATTTGATATCAAAATGATGATATTTGCGTTTAAAAGTTTTTGGCCAATTGCTTAATTGTGGGCCTGCGACGTCTTGTAAATTCCATTTTATAAGATCTAAGCTTCACACAAGCTTCTTAATCCAATGAGATTTCTTACTATATTTTTTAGGCAGATTTTTATTATTTGATATCTTACACCTAAAAATTTTCATCATTCAAGTATTAAAAATACTAGAAACACTTTCTATAATCACTGCAAAAGACACATTTAGAGTATGAACACTAGTAAACATATTCTTAAAATGTGTTTGATAGTGATTTTAGATAGTATTTCTAGTCTTTCTAATGCTTGAATGATAAAATTTTTCAAATATAAGAAATGTTAGAAACACTTTCTAAAATCACTGTCAAACATACTCTTAGTTTTCAATAAACTTATTTAATGTCATTTAGAATGCGTTTGGTAGTAATTTTACAAATTGTTTTTAAACTTTGTAATACTTGAAAAATAAAATTTTTGAAGTGTTAAAGATACTAAAAGTATTTTTTAGAATCACTGTCAAATGAGCTCTTAAAATATAACACCTCTAATACTCATCACCCACGACTATAAATGGAGAGCCCCTTGTTTCTAATTTATTCATCATGTTTTCTTTGTTCCTTCTGCATTTAATCACTTATCTTTTAAGTCTAATCAAACATTCTTTTTTTTTTTATGTTGATGTCAATTAAACATTCTTGTCATTGATCAAACTAGTTAAGTATTCATTTGATCAAAGTATCGAACAAAGTACAAATCATTAAGTGATTCGTTGCTTTTTACGATTTTGAGTACTATTATCATAAAATAGTGATTATCGTCTCTTATGAAACAATCATCTTTACATTCGCACCACCTAAATAAGGTAAGATTTATTTTTAAAATATAAAATCAAATTCTAGTATCAATCAACTTATGTTCTTTTATTCTATTTTTAGTATTTTATTACTAAAAAACAAACAAAGTTGTCCTATTTATTTGGACAATAAAATACTCCTTTAAAAAGGTTTTTTTTTAAATTAGAATGCGTTTGATAGCAATTTCATGAAGTGTTTTTAGTCTTTTTAACACTTCATTTTTTATTTTTTATTTTTATTTTTCAAGCATTAGAAAAGCTTAAAAAAGACTTCTTAAAATTACTGTCAAACGCAGATGATAATAGTGGCACACGACATTTGGGCCAAGGTTTCATGGTTTATTATGTTGAATTATATGCAATTTGTGCTTTATATTTCATTAAATTCAAAGAGATAACATTATATTTGATATCAAAATGATGGTATTTGTGTTTAAAAGTTTTTAAGAACATTTATCAAGACAATATTTTAATTTTTAATTTTTTTAGATTAATTTTAAAAAAATGATTTTACAAATATATACTAAACATAAAAAATTTAATTGTGGATTTTAAAAACGTTTTCCATAAATGGTGGGGAAAAATAAAAAGATGATTTCCAATAATTGTGGATTTTTGTGACGACTCCAAATTGACAAATTTCTCCCAGAGAATGGAAATAAAGGAGGGAAAAGTTATGATTAAAGTATGGGGCAAATGAGAAAGTAAAATATTCTTACAAGTTGCTTCCAAAAACAGTCCAAGCATGCTATTTATTTATTCCTGCCTTTTGCTATTTGACATACATTCATAGTACCTTGGGGCTTGGGCTAATCTCCCCAACTTTTCCACCTCGTCAGATGACAAAGATTTTTTCTTTCTTTCCTTATTTATTTATTTATTTATTAAATTTAAATTCCCAAATTGGACCATTAATTCATGTAATTCCTGAAAAATAAAAATCTCAAAAACAACTTTTTATTTTTTATTTTTTGTTTTTAGGACAAAAAGATATTAAAACAATTTTGGTTGTTAGTTGTTATCAAAACACATTTTTGAGAATTATTAGGAAAATTTTGCTTTTTTAAAAAACATATTTTTATTTATTTTATAAAAGTATTTTTAAAATTAGCAGTATAAAAACGAAAAAAGATTAAAAATAAACATTACGTTCAAAATTATTTTCTAAAAATATTTAAAAGCTATTTTAAATTCTCTAATAAATTTATATTCTAAAACTATTTTTGGAAAATTAATTTAAAAAATAATGGAGTGATTATTTTAATTTAGAAAAAAATCCAAAAAAAAATTAATTTTATAAGTAAGTAAATCTTTTGATATGGATAAGATGATGTCATGTCCAAGATGCAGTAGTAGATTTTCCTTTTTGACAATCAAATAACAAAAGAAAGGGTGGTTAAACTTATCCTTCCAACAATTAACATAATAAATAATAGCATCCATAATCTCCTACCGATCCAAGTCATCTCCAAATTCATGTCACAATAATTAAAAGGAGAGATTATGAGTCTATGACCTTGTGCGTTCCCTATATGCTATATCCAACTTCAACGCACCATCTTCAATTATGCTTTTCATTCTTTTTTCATCTATTATTTTACCCTTTTTGGCACATGTATTGCACCCAAAGATGTGGTCGTGGTGCACTAAAAAGTGTACCGTTGATTATTATTATTATTAATTTTTTGAAAAAAAATTAGTTGAGGAGGATTTATATTTGAACTGAAGTCAAATTCATTTGTTGTATGCAATAATGTAATGTCGCTCTTCAAATATTATAAAAGGTTTTATCCATTTTTGTTGGATATTAATTGATTTTCAATCAAGATGATGTCAATGAATAAAAAGGATGATCTTTTGATGCTTAATTTCTAGTTTGATTTACAATAAATATATTTTAAAAATTAATTTGACTACAATCTATTAACAATAAATTATTTTATTCAAGTTTACAAAATATATTTATAGAGAGAGAAAAGCGGGGAAAGAGATTCAAATCAATTGATCCAATAATCAACTTTATATATCTATATATATATATATATATATATATATATATATATATATATATATATAGAGAGAGAGAGAGAGAGAGAGAGGAAGGGGGGAGGGGAGAGAGTCAAATCAATCGGTTTTCGAATTTCACATACACCCCTAATCTAGTCAAAACAAATCCAAATCGATTTCAAAATGATATACACCCCTAATCAAGTCAAACCAATTGCTCCAAATTGATTTTCAAAATGCAACAAGGAATTGATCCAATAATCAACTTTATTGGCTTTTCCATTTTCACATGCACCCCTAATCTAGTCTTCAAAATGCAACAAGGAAACTCACTAAAAATCCCCATGACTTAAAAATTTTAAATTAATTTATAGCTTAATAGAAAAAACCCATCCAAACCCAACTAAAGTGGATTGGGTTGGGTTTACTTTTTCTCCCCCAAGGCTAGCTTATACCTTATTTGTCTCATTTGAGGCAAATCAGCTTTAAGGGAATGAGAAACAACAAAAAGGGGGAAAAAAAGAAAAAAGAAAAGGAAAATCAAGAAAGCACATAAAAGTTGCAATTGAGATAACAGTGGATAAGCAGGAGGCTATAATATTCTTTGAATTAGTCTCCAAAAACGGCCAAAACATGCTATTCTCTTTGACACACTCACACCTAAAGCAAAGCAGACCACACACAACTTTACACTTTCCACATATTCCACTTCAATCTAGTCAGTCAACAGTAGTTATATTCTACAAATAGGATAGAGTTACAAGATTTTCGACATATACAAATTATAAAGCATATATAAGTTATAGCCTTTTTTTTTTTTTTTTCTTTTTTTTACATGGAAAATCCAAAACTTGGGGGTCCTTCTTCATAGTAGGGGATTTGAGATGCAAGAGATTCTCCCACCCAGGTCTGGGTATTAGAGTGAGGCAGGGAGTTGGAGGTATCCACAGTAGTGATGTCATGGATGCTTGATCTTTTCTTATCTTTTTTGCCGGAGGTTAGCCGCATGAAGTACTTTTGGGCATGGCTGGCTACTTGGGTGGGTGTTCTCGACACCACCGCATTTCTTGATATGCTCCGCCAATCCCCCTTTCCGTACCTTTGTAGCCCGATCAGGAACAACCTGTTATGATGATTAGGAATTTAGGAGACGTAAACATATCGAATTTTTCATGGTTTTTTTTATTTACTTTTTAATAATTTTATGACAATATGAAATTTGTACGGATAGGATCAGACATCTGCGTCATTTGATCGACACGTGGGCGTCTATCTCAGCCCTCCTTTTTCTAATTCTGTCTGCTACCACCGCCACCGTGTGTGCCAGCGAAGGCGTGGCTCGACGGTTGGTGGCGGTGTGCCCCACCTGCACCGCAACCCAATCATCCCCTTTGGCCCCACCACGTCTACCCGAAAATTTCCGCCTATGTCCTAAAATACCCTTATTTCCTGCCTCCCATTTACGATTTTAACATGCGCCCTTCACCAAGGGTGCGAATGGGGGAGGTGCGAATTTCAGCTAGTGTAAGTCGAAAGCAAGCGTCTCTAATTCTTGATTAAGCAAATTGAAGTTGAAAATCACGATTTTGAATTTTTCAAAGCGTTTTCGTGAAACACTTTGCTTTCATTTTCAGAAACGAAAGCAAAAGGAAAGGGGGAAAAAAAATGGAAAGCAGGAAAATTTCCTAACCGGTGTTCTTCCTCTGTCCAGGGCACGCCCTTTTTCCGCTCCGACTCGCTCTGCCTAGGCCTCGGTGAAAACGAAACCTGACCCGCACGTGAGTCGGAGGCCCAGGGGGAGCCGCAGGACTCGTCCTCGTACAGCGGCAACTCCACTCGGCCGGAGTCGATCTCCGCCACGTCGTGAACCAAGTCCTCGTAGTGGCGGCGGACCTCAGAGGATGACTTGCCGGGGACTTGAGCAGCGATTTTGTCCCAGCGGTCGGGGGTTTCCTCAGGGATGACGACCAGAGCTCGCTCGAAGAGCTTGTCCTGGTGGCGAGACCAAGAGGAGGAGGAAGAAGGAGAGGGCGATTGATTGACCATCATCATCCAGGAATCGTTTGGAAACATCGTCAGTCTTGTTGCGCTCGGTTTTCGTGTGATCGCGTGATTGTGTGCTGGTCTTATGTGGGATGTGTATTTATACAATACAATAATAACAAATTTTTTTTTATTTATTTAAAAAAAGGTAAAATAAAATAAAATAAAATAAAAGACTAAAATTTATAGATATAGAGTGAGAGAGGTGTTTTGGATTAGATTACGTGATGTTTTGAGGAAACGGGCCTGGATTTAAACACGTTGTGCTATTTTAAGCTTCTTGTTGAAAGTGAGTGCGGTCCACGTGTGTTTACCCTTTTGGCCATTTAATTTTTTATTTATTTTTATTTTTATTTATTTTTAAGATTATTAATTTGCTTATTCTTCTCTCCTCTGTGATTTGTGTTATTAAAAATAAAAATAAAAATTGGAATATTATTATTATTTTATTCAGAGATACAAATTTTGCTTTGAAAGTATAACTTATGAATTAATTAATTAAAATGTGAGATGGTGTATTATGAGCGACTGCTAATCTCTTTTTGATTTTAGTACCAAATATCATTGGAAGTCAGGAAGCCCCTTTCTTGGAAAGTTTGTCAGTTTTAAGAAGTTGGATGCCAAGTCTGCCCATATCTCAAATAAAACAATCATCATTTACATTGAGGATATTACCAAAACGTTTTACAAATTATACTCACTAGCTTATTTCAACATATATATATATATATATATATATTGTTTTTCGGGTTGAAAACAATTTTAAAAAATAGTTTTTGAAAACTATTATTTTATATTTTGTAAAACAAAAATTTGTTTGATAACTTAAAATTATTTTTAATCTGCTTTTAATATTTTTAAATATGTTTTAAAAATATTTTTTATGTTTAGAGTTTTATTTTTAATTATTATATATGTTTTTAAACCAACTTTCAAAAAACAAGTAAAAATAATTAAAAATTATTCTACGAAAACACCATGTTTTCTATTCTCATATTTTTCAATTTTTTTGTTCTGGTAATAGAAAATTATTTTCTAAAATTGTTATGGTAATAGAATAAATTCATGAATTTTGAATTTCAAATTGCCCATTACTAGGCCTTGGTTAATTGAAATTTAGAAAAATTGATTTAAAATAATGTCATCCTTTATGTGTTTTTCCTTTTAGTCCAAGTTTTTTCTTCTTTCTTCACAACATATGCTTCATGTTACTTGGGAGGAACAACCATTCATGCATAGAACTTGTCAAAGCTCTTTCAAGGGTTGCACCTTGAACCTATGGTAGCAGTCCAGTTGTTGTGGTAGATTGCCAATCACTATCCTATTGCACCAAGATGTAACCTTTAGGAGTTAGAATGTACTTCACTACCCAATTGCACCAATGAATAACATCATCTAGGGAGTGCTAATCTACTTGAAGTACAATGCTTAGGCATGACTTAGCTGACAACTTGATAAGTTTTTCGTTTTTTTTAAATTTCTATATTAATCCTTATACATTCATTGTTATGGGTATTATATGTATATTGAATTCAAATATTACAAACTTAAGTTTTTAAAAAAATTGGTAGTTTAACGTAATGCTAGAGTTTGATTAGTAATTTACATGTTTGTTTCTCTATTTACATGTTTGTAAGTTTAAAAGGACTATTTATATTTGTCTCTTTCTCTTGTCTCTTTATGTCTCTTCATGTATGAGATGCCTATTGAACCTAAATTAGTTCAACACTCGTCTCTTTGCTCTTTATTATTTTTCCAATAATATTAAGGTAGAGCAAAATGGAGGCATCTCTAGTTTACACCCATCTTGACACTTTGAAAATTGATCCCTTCAATGGGACCTTTTCAAAAGGTGGTAAAGAAAGGTCTTCATTATAGTGGATGTTGTGAACTTGAGGTATATTTTGATTGGCCCAAACCAAATTATGGATTTGAAATATTGACTGCATGAGACAATGAAAATAAGCAAATGAGGCATGCAATTTTGAGCACTCTTTTGAATGAGTTATTTGATGTATATTATTTATTTATTTTTAATTGTTGATGATATTTGACACAATGAATAAGAAGTATATTCTAGAAGATACAGGACCCATAAATATGTTATAGGAAATCTTAGAAAATTCTGAGGTTATGTTTGGTTCTTAAAAAGTATTAAGAAAAAAAAATACTAGGGAAAACAATTTTCTTATGTTTGGTTGTGCTATGGAAAATATGAAAGAAAATCAAATATAATAAAAATTAATTAGAAAATATGCATTTTCAAATTATTTCATCTTTATATTGAAAAATTAAAATGAGTGAAACAAGTTTGAAGTAATATATAAAAATAATTCATTGTTTTTAAATCTATTTTTTGTTTTTCTTCACGTTTTCTTTTCCTCTACTTTTCTTTTCTATTTTCTTTCCCTTGCATTTTCTTCTAGATTTCTTGGGAACCAAACATAGCCCAAATGATTGGATAGAGATGTTTCATCTTAAATCCATGATTATCACATGTCAATAAGTGGCCTAGATAATGAAGACATAAAATTTCTTGAATCGTTTGCAATTGAGCATTTGATAGAAACCTCTCTAGATTCTTAGAAGGATTACAAAAGTAATAAGGAACATAAAAAAGATAAAAATTTCCTAGGAAGATGTCATTCATGTTTGGATTGAGGAATTGAACTACACTAGGGATAAGGCTAGGAAAGCTAAGTTATTGTCCAAAGCAAATTTGGTGGAAGAAAAATCTAAATCAAACAAGAACAACTAATTCAATTTTTTTTTAGATCTAAGACCAATTCAACAAACAAGGTCTAGATTCCATAATAAAAAGGAAAGGAATATGTTTGTGGCAAGCTTAGACACCATGTTGTTTAGTGTTGCCATTGGAAAAGAACTAAGAGGTCCAATCCTTAAGCTAATATGGTAAAGATAGAGGTAATAGCTATTATAGTCTCCACTAAGGTGAACATGGTCACTAGTATAAAAGATTAGGTGGTAGACTTTGGGGCTACTAGGCACATTTATGGTAATAAAAGTGTATTCACTTCCTACACTACTGTAAAGAAAGATGATGAATAAGCGTTCATGGTGATTCTAAACCTTCTATAATTAGCAAATGAAAAGTTCTCTTGAAGATGAACTCAAACAAATTTCTTGCCCTAAGTGATGTCCTTCACATGCCAAATATTTGTTACAGTTGGTGTTAATTTATCTACTTAGGAAAGGCAAAGAGGATGATCTTGATTGAGTTAGACAACGTTTATTAACAAAAAATGATGCAATTTTTTTTTTTGGTAGAGTTATTATTATCAAGGTTTGTATATGTTGAACATTTATGAGATTGTTAACAATAGTGCTTCCACTTCATTAATTCATGTTATATGCAACATGATAGATGAGAACATATGAATTATTCATATATCAAGAAAATGGTAGATATTGGCTTGATTCTTAAACTATCTTTAGAAAACTATAGAAAATGTGAATCATGTAAGGAATATAAAACTACAAAGAAAACCTATAAAATTGTAAATAGAAAATCAGAGCTACTATGTTTAATTCATAGTGACTTAAGAGATTTTAAAAATATAATGACTAGGGATGGTAAAAGATTCTGCATAACTTTATAGATGAACACTCAAGATCTATAGGTTATATCTTTTGAGAAATAAAGATGAAGCAAAAGATGTTTTCATGAAATCTAAAACCGAAGTAGAAAAACAACCAAGTAAGAAAATCAAGAAACTTATAACTGATATGGGAAGAGAATATGAGTTCAAAGCCTTTTATGAACATCTGAGATTGTTCACGAGATTACTTCACCTTGCTCCCCAAAATCTAATAGAGTAGCAAAAAGGAAGAATATGACCCTAAAAGACATGATGAATGCTATGTTGGTATGTTTTTAGGAGCACCCTTAGACTTCTAGGGAGAAGCTCTCCTTTGCACATGTCATATTCAAAATAAGGTACCTTACAAGAAAACAAGTAAAACACCGTATGAGTTATAGAAGGGTCATACAACCCATCATAACATATCTTATAGTTGTCTCACAAAGGACCTTATTCCTCAACCTAAGAAATGAAAACTATGTTTAAAATTTTTTGATACAATGTTCATAGGATATGATGAAAATAATGCAACATATAGATTTTTGGTTATTAAATCAAACAATAACCTAGTGAAAGTAAACACTATAATGAAAACAGAGAATATTGATTTCTTTGAGACTATCTTCCTATGAAACCTAATGACAAACACCAAACTTAGAAAACCATTAAAAACGAGTCTAACAAACCTCTTGAAATTGAACTAAGAAGAAGTAAAAAAGATATGAAAGAAACAAACATTAAAGATGATTTCTATACTTTTCTAATAGAAGGACCCTAGGACTTATAAAGAAGCAGTATCTTTTCCAATTGCTCCCTTCAAGAAAGAAGTCATAAACAATGAATTAGAATCAATCTTATCTAACCACGCTTGGGATGTAGTGGATATTCAAGAAGATGTTAAAGCCAGATAGGTCTATGGAAAAATACAACATAGGTTTAGTCACCAAATGGTATAAATAAAGGAAACATGAAGACTAATTCAATACTTTCATCCCTATAATGAGGATATCTTCTCTATTAGAGTCTAGTTGGCTCTAAATGTCATTCATAACTTGATAATACACTAGATATTGTCAAGCCTGCATTACTGAATGGGGAATTGGAAGAAGAAATTTGTATGGACTAACAAGAGGGTTATGTGATTCCTAGAGTGGAGTAAAAGGTGTGTAGGCTAGTTAAATCTCTATATGGGTTAAAACAAGTACCTAAACAATGACACAACAAGTTTGATCATGTGTTACTAACTAATGAGTTTTTCATTAATAATTTTGATAAGTGTATTTACAACAAACTTGAGAAAAATGCATGTATTATCGGTTGTTTATATATAGATGACATGGTAGTATTTGAAGCTAGCTCAAGGGTCATTTATAAGACTAAGAAATTCCTAGGATCTAATTTTGACATGAAAAACCTAGAAGAAACAGAGGTGATTCTAAGGATCAAAATAATTACAACACTCAACTAGGTTTAAACTTTCTTAAGAACATTATATTGAGAAAATCATGAAGAAGTTTGAACATTGTGACTATAAGCCTGTGTTAATCCTTATGATCCATGTTGGGAATCCTTAGATTACACTATTCTCAGCTTTGGAACATCAAGGTGCATGCGAAAACTTCCTAGGGACCTCTAGATCTAACAAGTGGAAGCATAAAACTTGTAGAAATTTAGATTTATGGTTTAAGGTGCTTTATCTTAGATCTAGATGTTCCCAAATCAAATTTTGTTAGTGAAGATGTATCATATGCATGGTAGATCTTGCAAACCAAGAACTTTCCATCCGATGACTCTCTGTTTGAATCTTGATATACTTTACAATGAGATTTTTTGATATACCAAAAGCTAACTTTTGAGTTTGAAAGGAGCCAAAAAACATCAATGCTCCTACACGAGCATGGTTATTGATATCAGTTTAACTCAGGTTCTTACATTAGGAATTCAAATATAAGAAACAATTTTCATAACTTATTCTTGATGAAAATATTATACATTTATGTATAATATAAATTTTTTTAAAATATTTTTCATCTTTTTAATTATTTCTTTGAACATTCTATAAAAAATACGTAAAATTACTTCAAATTGATTCCACAAAAAATTCATTTTCAGTCTAATTATCAAAAGATGCATCTCCGAATATGTCATAATTTCTTATTTCAACTTTTAAATGCCATATCAAAACAAAACAAATGGACTCGATGTGGGATTAAGTCCAGCTCCATGTTACATTAGATCTAATAAAAAAGGCGATAAACCGACCACATATAGAATTTAGAGGCCTACACACGTCGTGATCCAAGTAAATTTTGTCATATGAGTAGATTCCCCGCTACCACCGGATTCCCCCATGGAATCTCAAAATTTGAAGAAGAGGCGGCTCAAAAACTAAATCTTATGTCGGCACACAGAAAAAGGGGGTGATATCCCATATCTGATATGATCCACGTTTTCTTTGATATTATAATTTATATATAGTAAATTTTAATGTTTGTTACCAGTCGCTAATTATTTTTTTATATTTTTATATACTATTGACTGACTCTCTTCCGGAAAGTGGAAAGTGGGTTGAAGTTATCCAGTTTGGGGATATTATTTTAATGAAATATTGGATTTGGGAGGGGGGAGGGCCCACCGGAGTAGTCGGCCCAAAAGTTTGAAAAGCAGTCCAACTTCCAACTTTGATTTTGGATAAGGTTTACCTTGTCAGCCTCCCCTCCATCTCTCTTCGTTCCTTTTTTTTTTTTTTTTTATACATAGGAGGAATATGCTAAAACAAAGGATATGTGTCAAAATATATGCTTTTCATCACAAATATATATTTAAGAATTGCTTTTAACAGTGGGAATTAGAGTAAAATTTTAATTAAAAATAATTACCACCCTTACTTTCAATCTAATTCGGTAAAGCAGAATTCAGAACTACTAGTAAGCTAATATGGAATCTACCCACTTTGTTGAACCATTGGACAAACGGGCTCAGTTTGATTTTTTTTTTTTTTTTTCTTCTTTTGGATTTTAATCTTCTTGCAAGCCTCATCCTATGATGCAGTAGAACCCAATTTTTAAATGACAAATTTCATATTAGTGGTTCAATATGTTAACGTTGAATTTATCTTTTTAAAGGACGAGTTTTACATAAAAATTTCAATTTGCTTTGGATATTGAAATTATTTATCGAAAAGGGACAAATTCTTTGTTAAAAAAAAAAGGTCTAAACATTTTTTTCTTTTAAAAAAAAAACCCATGTAATATAAAAAATAAATGGAGAATTACCCAAAAGGGTGGGGTGAAAAAAATAATGACTATGAAGGCTCACTATTTTAGAGGATAATTTTACCCTTAAACATATTTTTTATATTATTTATAAATAAATTGAGATTGTCAATTATGTGGGACCCATATATGATGATAAGTACAGATTGATAAATGATGTGGGGTTCATACATGATGATAAGTACATATTGATAGGTAATCAATGGTACATTTCTCAACTAATTGTTGTCACTTTTGAACAATTGACTATTTAAAAATTTGCTATTTTTTTTCAAAAAAATTGAGATTTTTTAAAGAACTTTGTAAAAAAAAAAATTTTAATATCTCATAAATAAAAACCATATCCTAAAGTTATTATATCGTTTTATATATAAAACATACAATTAAAAACTTTGTTATCATAATATAATGAATAATTATTTTTTTAGGAGCACTCGTCAATTGAATAATATATAAATATTCAATTGACTAACACACACCTATTAAATGGAATAACCCACAATTATTTATTGGGTAATATAGCACGTGAAAAAATTAAATAAAAATAAATTAAATTATGTTGTAATATATTGTAATGATAGTATATTTATATTGTAAGTATAATGCATTTATGTCGTATATTTCATTACAAAAGTAATAATTCTAAAAATATTTATTCATACCTTATTGGTATTAACACATCGTATTAATATATTAACAACATTTATTTAGTGTTTTGAAATTATTTAATAATTTTTGTATATATATATAATCTACATGAATTCAAATTAATATTTCATTTGATTTCAGAAATTATTTATGATATAGGTATGCTGTGAAATATGGTATAATCATACAAAATTACCATTTTTATAAAAAATTTCATAAATTTCTTAATTAGGTTTTATTGTAATGTAAGTATATTTATATTGTAATTATAACATATTTTTGTTGTGCCTATATTTTATAATAAAAGTAATAATCTTGAGGATCACATGTTATATCTTATTAATATTCAACATATCAAATATATTAACATCATCCATTTGATGCATTAAGAAAAAAAATTTATATGAAAATTAAAAAAAAAAAAAAACACTATGCAAAGGAAAAAAGTTAATATAAAAATTTTTAAATTATTTTATTATAAAAATAAAAAATGATTAAACATTTTCTATCATTTTCTTATTCTTTTTAGATAATCTGAATGAAAAATTAAACATTTTATTTTCCTTAAATTTAATACAAAAACATAATTTATCAATTTAAAATTATAATATATATATATATATATATATATATATATATATATATATATATGAGAAAATTATCATTTTTATTATATAATTATAAAACTTATTTTTTTCTTCATAAAATTAAAAATTAGAATAAAAATAAAAAAGGTAAAAAAACAATAAATGATATTTTGAAAATATTTTTTAAAAGTATTTTTGTTTTAAATAGTAAATTTAAATAAAAAATTATATATAATTGTAAAGGTTAAACCCAAAATTTTGATTTAAAATTTAATTATCAATAATTACAATAAATATGGGACCCATGTACCATAAATGTATTGACAAATCAAGTGAAGTGCTTTAAATGCTTTGAATTTTAAAAGTTTTAGTTAAAGGGTAGTTTTGGTATATTAAGTCTATTAAAGTCCTCTACAAAAATTATTAAAAGATACCACCATTTCTAGTAATTGTTCTGTCCTGTCCACCCTTTTGGGTAATTCTCTAAAAAATAAGTTGAATTTTTTTACATGAAACTTGTCTTTTTAAAAAATGAATTTAACATTAAGATTTTAAACTATTTCTTACAATAAATTCATCTTTTCAAAAGATAAATTTTATAAAGTTTTTAATATTTTGAAAGTTACTATATTTATAAAAAAAAAAAAAAATCTTTTTTTTTACACCAATGAGCACAAAAATGTCAACATATAAAAGATGTACAATTTACAATCTCACAAACTATATTCATATAAAAATGTTTATAATTGAAAAAAAAGATTATTTTGACTTGTTGCCATAAATTATTTTTAATTTTAAAAGATAATTTAGATTATTTTACTAAATATACTTAAAATTAGAAAAACCATCATTGTCCCCATTTGTAAAAGTTTTCTCGTACTATTGTGTTTGTCAAAAAACTAATTAATAATAAAAATATCGAATGTTGCATTTGTATACATTGGTCTAATCATAGACAATTATTATTATTATTATTATATTTTGTTTTGGAAGTACCATTATATACGTATAAAAGTTAAAAAATTATATAAAAGATATATCCTCATCTCCTTTTATTCTTTCTTCCTTCACCGTTAAAAAAATACATTTTTTTTATACAAAAAGTTCAAAACATCATGTTGAACTAAAAGGTAAAAGGAATAGACAACAATAAATAAAAAATCTCTCAATTGAATAAAAAATAAGAATAAGTACACAGTGTGATATTCTTATCTGAATATATGGTACGATACACTACCTGAAAACGACCCGATCTTTTGGGTCGTGTTAGGTTTAGGGAGACAATTTATAATGTTGTTATGTTGATCCATCGCCCTAACCCCTCATGGTGACCTCTCGTGTTAGCTCACTTGATTTGTCATACCAACGCACTTGACTTATTTAAATATTAATTTTTTGATTTTTTTTTTCACTTTTTTCTCTTTATCTTTTTCATATAATTTGTTGAAATATTGAATAAAAGAATTATATTTTCTCTATTTCATTTTTTTATATTCCAATATTTTAAGTTTATTGTTATTTGATAAAAAATATTCAAATATGATTTTTTTTCCTATTTTTACAAAACAAAATTTTAAAATGTTTATAAATTACAATTACAAACTTGATAAATATAAAAAATAAAAAACATAATTATTTAAAATATTTGAAGTAACAAAAAAGAAATTATAAGACCAAATGATTTGAAAATTCAAATTAAATATTAACAAAGTAAGTAGCCCATCAACATGATTCATTGATAGGAATGACCTGTTTATAAATCATATTATGCCACTTTTTTGGTTTACACGAGTATGACTTCATGAAGAAACTTTTACAAACAACACAAAATTTCAACAAATCCAACAAACCCCATAAGAGCATGGCCAAAAATTCAAAATTTCAACAAATCTAAGCAATCCCCATAAGAGAAATGGTAGAAAGGATATCGCTTGGGTCTTCTCTTTGTTTTTTTTTTTTCCCTGTTTGGTTCACACAAGAACATAGAAATAGGAGGGACCACGTCGGTGATGTCTCCTTGTCTTAGGCAAAAAAGGCTAAAAAATAACATAATTCTATAATGTTGTTATGTTGACCCATCGCCCCATCGCCCTAACCCCCATGGCAACCTCTCGTGTTGGCTCATTTAGTCTGTCATGCCAACGCACTTGACCTATTCAAATATTTGTTTTTTGACTTTTTTTTTTCACTCTTTTCTCTTTTAATCTTTTTCATATAATTTATTAAAATATTGGATAAAAGAATTATATTTTCTCTATTTCATTTTTTTTATATTCCAATATTTTAAGTTTATTGTTATTTGATAAAAAAATATATTCAAATATGATTTTTTTTCCTATTTTTAGAAACAAAAACTTAAAACATTTATAAATTACAATTACAAATTTGATAAATATAAAAAAATAAAAAACATAATTATTTAAAATATTTGAAGTAACAAAAAAAAAATATAAGACCAATGATTTGAAAAATCAAATTAAATATTAACAAAGTAAATGACCCATTAATAGGAATGACCTACAGGTTTATAAATCATTTTGTGTCACTTATTTGGTTTACATGAGTACGATTTCACGAAGAAAAAAAAGAAGATACTTTTTCAAACAGTACAAAATTTCAACAAATCCAACAAACCCCATAAGAGAATGGCCAAAAATTCAAAATTTCAACAAATCTAAGCAATCCCATAAGAGAAATGGTAGAAAGTATAAAGCTTGTGTCTTCTCTTTGTTTTTTTTTTTTTTTTGTTTGGAACACACAAGAACATAGACATAGGAGGGACCATGTCGGTGATGTCTCCTGGTCTTGGGCAAAAGAGGCTAAAAAACAAGGAAAGAGAAGGACGCGTGTCCCATTGTGTTGGGGCATGATGAGCAAAGGACACTGTAACCTGAAGTTCTCCTGTCTTCCGTGCAAAATGCTACGTGGAAATATGTCAGAAGAAAAAAAAAACAACCGTTCAGGGGAAAAATGGCGAAGTCTCTGGAAGGACGGTGTGAACCGTACATTTGAAGTTCCGATTTTCATGTTATCCTATAAATCAAAGTAATTCCTTCTGTTATTTTAATATCTGTTTTTTGAAAGTGTTTTTAAAGAGAATCTCCTATTAAAAATGTTCTAGGCAATATTTTTACTTGAATAATAAAAATATTTTCTATAAACATATTTTTAGGAGATCATTTATAAATGTTTTTTTAAAAAAATACTGTAAATGATTTTCTAGATTTTAAATCATGTTTTTCTGCCTTTAGTCAAATATTTAATTTTTTAAAAAATCATTTTAAGGTTAAAAATATTTTCTAAAATTATTATTAAAATAGTTTTAAGTATTTTACTGATTTTATAATATTATAAAATTTATTGATCATTTGATTTTTTTTAAATATTTTTTAATTTAAAAATATTTTGTAAAATCACTGACATCCCGACTCTAATGATTTGGATGTGAAAGAACAAATATAAAATCAAATAATAATAATAATAACAACAAGAAGGTGATGATTTTTATTTTGATTTATTTTTAAAGTTTCTTTTTTCAATAATTATTTTTGTAGTAAATCGGAAAATCATTGCATTGACTTCCGAATCTTAAGCAAGGAGTAGCAGCATTAAAAAAGTGAAAATATCAAGACTTATAATAAGGTTTGAACTTTGAAATGATGGCTTCCACCCAGCGGTTTGTTTGTGATGGTTGTTTCAGAGATGGGCTTATGCAGCATAGCAGAATGGCTCCATAATTGACCTTATTCTCTTAACCAGACACATTGTGGGTCAATGGGGTTCTTAGATTAGGCTTTATCACCATTGATGCTGCCCTCAAAGCTGTGACACCAAACCAAATACAGGGAGATGTGCCTCTGAGCTGCATGAGACCACATTGAAATCGGTGGAAGTAAGAGGATGATGCCCATTCCCCTGCTCAAATCCATGGAAGCTCACTCCAATTCACTTCTACACAACTCTCCACATTTCTTCTAGTCCCAATTCTTAGCCTTCTGTTACTAACTTAATCTATGGAATGGAAGGAAAAAAAGGTATAAGGAAAAACTTCTAAAATTTTGAGAGGGCCTTTTGCCCCTCTTATGCCTAAGGTGGTTTTGCCATGTTTGGTTTGAGAAAAATAGAAAAAAAAATCTATTTTTACTTATCACTAAATTAAAATATTTTATTAATTTAAAATTTATTTTTTTATTTTTATTTGCTTTTTCTCCCCTTAGTTGTTTTTTTTTTCCGTTGAATTTTGCTTTCAAGATTCAAACATAGCATCAGAGAAAATGGAGAAGTTTTTTTTCCATTTCTTACATTTCTTTTTATGGTAACCAAATATAAATAATAATAATAAAAAAAAAAACCCTATTTTTCTTAGTTAACATTGATTTTACTTTCCTTGGTACATTTAAGCAAGGAAAATAATTTTACAGGCTATCTGGCTCAAAGCCGCCTTTCCCTACCCTCACAAACTCTGTTTTTCCCCCTGCTTTTGGGAATTGAGAAGATGGTTTGTTTAAAGCCCATCCAGTGGATCCCAATCCCATGGAAAATCGTCGATAGGTGCCGGGGAGGCTTGGAGATGAAGATGGTCTCCTCCTGAACACGAACTTTCAGGTGATGAGCTTGTTTTCTCCATTATTTGAGTATCCTGATCATGATCATGATCATCAGATGACACCGCAGCTGCAGCAGCATGTTGTTGAACTTGCTGGCTGGTTTCTTCTCTCACCACTGTGCCCAGGGGCCGTCGATCAAATGCTCTGAAGCTCCCGGATACGACATAAACTCGGGACAGGGTGAACTCATGCCTCAACTGATCAATACAAAGCAAGAGAGAAAGGAAATGAGAATTCGCAATACTCAGAGAGAGAGGGGGAGAGAAACAGAGGAATTCCATACCTTTGGAATCGCAGTAGTACTGTTAAGGGTGGTTGTATCTGTTTCAATGGCTCTGTACTCATGCATCTTCCACTTGGTTTTTCTGCCAGCAGGAGCTTTGCCTTTGTAGAAAACCATGGTCTTCTTCACTCCAATCACCCGATTGTCTGAAGAGTAGACGTAGCTGGGAGAGCCCGTGGCCTTCCAGTACCCTGACTCAGTCGTCCTACTAGGCCTTCCTCCCCGGGCCTCCCTCTCTTGTCGCGGAGTAAAGAAGAACCATTGCTCAGTGTCCGCTTTACACACCTCCCCTGCATGTTCTGCAACACCATTTCACATTGTAAGTCACCCAAAAAAAAACAGAGGGATGAGAAATTACGAGAGCCATAAAGAAGAGGAATAGGCATTAACTTGGAAGATGACTTGGCTCCAGCTCATAAATGTCGATATCCGGGATGACCCGGCTGATCTCCTGCAGCCTCTTACCCCGGAGCTTCATGCGGAGGTAGAAGGAGACAAGTTCTTCTTCAGTTGGGTAGAAGCGAAAGCCCGGTGGGAGGTCCTCCATTGCTGTCGATTAACCAGTTACTTTGCCTTTTTGGGTTGTTGGGTGAATGCTGTCATCTTCAGATTCATATTCGTATGCATATATATAGAGAGGGATTTGAAGGGCGAGAGACTAAAGAATTTGCCGAGTGAATGGAGAAAAGTAAGGAGTTCTGGAGATTGGGTAGACACTTCCACGCGTTTTTATGTAGAGAATATGATGGAGAGATAATGGGGCTTTTGAGATGTTGTCACAAAGTTCCAACGCATGCATAATCACTCTGTTTTGAACCAGTCAAGCCCCCTTTCTCTTCTTCCATGTGCCGCCACCCCACCCTTTCTTCTCTGCACCCTTCCTACTTTTCTCATCAAACCCCCTTTTCATTTCTCTCTCCATCAATGTACCATGTGTTGACTGTTGAGTGGTGAGAGCCGAGCCGTTGGAAAAAGGTTTTTAATTATTTTAAGAATTAAATTTTTCTTCCAAACTCAAATATGAAAAATATTCTTGATTCTTCTTCATGACTTCCATCGTTTTCAAAAATATTCTTCATAATTTCATTTGTTGTATCCAAACAACACCTTACATATATTTTAAAAACCTGTTTTTAATAAAATATTTATAAATATGTTTTTTAAAATGAAAAATTATTTTCAAAAACCGTATCCAAACACATTTATATAAATTTATAATTAATTTTAAACATTTTATTTTCCTTTAATGCTTTTTCAACCTAACATAACCTTGGATTTCTCTTCCCTATCATTCTTCCTTAAAAACCACTGTACAGCGTGTCCTCTTAAAAGTGGCATTTTAATTTTATGGAGGAAATCTGAGGCATAATAAGGGAATAAGACACTTTCAATCTTTCTCACACAGTCTTCACACGGTAATACCACGTAAGAGGGCGATGATTTGAATTGGCATTTCTCATCATTTAATTATTCTGATTCATCATGGAGGAATTCCCACCTGGCGCCCTCGTGGCCTTACCTACCAAAGCATTGGCTCGCTCTGTTCCGTACAAGTTGGAAAACTCCATTCTAATATATGACATATTATTTATTTATCATATTCTAAAATTTTAATTACTATGCTATATGCTTTGGTAACTCATAAATTATAATCAAGGTTTTGTTTGGTAATATTTTTGGAAACATCAATAAAAAAACCGATTTCGAGAATATTTCTTAAAAACGGTTCTGAACGAATTTAAATATGAAAAATAGTTTTTAAAACTTATTTTCCATGAATTTTTACTCGAAAATTATTTTTTATTAAAATTTTATCAAACATATTTTTAAAATTTAAAGCTAGTGTTAATTTTAGAAAAAAAGAAAAAAATTTAAAGGAGTTCCCAAACAAACCCTAGGCTACTTCACTACTTAATTATTGGGTGGGGCCAAGTGCAATTAAAGTAGAGAGTGTGATGATTAACGACTATCCAATTATAAATCGTTGTGATTGGTTGAGAAAAGTCCCAAAAAATACATTTCAAAACTGCAATGAAATTGATTTTATGTAGACTCTTTCTTCATTTCTTATAATGAATTTAACGCACTACTCCATTAATGGATTCTGTTCTTAGTTTGGAAATGTCTGGCAGTAAGATGAATTTCGCTTTCCATGCCATCATACTTGCACTTCATTGAAGAAACTAGACTAATGGTATTTGACTATTTTTGGGCTTCAAGAAATTTCTAAAAAAAATATTTTTCTCATATTTTGATTTTATTTTAATTTTTAATTTAAGATAATCGGTTTTATGAACCTTTACAGCTTCCATTTCATACTTTAAAATATAGATTTTCTATATTTTAAAGTAAAGAGGAAGGTCATTTAAAATAAATAAATAAATAAATAAATAAAAATGATTAAAAATAACAATTACATTTCAAAAAGTTGTAAGTGAGTCCCTTTTTTGAAATTGTAAAATTATTGTCATGTATACGGTAAAAAATATTTTTAAATAATTAAAATTTAAGGATTTGTTTGGAACTGTTTTTAAAAATAATTTTTTATTCTTTAGAACAGAAAAAAATTGTTAGAAAAATGAGGTTAATTCAATATAAGGTAATCACCCTAAAAGGGGAGGGTGAATAGGAAAATGGTTTCTTTTGCAAATTCAAACTATGTGAATGTAAAAAACAATTATATGCAGGTATATAATAAAACAATATAAAAACAATTGCATATAAAGTAAAAGAGTAGGGAAGAGAGAAGGCAAGTATAAGATTTTATAATGGTTCAGCGCAACCTAGCCTACATCCACTCTCCTCTAGCTTTAATTCCAAACTTGAGGTTTCACTAATTCAAGACTTCCAGATAAAGTCTTTAAGCAATACAATTAGATTATGGTTTCAATTTATTCTCTTGAACTTTTGGCTTCAAGCATCCTTTACACTTCTTAAGAGATACCCCACTCTTGAACAACCCTTCAAGTGATACCCTACACTTGAGAATCCCTAAATGATACTTCACATTTAGATTCTTTATTTCAAAGATTTACAAATAAATGATTTCATAAAATCATAGTACAAAAACTTTAAGCTCAAATGATACAAGAAAACTAAAATTGAAAGGTGCACTAATGATATGCAAGTTTTAGAACAATGGTACACTAAAAAATACTCTCTCAAGGCTCAAATATATTCAAGAAAGATTTTGGAAGGTTAAACTCTTAAAACAATGAAGATTTGAGCATTTTTATAGAAAAAAAAATCAAACTAGTTGTTGGGGGTTCGATTGGTTGAGTTGGGGGTCAACCGATTGACTAGTCGTTAACATTTAATACTTGGCAGGTGATCGTTGGACCTCGACCACCCCTTGACCAGACCTCGAGTTGTTGAGGTGGGGGTCGACCGGTTAAAGGGGGGTCGATCGATTGAGGTTTAACTTTGATCGGTTGAACAACCATTTTAAAAGAGAGAGAATGTTTTTTGCACCCTCAACTGGTTGAGTTGGGGGTTGACCTGCTCGTTGATCGGTTCAATCGATTGTGTCGTTTTTGGCTTAACAACTATTTTTTTCAACTTAAAATCTTTTAAATAAGTTTGAAAAACATTTGACATAAGGTTTTAGTTGAAAACATGAAATCATCCAATTTTAAAGGATTTAAAACGAAAGAACTCTTGGATGATTTTGGTACATAAATAAATAAATGTAATGCATGAAAAACCTAGTACACCAACAATGTTACAAAGAGATCTTATGAAGTCTAGGTCTTGAAAAACACTTCTTTTTGAGATTTTCTCCTTCTTCATGATTTCTCTTTGACTTGATTTCTCTTTGTAATTACCACTTTGCAAATCGTCTTACCTAAATATACTTGAAATATAATCATTAGTTTTAAACCTTATTTTGTTATCATCAAAACCGAAATTAACCAAACCTTGGTTTCACAAATATAAAAAATATGTTTGACAATTAGAAATTATTTTTTATTTTCTATTATTAAGAACAAAAAATATAGTGTTTTAAGAAAATATATATTTCTTTATTATTATTTTTTTATGATTATTTTAAGAAATAACTATATAAACATGTAGAATGATTAAAAATAAAATATTAAATATAAAAATCATTCTTAAAACATATTTAAAAATATTAAAAATAGATTAAAAACATTTTAATTTTTCAAATAGACTTTTATTTTATAAAAATGGTTTCAAAAATTATTCTAAAAAATTAAATTATTTTTCAAAATTGCTTTCGAAAATGGTTACCAAATAGGCCTTTAAGTGTATTTATTAATTTAATTTAAAAACTAAACCTAATTAAATATTTCTAAATATCCATTTAAATAAATCCTATTTATAAAGAGTGAAATTGTGACTTTTTTTTTTTTTTTTTAAGAACTCTATTTGGCTTATCTTGAATAGATAATAACTTTTAAAAGTTATTTTTAAAAAAAAATTAAATCATGACATCAATGTATAAAATAAGGAGATCAAAATAAAGTAGTAAATCACGTTTAAAATATAAAGCAAAGAAACCTAGAATGACATAGTAATGACATGTAGATGAGACAAAGGTGACACGTATGACCGACATTAAATTCCAATATTTTTCTATATTGTACCAAAGATGTACCGCTGGATGCCATGGATTATTCCAAAAGATAATATTTATAAGTGGCATTTGAAGAAGTCAATGGAATGTTGGCATGGAGGTCAGACCCCATCCAGAAAAGTAAAAGGAAAAGAAGAGAAAAACCATGAAAAGTAAAGGTCGAGTGAGACATGAGGCTGGAAATTCAAAATACATGGCACTTTCTGAATTCCACGTAAGCACAATTCCAATATTTTTTGTGTTTCTGAGGCCCGGCCACGTGCACACGTAGGACCAGGAATGGTGAGAGTCGTGCGCTTGCTCCCTCCTCTCTCAGTATCATGAAGACCCAGTCCTGGCTTGTAGGTTGTCGAAGTGGAAGAAAATTAAAATCCGCCTTGAAATTTAGTTTTCAAAGAATCCAAGATTCAGGGTGGGAAATTATTTTCTGGGTGTTTACTTCTTCTTCTCCGCGTAAAAGTTGATAAAATTGTCACCAATGATGTGATCTTAACTGAAAAAGGGTCATAATCAGCCAGTTGGATGAGTGACTTCAGGGGCTTCTTGACTCCACCTTTCTTGCTCTCTATGGCCCTCACGTCAACACTAGATCTTGCCTGCTTTATCTTCTTGTTGTTTGGATTGATATACCTGGACAGTGATGTATACTGTACCATGAATTTTTTAGAGTGAATTATGCAGAAATTACAATTAAAAAAACTGTACATCTTCCCTTTCATTACATGTGTGTTCACATTGTTTCACGTTATATATATTTTACCCCATGCCAACCCAGACATGATAATCCCTACCTCTTTATATTTATATGCTTGGTTTCCACCCAAAAGAAACTTGACATGGGATGACTAGTGGCCATGCAATGTGGAAAGTATGCTGATTAATGGGAAGCACGGACCGGGCCTAATTTTATGTCCGGTTAAAGCGAATAATAAGGACCAAGATTTATGGATAATCTGCATTTAATTGTGTTTATATTATTCCCTTTGGGTTCAAAGAGGTTCTCACAACTCTAAAATGTATGTACTTTGTTATGAGTCCACGCGTCCATTTAATTAAGGACATACTTATATAATGTCAAAAACTTTTAATCATATTCAATGTGAAATATCATAAATAACATATCATTGTGGGGTCAAATAGACAAACGTCGCTCATGGGGCCGGAGTCAGGAATCAACTTTAATACCATTTATAATGACCTGCACCATGTAGATATTATCCACTTTAAACCCAAAAGGACTCTGACGACTATAAAAATACATATATTTAGTTGAAGAGAATTTATACTTATATAATGTCAAAAACTTTGTCCTCTATTCAATATCAGATATATATGTATATACATTACACTATAATCTTGCATTTGTATTTTTCATATGCACGGCCGCTCGAAGGGGACTCCTTTTTATTTGAAAAAAAACATTTTATTTTATTTTTGAAAAAAATTTGAAATCACTACTTATTTTATTTTTAAAGGAAAAAACGAAATTAAAACACTAATTGACTGAAAAATTAAGGCACTGATAGTAAAACCTAGATGTTGTGGGTGGGTAAGGTGACATAAGATAAATATATTGGGGAATCCAGCACACATGAGACTTTTCACTCAATAAAGAAATATCTAGTTTTTAATCCCAAGAGATCAATCCAAATCTTGATGTGAATCAGCCCATATTTTAAGGCAAGACCAGTCCATATTTTTAAACCCAAAACAACCCACATTTCATTTTGGACCAGCCCCAATTTCGACGGCGAATCAGTCCGGATTCTAAAGAAAAAAATCAGGGATGTGAAGTTAGCCCACATTTTTAAACCTAAACCAATCCATAATTTTAAACCCAAAATAGCCCGCCTTTTATTCTCGCTTCGGCCCAAGTCTCCGCTCCATATTAGCCCAGATTTCAGAGAAAAAATCAGAACAGGTTTCGCTTGGAACCCAAAGGTATTAAGTTTTCAAGAGTCTCGATCATGTTGGAGAATTGGATCAAAGTGTACAAGCCATATACACATCTATATTCATTCTTTGCTTGGTGCTGGATATAGATTATCCGGAGCTAAAAGAGTAAGAGAAAAAATAAAGGAATAAAGGGTGGAAATTGTACCCAATACACGTAGGCTTAAAAGATGAGTCACAATAATCTTTAAAACTAAACTTTCTAACATTATGAAAATTCAGCTACAGAAATTATTATTTTTACTTGTCAACATTGGTCTCATACTTACTCTCCCATGGAAAGGTTTACAACTTAAAATTTTCTCTAATCAATAACTCTTATTCTTCTATATTTTTATAAAATAACTCCTAATGTTTAAATTTTTTTATCAATTCCATATAATTCTATTTAAAAAATCTAATATCATTCCCATCAAAAAATATATTTATTTAAATCTTCCTTAAGTTATATATATATAAAATAAATTTGTTTATTCATTATACATTAAAGTCTCATTTATTATTGATTATAAACATTAAAATGGAATTCATTTTTGACATTATTGTTTTATTAATTAGTATAAGGGTTATGGTTTTTGAACCATAATTAATTCAGAGAAGTTACTACAATGAATATGAGTGAGGTTAAAAAGAAGTAAGGAGGCAGGTGTCAGCCCCTTAGCCACTTGATTTAGACCGGGAAAAATAGGCCTCATGGGTAGGCCTTGCACCCATGAGAGCCTGGGTTGAAAGCAAGGGAAGCCTAGAGGGTTGGTGGTTTAAACCCCTGAAGCTTAGTGTGAGGATCACAAATGAACTAGACGCGCACCGCGGACGAGCCAGGCGCGCACCGTGGGCGAGCCAGACGAGCATCGCGTGCGCATCACGAGCGAGCCAGACACGCACCGCGCGCGCACCGCGGGCGAGCCAGATACGCACCGCGCGCGCACCACGGACGGGCCAGACGCGCACCAAGGGCAAGCCAGACAGGCACCATGCGCACCTTAAAGGCACTTGGGCTAAGGAGTGGTGCAGAGGGATATTTTGGGAATTTAAATTAATTTGTATTTATTTAAATATTTCCATTATGTCTCCTCAGACATATTGATGTCTCCTCCAGAAACTTTGAAAATGACCCGTATTGCTTTTTAAGGGGGGGGGGGTGTCTCAAGGGAGATGAGCACCAAGGGCGAGCCTTGACCGCACCAAGAAGGCACCCTGGCAAGGCCTTGGGCGTGCTTAGGACATGCATGACAATTGAGCATGCACGCATGGGCTCCACGACATGCGTGGCATGCAACCCATGGCTGCAACAGCACGGGGCATGATGCGGCCTATCCCCTTCCCGCGTCGGCACGAGGGCGCCTAAACCTTGTGCAAGCAAGCCAGCCAAGAAGACCATGGGCGTAATGCCATGGCCAGATGGGGCATCAGACAAACAGTCGATTAGCACCCGGACGCCTATGCACAGCACAGGGGCGCAATACCCTGTGCACCAAGAGGGAACAGCCATGGGCGCAATGCCATGGCTCGTTGAAGCGGAACCTGACAAGGGGGGGAAAGCAACAGGCCCAGACCATGGGCACCTCGACATGGCTTGGGCTCACACATCAGCGTGGGGGAGGCACACTGATACAGCTTGGACAGCTAGTGATCAAGTCAAGGAGCTGCATAGACTGACAGTGGGCTGAGGCAAAACTGATGCTGATGCAAGTGGGTGGTTTCTCAACAGGCCACCATCTGGGTGGTGGGTAGTTATACTAGCAGTTCAGAGCGGTTCTGGGCAATTGCACCACCACCAGGGGAAAAACTGCAGAGCCAGTCTTTTAAATAGGACTCCTGTAGCCTTGAGAGAAGAGAGAGGAAGGAGAAAAAGAGGATCTCTGAATGCTTGGGTTGGAAGCATTATCCTCTGGCTCAGGGAACAATTTTGTATCTTGTAGGTTGAGAACTAATACAAGTTGGGAAGACATTCCTGTAATCTCGTGTGTCCTTGTTTCTTTTTGGTTTGCTGTTGCTTGTGTGTGAGTGTTGAGAAGACTGGGAAGGAAGGTTGGCTAAGGAGGGGTCCTTAGCACCGTGCACTAGGTGAAAAATTTAAGGTGATTTTCGATGGTGTGACAGCAGGCATCATCTTCTTCACGAAATCTTATAATGGCCCGGACTGCAACAATACATCTTCCAAATTGCTTACCCAAATCATGAATAGAGAAGGAAGAAAGAAACAAGAAGGAAAAAAAAATGGTTCTAGTAGCCACAGTTAAAGGAGTGTTACTTTTGTTACCTTTAAATCTAAATCACTAAACCTCTAAAATATCCAAACCACTAGAAAATGTGATAAGAGTTTTTTCTCTAGTCCTAACCAAGAACTGAAAACAACTAAACATTACAATCTCCTATAGTAATTGGCTTCACATTATAATACCTAAATCCATTCACGCCAATCCAAATCCACAACAAACCAAATCCATTCTAACCCAGAATCGCTTCATCCCAACGAATGAAGAGTCTAACACAATTTATTAAACATTGAAGAAAGGCAAACACAGGAAGACTCGACACAAGGAACAAAAAACGGGTACCTTCTACTCCGAACAACATTAAGATTGTGATTTATCCCAATAATAATGGTCAAGAATTTGAGGAATGAGGGTTTCCCACTTCCTTCTTTCTCACCAACACGATATCAACACTACAATGAACCTTAGGCACAAATGGAGCAATGGGTAGGCCTGCCTCTTGAACACGTTAGGGTTAGGGCTCCACCATAGAAAACCTTTCGTCTAGGTTAGGGCTTCACCAGAGAAATCTAAGTGGTTGGGTTTAATTGCTTATTTAAATTTTCATTTTAATGTATGTTTAATTTAGGTTGGGAGAATTATGTATGTTTAAGCTGAGGTTTGGTTTAACATTTATTCTTTTAATTTAAAAGGATGGTTGGGTAATTAGGGCATTGCCTTATTGGCTGGTGTGGGTGGTAGCCAAAAAGGCACCCTAAGGGCATTTTCAGCCAATGTGGGGAGGGTACTACTCCAATGCATCAAACAAGGATTTTTTTTAGGCAAAAATGCATACCTATGAAAGAGCTTTTTTTGGGTTCTATTTTCTTTTTTAATTCCTAAATAGTGCATTTTTACATAATTCCCCCTTTATAATATATGTGCATATAAAATATTTACACCTTAATTTGTGTTTACTAAACCAACAACATTAATTTCATGTCCATGCAAAAAATGAAATATTAAAAATAAAACTTTAGTAAATACATAAATTTTATATATCTTATTTTCAAATTCTATTAAACTAGTTATTAAAGATGTAAAAACTATCATGATGATCTTGTCAAGGAGTTCTTTTTGTTAGGAAAATTGCAATACCTAGACGTAGAATGAAAAACAGAACAAATTAGAGAAGATAAAAGATTTACTTGGTTTAACGTAATCTTGTGTGTCCACAGGAAAATGAAATCATTAATAAAATTTAAAAATACTCCTGTCAAACTTTCTCAACCTTTCTCTACTCAAATCTCAATACACTTTTTTCCTATTTCTTTCACTTAGTTCCCTTGATCCTTCTCTCTAAAATCTTATATGAAACCACTAGGAATGGCAACGGGCGGGTTTGGGACGGGTCACCCCTATTCCATTCCCTTCCCAATTAGATTTAGTTATTTCCCAACCCGTCCCAAACCTGGGGCGGGGCGGGGCGGGGCATTCCCGTCCCCGTTATAGGGTTAAAATTAAAATCCCATCCCCGGCCTGTCCCGACCCGGGTATGTGTTTTCGGGGGGGGGGGGGGCGGGGCTGGGTTGGAATCCATAGCCTGTTATGCCTGCCCTGTACCTCACCCTTGTGATAAACAATCCAACCAACATGAGCAATGTCCATCAAAACAACTGAATCTTCCCAAGCATGACAGCATAAAACAGAAAAATCAAAATCTGAAATCACACCCACAGATCCAGCCCATATAACCAGTCAAGTTTCTACTTAGAAAACAAATCCAAAACAAGAAAGGGAAAGCAAAACTAAAGAAATTAGACAAACTAATTCAAACTACCAAAACTAGTTGTTCTGTATTTGTCAGCACAGATAAATTGCCAATAAAAGGCTTGATGATGATGAACAAAAAACCAAATGCCCATTACAAGCTATTCAAATCCAGATTATTTCTGGAAGCAAGTTCAAGGAATAATACAAAAATTTATAAGTATGGCATCCACCTTAGCCTGTTTCTCAAACATTGATGTGGGCCTAAAACATTCATGTATAGACACCTCAGAAGCAGAAGCATCCACAGCTCCAGAAACTTTGCTTTGGACAGATTGCGACACTGCACTTTGAATTATGCACCGATCAGTGTTCCCATTGAACTCCAAAGGCAACACAGATGATTCCATTCTTTCACAACAATGATTGACCTCAGAAGAACAATATGAAGTATCTCTACTTTAGTATGTGAGAAATAGGTGGATGAAAAACTTTGAATATCTAAGAGAGCTTTCAATGCAAGTTATACGTACTAGAAGAGCCTTGTTCAGAGGTCCTACATATAAACAAGAGGAATTCATTGTTACAACCTTGAACAATCATAATAAACATGAAGAGAAACATGAGACTTACATCAGCAAAATGCATAGATAATTTGGTAATAAACTAATTAGTTTTACAGACCCAAAACTTACAACCTATGGTAGGATTACAAATTCCCCAGTTCAGAAGAACAGTAGTTGGCACACATCTACACAGAATTCTTTATAGTCTCTAAGACTGCAATCTAAGTGAAGTTACTTGTAATAGGGTGGTAATCAGGCAGATAGGTAGATCCAACTGAGGATAAAAATACAAGCCAACACTGAAAAGTAGGCTTAATTTATATAGCATATTGAGAAGGTTCTATCCAGGTTTTTAGTTTGATGAACCAATCAAGTAAAAAAGCAATCTCAGCACAACAAATTCTATAACCCAACAAGATACACAAGAAACATGCAATTATAAGATATATAATAAAGAATTGGCCTGTCCTTTTTATCCATAAACAGTGGGGCTATTTGCTGAAATTCTTGACTGAAATAAAGGGCTACATGGGATAAATCGAAGGTGTGATGCAAAAGACAACATTCTATTCAAACAAAAAGGGATTCGATATACTTTTTGGTCTTAATAATCATGATGAAAAGAGTGACAGGAAAAGAGCAAGCTGTGTCCTTATGTGCAGGTGCAGTATATTATTATCAACATGGTAACATGTGAACTTTTCTATCCTATTACATGTATTTGGGAAAGAAGGCAAAGCCCCAAGCTTACAGTTGAGCAGAAGCAACCCCAATAGAATCATTGGATAACTTTAGCCTTATGGCACAGATTATGCTTATAAACAATATTGATTCCCTACTGTGCAGAATACATATCTTCAATCTGTACTGGAGAATCAGATCCTAAGAGAAAACCCCTAGCTAATAAGCCATTTAGTACCATTAAGTTAAGCATAAAAGAGATGCTCTTTTTGGAAAAAAATGAAGAGGGGAAAAACCATTACAAGCTCAACATCCTATAATATAGCAAATAAGATTATTGGGTCTAAAACAGGGAAGATTACAATTACACCCCTTCTATGGTATAGCAAATAAGAAACTCTGGCATAGTTATAATAAACACAAACAGAACTTCCATTAAAAGATATCAAGGCAGTGTCCATTAGTGTAATGGTAGTAAAAGTACTACTATATTAATAACAACTGAAAAAATAAAAATAGTATTAAAAACAGCACACCAGGCTCTTTTTTTATCAGTTCTGTAAATCTTGGAAGGATTTCTCGTCCTTCATTGTCCTCACCAAGTTCAATGCAACGAATTATCTTCCTTCTAATAAAACAATTACAACAACAATAACAGAGTTGTGGGTAGGGGCAGGTAGAAACTTGAGCACGATAAGAGCACATAGTTAAACTTGATCTTACACAATTACACTCTACATAATTCATTATTTAATAACAGGCTCCCACGCATCTTTGAGAAAATTATGAACTAAAAGTGCTTGATACATTTAAAAAAAAACCAAAAAAGGAAAAAAGAAAAAAAGAAAAGCACTTTCAAACCAACCACATTCAAAGTGAGTGTTCAATGAGCCTACCCTTGTCATACCACAAAGTAAGCACACACCATGTTCCCATTCAATATATCAAAGTAATCCATGTTCCAACTCACACTAGATAAAATATTTCATTCCATCATCAACTATAAATCAAAAGACTATATTATAAATGGAAAAAAAATAAACAAAAAAATAAAAGACAGGAAGAAGCTAAAATAGGGAGGAACCTGAATATGATTTGGACCAAGTAACTTTTGGTTACACTTTAGAGCTTTATGAAGATATCTGAGGGCCACATGCACATGTCCAAGGCCTTCATCCATCATAGCCACATTGATATATGTCGCAGCAGTGTTTGGATGAGATGGGCCACAAGTGAGATGTAGAAGATATAGTGCACGTTTTACATATCTGATCAATGAAAAATGTGGCCAGGGGTAAAAATCAAATGGAAGCAAAAAGGCCATGGATAAACAGGCTAGTATAGAATTCTGCGTCTTACATCGCTTAAAACATTTTGGCAAAAGCATGATAACTTACAGAAAAAGTTATGATTAGACGGGATGTTATTTTCAAGTTAATTAAAAAAAAACCTATGATTTAGCATTCAAACAATATAAAAAGTGAAGCATGTTGCTGAAACCTAATAGAACAAAATGGAATCACTATAGAAGCAATAGTTCCTCCTATAATCCTAATGGTAAGTAATGTGGAAGACAAGCTAATATATTATTTCTAAAGTACAGTCCACATGTTGAAACCTTTGATTCAACATCCTTCATAATCTTTAGTCAAATAAAATTCCTCAATTGTTTCCACTGCATATAATTGGGACTTGATTTAACAAAATTATCATTCAAACAGTGTCAGAATAAAGGTTTAAAAAAACTAATTGGCATAGCCATTTCCCTTTTATTCATGTCAGACTCTCAGTAATAAATGACAATATCATCTTATTTAGTGAAAAAAAAAAACTAAATGACAACAACAATAAAGAAGGGAGGTTTCAAGTTTGAGTTCCAGTAGGAACAAAAAAAATGGTAAGTATCAAAAAAAGGGAAAAACAATATAACTTGACTGCTGAAATTTCAAGCAAGAAAGCACAAATGTTTATGAATAATACATGAAAAGTCAATAGTGCATTACACAAGACCAACATACTTGAGAGCCAATTCAGTGTGTTGAAGTCTGTAATAGAACACAGCAAGATCTCCATAACTCTTCATCGTGTCTGGATGATCAAGTCCTAGTTCTAGAAATAGTTTAACAGAACATTGAGAAAGACAACAAATTTATTATTCTATAACAGAGAAGATTCCATGAACACCAAGACAAAATGGACTCGTAATGGACCTGATTGAAGTCCCCCGTATGATACAAAACTACAGCAAGGAGGCTATAAGCTCCTGCTGTCATTCGATGGTAGGGACCACAAACTGCGACCAGCTTTGCCAGAGCCTGCAAAAACCACAAAAATACAAAAGGTAGCATATTAATTAATTTACCAATGAAGAGGACCATACAATGCTCCAACAGCTCCAGCAGCTCCAGCAAGAGCAGTGTATACATCAACACCACTGCAAATACAATGTCAGGTATATCATACAAGCTTTTAGGGCTTCTTTCATTGGTTGGGACCATTAGATGCCTACCTTGAAGAAAGATGTCGGGCTGCAGCTGTGGAGCAATTCATCTCATGTTCTGCATGCAGAATGAAAAGAATGTCTAGCACTCGAGCTAGTTGAGGATTGGGCTTGTAAGACCTATCGCTTTTGCAAATTTGCAAAGAGAGAATCTAATTAGATATCAAGATGCCCAAAAAAATCCCTAATTCAGAATGATCACTATTCTGGACCAAAGAATATGACCAGTGGATAAATCCAGTATTAGGTGTCCATCTAGTGTGTGTGTGTGTGGAGAGAGAGAGAGAGAGATCCTACACATAATAGATTAAATTTGTGATTCAGTCAAAAGAAGATGACAATACAAAATTAGTATTGCCCATACTACCTGACTAGAAGTATTTATGACATCAGAAAGAGAATTTACATTTTAGAGCTGAGTTATAAAGTTATCCTGTATATAAATAAGTGAGGACCAAAGATATCAAACAAAACATACAATGAATCTAGCATATATAAGAAGTTCTCTGAGTAAGAAAAACTGCTGGAAGGGAGAACTAGAGGTCTTCCTGCCATCCTCAAATAAGCTGCTACTGCAATTGTGGGTGCCTGAAAAATATAGCAACAGCTTTTGTTTAAATATTGGCATGCAACAAAAATAATTAACCTCCAAATCTTTACATGTAGGTCTGCTATATTTATAAATGTATGGACATGAAGTACAAAACTAAAGTTTAACAGCAGGATCCTGATTCAACCAGTTTAATATACTAAGAGAAATTTAAAAGAAAAGAAAGAAAAGGAAATAAACAAAACCTTCCCAAGTACGCGTGCTATTTGTTTACCAGTAGTTCGATTTACCATCACATTTACTAGTGCATCTTGGACGATGCGTTCAGACTTAGCATCCAGTGCACTTGTTGCTTCATCAAGAAGAAAGATTCGTGGGTTCTTCAAAATGGCTCTTGCAATTGCAATTCTTTGCTTCTGTCCCCCAGATAGCTGAGTTCCATGTTCACCCACCATTGTGTCAAGCCCCTGTATACACACCACAACCATTCCAAATATTGCAAGCCTTTATAAGGAAAGAAGAATTGTTTCTCTATTTAACAAATAGAAGATTTGTAACTTTTTCTAGCATGCTGAATATGAAGGAATTTCACCATAATAAAAGGAGAAAGAAAGAAAATAGGCTTACCTTGGGCAGTTTGACAACCTACTATATATCTTTGTGAGAGGGAGATGGTGCTTACTTAGCATGAAGCAGGAGACTATCCTACTATATATCCATCCACAAAGAGAAAGATCTCCACCCAAATGCCCCAAAAGATCAACCATAGCTCAGCTGCACCCCCAGCCAAGATGGGTGATTATCAGGGTTGAGCTGCAATCATCCAAAGGAACTGACTGGCTGCAACCTAGCGTCTCATCTATAACATTTCCTTACAAGGACTCTACCTTGCAAGTCTTGAACTTGATTGTAAAGAATGTGGTTCTTAGTTACAACCATGGTAATTAACATCATAGAAGACATGCCAAAATATAATATCCAAAATTAAAATAAATCCATAAGCTTAACAACATTGAAAAAAAATAAAAAAAAAGACATTACAAAGAAATTGTTAGCAAAAAAGAAAGAAAAAATGTCTCTAACATCATCTTAAGTAAAAAATCTAACGTACAAGTAAATCATCATTTTCATCCATCATTGTGAGTTGGGGCTATGAGTCATGAATTGATGAATCACCTAGTAAGAAAAAAACACCAAAAAAAATTATTAGAAAACTTTACTAAATATTTTAATAAAAAACAATTCATAAAATTGATAATTATGTAAATCGGTTACCTTCTTTTTCCTTCCATAACCAACTTTGAGCACACATTAAGGCCTCCAAAGTATCTGGATGAAGCCTACTGCGATGTTTTGATACCACCCTACCACCCGTGCTAAAGGCTGACTCAGATGCAACTGTAGATACCGGAATAGCATAGATATCACGAACAATCATCTGCAAAGTCGGATACTTTATACCATTTGTCTTCCACCAACTTAAAACATCAAAATTTGAATTCCTTGGCAGAATAGACTCCTCTAAGTAATAATCTAACTCCGACTTCGTATGACTTTCTCCAATGGTACTATGAACAAATAAGTCAAACTTTGAAAGAGGATCTTGTTCATCATAGTTTAACTCCAAAAGAGTTGAACCTGATGAAGTGCCATAGGATGAAGTTTTTTGCCCCAAATTAGACTTTGATTGATACTCAGAAAGCAACTCATAACACATTCCACAGATTTTTTCTATCTCATTTGAAGCTTCAGACCCATACATTAGTGGAAAGTAAAACTCTAAAATCTTTATCTTGTATCTTGGGTTAAATATAGCTGCTATTGCCATCACAATATGACACCCACTCCAATACTTGTCAAACTTTTGCAACATACTTGATGCCATCGTTTTCACAACATCATTTGAGCATATCAACCAATCATACAATGCCTTTTTGATTTCGCACACTTTGATGAAGAAAGTATTTGCAGTGGGATAATTTCGTCCTGAGAACAACTCTGTTATGTTGTAAAACAATTTCAATCTTCCACATATTTCCTTTGCCATATTCCATTCTTCCTCTGTTGGCACAACCATGTAGTATTTTTCACGTTGCTTCAAATGTGGGAACACATCTTTATATGTTATAGCAATTGATAACATCAAGTATGTGGAATTCCATCGTGTCTTACAATCAAGACTTAACTTCTTATTGCATGGAATACGCAATTGGCGAGCTGCATCTTCAAACTTTTCCATTCTTGATGGGGTTGCTGACCAATATGCAACACTCTCACGAATTTTTTCAATTTCTACTTCAATGACATCCAAACCTTCCTTAACAATTAAGTTCAACACATGTGCCGCACATCGCATGTGGAAAAATTTTCCATTCAATAAGAGTGAATCGCTCAAACATAATTTCTCCACCAAGATATTGATCATTCCGTCATTACTTGAGCAATTATCCACAGTGACTGTAGAAACTTTTCTATCCATATTCCAATCCAACAAGAAATCCATTAATACATCTGAAAGAACTTCTTTTGTGTGTGGAGGAGGCACATAAACAAACCTAAATTAAGAATAAAAAATATCATTAACACAAACAATATCATTAAAGGATCAAATAAAAAAACACTTTGGAAGTTAAAAAAAAAAAACATAACTAACCTTACAATATGATGGTGTAGTAACCAAGACTCATCAATGTAATGTATAGTGATAGTCATGTAGCCTTTCTTTTGATTTGATGTCCACATATCAGTTGTGATAGCAACTCTACTTTGAAGTTTCTCTAAGTAGCTAATCATCTTATCTTTCTCAACCTCATAAATCTTCATTATATCACCCTTAATCGTATTGCGGGAAACCATCTTAAACAAGGGTTGGAGACTAGTAGCAAAATCTCTAAACCCCACATGGTCAACGATTGAAAGTGGGTACTCATGCAATATAATTGCACGTGCAAGCTTCTCTCTTGACATTTCTTGATCAAAGGTAAAACCACCAATTTGAACTTTTCCATGACCTTTTCTCTCTACTGCCAATAATTGTTGCCTAATATCAACATTTCTTCGTTTCATGCACCTATCTATGTGTACATGTAAGTGTTTTGTCCCATTCTTGCTATCGGCCTTAAGCTTTCCCTTACAATGCTTACAAATAGCATAATCTTGTCCATCTTCTATGATTTTATCAAAATCATTCCAAACAACCGAAGTCAACTTTCTTCTTTTAGATACCAAGGTTCCATCAGTAGTTGAAGTACTGCCTGTAATTGGAGTTGAACCCGCACTTGGCATGGAAAAGTTTTCCCCTTCTTCTGATGTCATTTTTCTTAATGAACAAATAAAGTCTATAAGTAAAACATTCAAACCTAAATTAATAACCTAAAGCTTGGATAGGGCTTGAAGCAAGGGTTTAAAAGGCAAGATTGTATTTAGGTTAACCTCCAAGAATTGCAAGATGTCAACATAGTTTCCATTAATAGGAAAATAAATGTAATAGAAAAGCATCGAGGGCAGTGCAACCGAAAGACACATGCAGTTTATATGGACAACCCACAGCAAGTGAGAAGAAAATAAGAAGAAAATAAAAAAAAACAGAAAACAAAGCAAACAAAAGCAAACAAAGAATATTCTAAAAAGTAATAACCAGAAAACAAAACAAAACCTTGAAATTAGGAATATTTAACCAATATCAAAACTATTAACGGACAAAATTTGAAAATCAAATTCTCTAAAGACAAAAGAATTTTACGGAAGAATAATTCTATATTGAATGGCACAATATGGAGACCACTAGCACAAAACACATACAGCTGAAAAATATTGAATAGGATTTAACATGGAAGCAAAAGTGGCAGTTTCATAAAAATTAAACAAGAGCAAATGACTCATTTGTTATAGTTACTAGTAAAAAGCACATGAATATTAGTGTCATTAGATTGTATCTTAGTGTGATACGCACTAGAAATGGGTTCATTGATGGAATGCATAGTACATGTTCAAAGGGAAAAGAAGCACTAGTTAGAGAAATTTAACTTAATCAAACCCAAACAAGGTAGAGTTGAGACTAAAAGGGTCTTACAACCAACCCTCTTTGACCTACAAACCATATCCCAATTAAGTTAAATATTCAATGGAGTACCCCCAAAAATTGAAGAGGGAGAAGGATGAATAGAAATCTATCAAATACCAAATGTATTCTAAGGTCCTCCATTTATCCAAAAAAAGATTCTCACATTCCCCTCCCTCCAAACCATCCAAAACAATGCAAGATAAACTATACACTGAAGTTCCCTTTATCTAGAAGTTCCCAGCATCTTTATTATTTATTTATTTTTTTCCTTCCTAATTTGACCTTCAACCCAGCAGCAGCCTAAAAAGGGAAGACAAAACATCTGAGCTATCCCAGCTACTCAATCTCTACACCGAAAAAAAAAAGGTTGTGATGTCATCAGCATATAATACATGTGAGGTAACACTCACCCCTTGGTCGCATAAAAGCCAACCCAGCAGAGATGTGTGCCCCCATCCAACCAAGAACACACACAAAAACAAAAACAAAAAAACAAAAAAAAAAAAAAAAGAAGGGCGCAAAAAGACTGCTATAAATTTACTTCTTGTTTTCTAGTTCTTATCCATACCAGCATGCCATCAGTATGTTCAGTTGCCTATTATTAACATTTGTTAAATGTGCAAAGCCTGAAAGTAACAATGTACTTGCACTAGGATTATTTAGACAAAACACCAACAGATTCAGACATAACTCTCTCTAAGAATCACTTTCATTGATTTTGTCATGTAAGTTTAAGTTTCCGTTGGTACCTACAACATGTCCCTCAATTTGTTATGTAGCCCACAATGTGGTTTCAATTTACTTTGTGTTTTCTAGTCCTTATCCATATTGGTAGCATATACTATATTTCTATGTGTCCCAGTTCTCTGTTCCCTCCTATTTTCCCTCAAATTCTTCAATAAATCAAACATTCTTTAACCCAAGCCTTTCAAGTTCCCAATACCTTCCATGCAGTAGGTAATACTTTACCGTCCAACATAGCAGCATGCCATCAGTATGTTGAGTGGCCTACTATAACATTTGTTAAATGTGCAAAGCTTGGAAGTAACAATGTACTTGCACTACAATGTTAACCAATTTAGACAAAACACCAACAGATTCAGAGGCTAAAAAAATACAACTATGTATGTCCTAAATTTTTTTACAAATTACTGACAAATCTAGGGACGTTAATTACTAACAAAGAGTTCAAATGATCAGATTACTGCCAATCAAGGCAACTATGCTTATTCAAAGCTATTCCAATCCACCCATAAAAGTTTATATTAGTTGCATCAAATTCCTAGCCATCAAATACCAACTTCAAAGTATATCTTCTCTCACACACATATATATAACATAATAATAACAATAAAGTAGAGTTAATGCCATTATTCCCCCAACATGCCACGATATAGCAAATAAGATTAAATCTTTGTTCTTCCTTCTTCTCCTCTGGAATTATAGGCATACTGTGTATACAGTTAATTAAATTAAAATTATAAAGCCAAATTACTTACCCAAACGGGCTTATGCCAATCTATCAGAAATTGAGAATTCCACATATCAACCTTGAAATCATGGATATTTTAGAATAAAAGAGGAATGATTTGTTCCACGTATGAAATTATAACACCAATCTCAATGAATATTTCAAATCATCCATCAAATGGTGCCACACCGTTTTCGGTCAAGACTTCAAATGATCCACTTCGAAAGATTGTATCCTCTTTTAAAGTCCAATCTGAAAGCATTCAATCAATAAAAAGAATGGTTCGTGTTGAAAGGGAAAAAGAGTAAACATCCAATCTGACAAGTTCATATAATCAATAAAAAATTAAAAAAAAGGTTTCGTATCAATAAAAAATACTGCTTAGCCCCTATTAAGATTCGCAAGAAACGGATTCAAAACCCTAAATAGCAACCCGAAAACTAATAGAAAAAAAAATCCTTCAATAATCTGAAACTGGAAATGGAAAAATCCTAAATCTCGTATCTCTTGCCCGAATTAGAAACGGAATACAACACCAAATCAAGGCATCATTCAACCAAAAAATCAACAAAAAATCTTACCAGTTTGTAGATACGTGAAGATAATAGTTGTGATTCTTGATTTCTTGTGAATATGGGATAAACAAGGATGAATCGAGAGGAAATGGATTTTCGAATGGATTATCTGATGGATTTCTCCATTGAGTGGGAGGAAAAACCCTAGCGTCGACAGGAATGAGAACTGAGAGAAGAAGACCTAAAATGAGGAGAGGAAACTAATATTTATACATGGGGGGTAAAATAGTAATTTCATATTCGGGGCGGAGCGGGGCGGGGCAAATTATAACTACACCCGACCCCGCCCCGAACCCGATTCGGGTTTTTAAAAAAATCCCGAACCCGGCCCATCCCTGATTGCCATGTTCTTATACCCGTCCCAATAGGGGCGGGTCAGGTCGGGGCGGGTGACCCGGGAAACCCGCGAAATTGCCATTCCTAGAAACCACATATTTATAGGGTTTTATGGGTTAACTCTAAACCAATAGTTTCCTAATAGTAGTTAGACTTAAAAAAGTAATTTACCAAAATACAAACTTTATAAATATTGAGTTTCCTAAAAATAAAAAATAAAATTTTTGAGTCAAATTCCAACAATCTCTATTTTGACTCAAATTATCTCAATCTTGTATGGTTAACATAAACATTTGTCAAGTGCAAACTCTCATCGGGCTTGACTGTATAAACTATTTTTGTTTTCTTCAAAACTCCCTTGCTTTTACGATTAATCTCATCCTTGTGCAAAAGAGTACTTTTAATCAAAAACAGAGTTTGGATATCACATTCATCTACTTTGACAACATGTTTAACACTAGCAAAAGACTTTACATGGTGTGGTTCCGCCTTCATCTCCGTCCAATCAAGGTGTATAATTTTTTTCACCTTTTTTCTATTTCATAACTATCAAAATACCTTTTTTTAATATTCATTATATCATTCTTTATAGAAAAAAACATAACTTGGAGTATCCAAAATCCCATAGAAATTAAACTCCTTAACTTAATTAGGAACATGTTTAACACTAGTTAATGTTTTGACAACACCACTAAACATTTTTCACTTTTACGTTACCAATCCCAATGGCTTTAGAGCTTGAATCATTGCTTATTCGAGCAGTACTAGCATCGCATTTCTTGTAGGTATCAAACCATTTCCTATATGAGCATATATGAAAAGAACATCAAGAATCCAAAAGCTAAAATCCAACATGAAGAACATTATCTTTCTCATCAAACTCTTCATCAACAATATTCGTAAAATCTAAAGTCTCATTGGATTTAATATTTTCCTTATTTTTAGGTGCTTTGTCAATTATTCATAGTATCTTCTAATATGTCCTTTTTGTGGTAATAATAACACTCCATATAATTATAGAAGTGTAATGAAGATTGGTTATCACTCCTATCATAGTATCTTCCTCGCATTTTACTTCTTCCATGATGTGATTAAGAATTTATCATAAGAGGTTTTTCAGTATAAGATGAACTACTCGGTTGCTTAATATTTTTTTGTCTTTAAAGAGTAGTTGACACCTCATCCGCAAAAAATGTTGTCTTTCTAATTAAAAACATAGTCACCATTGTATTATATGATTTTGGTAGAGATGCCAACAAAGTAATACTTTGATTTTTCTTATCAATCTTAACATTTACACTCAATAATTGGGGGTTGAACTTATTAAATTTATTTATATGATTTCTAATATTCATTCCTTTATCCATATTTAACTCAAATAGTTACTCCGTCAAATATAGTCTATTTGTTAGGGATTTTGATATATAATTTTTTTCTAACTTCTATAAATTAGAAAAAGATTTCTCATTCAAAACACTATACTTTATTTCAAGAGTTTGACTTAAACAAATGATACTTATGGCTCTTACTTTTCATTCTTCTCATTCTTTATTTATTATTTTCTCTTGTTTCTTGCTTTGTAAAGCATTAAGAAGTCCTTGTAACAGTAAAACATCCTTAACAGTACCTTGTCAATTACTAAAATTTTTCCTTTCCATCAAATGACTCAATATTATATCAATATCTAACATCATCTTCAAAACAATTTTTCCACAATCTTCACATCACGACCCTAATACCACTTATTGGGAAAATCACAATATTAAAATACAACACAAAAAATAAAATAAATTAGAGAAGACAAAATAATTATGTGGCTTAGTGTAATTACCTACATCCACGGAAAAGGGAGATCATTAATAAACTTTAAAAACACGCACTTCAAACTCTCTCAACCTTGTTCTATGTACCCAAAATCCAATATATCCTTTATCTACCTCTTTTCACTATTTACAAATTTTTTCCTTCTCTCTTAAAATCTTACATAAAGTCACATATTTATAGATTCTTATGGGTTAACCCCTAAACCAATAGTTTCATAATCCTAGTTAAACTTAAAAAGGTAATTTGCCAAAAATAAATAAATTGTATAAATATTTATTTTTTTAAAAATAAAAAATAAATAATTTGAATCAAATCTTTAACACTTTTTATGTTTTTACAATACTTGATAAAAACATATTTGTGTAAATAAAATTGTAAATATTTTAAATAAAAATAACTATATATCCATCATCATATTGTACATCCTCAAACACATCCAAATTATAGTGTATCATTTTGAAATTAAATGTGTTTTCAAGAGCTATCTATTATATATTATACTATATAGTAGTCAGACCTTTATATATATATATAAATAAAGAGAGAGAGATAACTTGGACTTATAAATTATTATTTATTTAATGTTTTTTTAGATTTTTTTTTCAATATTTTATAAATTTTATTCAATTTTTATTTCATCAATTTTATTTATTTATTCTAGAGTTTTGATATGATATTTCCCTAACGTGAAGGGGACATAACATGGATCAAGCCTTGTCTACATTCCAACGGTTACAAAATTGTTAGTTTACACATCAATTTAGTTTGGGTGAATAATCGTGAGGTAGCTTGGTCCCCCTTACGCGCCTTGATCCAATTAATTGTCATTCCTACTTTTTATAAGGTTTATCTGAAATGGAAGCTCAAATTTTTGTCATAAACAATGACAGCCTACTATCACTCTCCGCATTTAATTTTAATCATTGTTAGGGACTACAAGATATAAATTGTCATTGTCATAATTATTTTGGTTCATTTTAAAATATGATGCACAATACCTTAAAAATTAATAAGTTGAGAAAACATATTTTTATATATAAATTTTTAATCAATAATTTGTTTTATGAAAATTGTTTTCAAAAAATGTTTTTAAAAAAATTATATTTGAAAACATTGCTAAATATTTTTTTTTGCGTGTTTAAAATTAGAGGGAAAATAAGGTTGTTGTTTTCAATTCAATTCCTAAAAAGGAGTCTTGGACAACATATAGTATGCAAATGTTCCAATTCGTTAAGATCTTTCTGTTTATTTGAATATTTAAACTAAGAATTGAATGATAAAAACATTGTTTTAAAAATTGGATCTGATCAAATGGTCTGATCATCCGTCGGTGACCTTTTAGTTCAATCCACCCTTTTGGGTCAATAAAATGGGCTTCAAACCGTCAGAACCGATAGTCGGACCGGCTAACCAAGTGAGCCAATTGATTTGTAGTGAATTGAAAGGTTCACAACATGTCTTTTTTTTTTTTCCCCATGAGAGAAAGATAGAGATGATGGGAATGGGACGATTGTTGGTCGGCATGGGTATGGTGAGAGAGGGAAAGAAAGAAAAGAAAAGGGAGAAGAGGAGGAGGAAAAGAAGAAGAAGAAGAAGAAGAAGAAATGGAGAAGAAGAAAACAAAGGGGGGGAAATTTGGAGGAGTGGGGGGTGGGGGTGATGGTACGGCTGTTGATGAGTGAGAGAGAGGGAAAGAAAATAAAAGAGAAAGGAGGGAAAAGGGTCGTAGTGGTGGGGGAAGAGAGGGTTTTAGGTTTTGTTTTTTAAATGAACGGTGGAGATTAAGTATGAAAATGGAGGTGAATTATCTAAAATGGGTATAAATAAGTTTAAAATTTGGGTTTTTTCAAATTATATTTATTTTTATCATTTAATTTGATATATTAAATATAAAAATAAAATATTATTAAAAAAAATTAATTATACATATATATTTAATTCTTATAAATATTTTAAATTTTAATAATACATAAATTATATATTTATGATGTTATCAGTTTAACCACCGGGTCAATCGGTGAACTGTGAACCGATGATTTTTTCGGTTTAATAACCAATCAGATTATGAAAACATTGGAGAAAAGGTAGCAATCCTCAACCATAATTTACTCTTGGACAAAAGTTAAAAAAAGATATGTTTTGGGCACATTTTAACGTGTTGGAGCAAACACCAAGTCCCTTGGGCTAAAGAGCTATTGATTTGCTTCAACTGATGGGGGCGGAGTGACAGGAAGAGTGAAAATTCTACAGATGCATGGGCATTCTACGTATGATGTTGTCTTTGCAAAGTAATTTAGTCACAAGCACTATAAACTATCATTGATCACCCAAAAAAGAAAAAGTAACAAAAGAAGAACAAGCAAAATTGATACTTTAAAAAACTGTTGGACATCCTAACCAAGTATACATGCATTTATGCCTTGGACTTCTGAGTGCACACACGATACAAAATGCTTCCGTTCTTAGCACATGTAGCACTTCTAAGTTTTAACTTCCACTTGTACAAAAGCCAACCACTTCATATACATATATATATATATATATAGAACATATATAGAAACAAAGAAATACTTAGACTTCACTACATTTTCCACACAAAGATCACATGATAGAGCAAGACTTTTATATTTATATATATTTTAGTAATCACTTCTTGATCTGCTCATTATGCTGCAATAGTTACGGTATACCGATGATGGGGAAGAAAGGAATATAGTAGCTAGATGGTGCTAGTCCCCACTCCGGCGGTAGAGGTAGATCAACGGTCTTGGATGACCCAAACTCCCCATATTTCGCACCTTTTACAGATGAAGGACATGTGGTGGAAAAGGAAAGGGGAGTGGAGATCGTGTAAGAACTATCGTCTCGGGCCTTCACAATCTTGGAGACCGTGTTTTTCCTGAAGGCATAGAGCTGGTTCGGGCCACCAAGAAGTTTAGCAAGGCAGTTCAAAGGAGGAGAAGAGGTTTGAGTGTCTGAGGGAAGATTGGTCTTAAAGGAGCCATCAGCTTCTGTGGTTGCCATAGCCAGCTTTTTCACCCGGTCACACTTCACTAAAACCTTAATGCCTGTAACAAAATTTTAAGAGAAATGCAGTGAGAATTATTGGAGTCAGAATGTTTCAGCAACATATAATTAGCATAGGCTTCCTAACAAAAAGAATGAGCCCAACGGTATAATGAAATAGGCTGATTTTTTTTTTAAGGGCTTTACCCTTTCAAATCAAGGAAAATTTTTAAGTTAGGGCAAACCTGAGAAGTCGTGATGGCGGTGGCAGTCCAGGCAAGTGACGGAGCCCTTCATAACATGGCAAGTCGAGAGGTCAATCGTTGCAAGAACCAGTGCAAAGAAGAGTGGTGCAATCACACGATTAAGTGCCATGGGAGCTGGGTAGCTAGCAAAGGGTGTGAGGATGGATGAGAAGAAGGTATAACATGGAGCACATAAATATATGAAGGATGAACAATACCGCATTCAATGAAGGGTCCCAAGCCTGATTTTGGTAGTTGGTGTTAGTGAAGGAGTCTTAGGTACATAATTTTAGTTGATGATATTGAAGGTATAGCTCCAAGAGCACTATATGTAAATTCAAAATCTCATTTGAAAAACAATATCATGCTAAGACCTTCTGACACTTGACGCAATGGCCTTCATCCTCTGGAACATCTGACATATATATACATATTTACCAGACACTTACCCCACATACAAAACAATTTCTTTACATTTCCTGGTGTGGGACGTCAATGGATCAACAAACAACAGTACTCCTTCAACACCGTCAATTAACTTCAATTTGCCATGTTAAGTATCTTATCTTTTACACAACTGAGAACAAACCAAGAAATTTGATCCTATGGTCCTAGTAATAAAGTTGATTTATCGTAATGTTGTCTAATGAATCAAAAATAGAGCAGAAGGGACTAATTTGATCTTGTTCTTGGGTGAAATTATCCTGATACTTTCCATCCTTATGGTACATTGTACGAACTTTTGTGCCAGTATGGTCTACCTCTCTTGGGACAAAAACTTTAATGGTTACCCTAAAACCAACCTCTCTAGAAATGATAATTAATTCTTGCCCCAGGATCACCATAATGTATGTTGGGGCCTTCTATGGGGTACCCCTTACGTGAAGCCTCAAAGAGAAAAGAAGATAACCACGAATCCACAGACACTTCAATTGGGTCATTGATGATAGGGTTGAACAATATGTGACATCTTTTAGGCATTCAATACACCGTAGAATGGTAGGTGAGGGTCCTTTTTTTTTTTTTATGCCATTTTACTTACTTTTCAAGACAGATCAAGTTAATGAAAATGAGAAAACTAATACCAAGAATATACGGACACAACTTCCCTCACAGCAAAGGCTAAATTGTAATGGTCTGTCTGCTGAAAATGTGGTTGATGACAGATCCAGCTGGCCTCTGAAATTAAAGCTGTGTAGTGTAACTCCAGAAGTACCCCTGCAGCACCACCACATTAATGATTCATCGTTCTTCCATTTTCCCGCTCTTCTACATGCATACACACTACACTGACTGAATTATACTTCTCAATACACAACCTGTATGTACTTGATGCTCTTGATCAACTCAGAGAAGGAAGAAAAAGCATCCAACTTTTGTTGGAAATTAACCAGTTCAATTCATTTAGAGTTGTTTCATGCAGAGAGAGTAGTTTGACTATGCAACAAGGACAAATAAACAAGAGGAGTCACTGCAAATATTTGGATAATAATTGGGTCCTTAGGAGTTAGTAGGCTTTAATTTGTTTGGTACATATGAAAGAAGACAAGGAGAAAAGAAAAAAAACATTAAGTTTACGCATTCATGGTTGAGAGAAGCGCGCTCCTCATTATGTATAACAATTGAAGCTTGCAAAAAATTTCATCTACTTCCCTTTAAAGAGCAGTTTTACCTTCCATTGGACACTGCAATTTCCTATTCACCTTTTGTGTCCCTTTTATGTCCACCCATGTATTTGTCCGAGCTTCCTTTGCTCCCAAGAACATGGAGCAAGATACCCTACCCTAACGCTCTTCCCTTTAGTCCAGTTAGGGATGAAGACTTGTGAGGAACTTCTGGAAAATTGATCACTCCTTTAGTCTAGTTAGAGAATTGTTGACTTGAATGAGCTAATGTCCTTGATTTGTGAAAAATGTTGGGAACATCATAGCTGCGTACTTCATGCATCTGCCTCCTCCAATTCAAGTTTTATATATCCAAGTAGATTTACATTATTATGTTAGATCAAGTAGAGAGAAGTGATCATCTTCTTGGCAGTAGAAGGTAGAAGTTGGGAATTAAATGAGGCCGTTAGACTAGGGGGAGGAAATTAAAGAAGGCACAGCTTTGTTGTTGCTGGTGTCAGTGGAAAATTTACTAGGAGAGTGAGGGCCCTCTTTCTTTCTTTCCTTTCATTGATGATACCCACAGGTCAGTTTTTGGTAAAGGATTGGATTATGCGTTCAGTAGAACAGTACTACTAGTCCTTGAGCCCCATCTTTCCTTTCATTTAAGCCTCCACACAATTTTATTTTTACTATAAAGCATCAAAATTTCTTCTTCTTCTTCTTCTATTTCTTCTTCTTCTTCTTCTTCTTTTTCTTCTTTTTCTTTTCCTGATTTTAGTGGACTTGAATCCTAAATGACAAAAAGATAAACCATTTTGAATATGCCCATCGGATGAAGAAGTTGCCGTTCAAGGTAACAAAAAACATCTTACCAGCAAACCAAGTGCATTATCTTCTCAATAATACCACACCCACCACCTCAAGACTTTAAATTGAATACACCATGCATGTATCCTCTAGGATTGAGGTTGACAACAACAACTGAAGGCATTAATTAGAATGAAGCTCAACCATAGTTTTGACTCCATTATACATATTTGTCAAGGATTGGGAGGGCAGCCGGATGCTGTGACCCAATTCCATTTGTTTCATAATGCTTTAAACCTCTTAACTCAACCAAAATTTTAGGCGCTTCTATCAAATGCTGTCTAGGGCTATAGCTTTCTCATTAGACTCATTTGCCATATATGTCTCTGCTGGAAGTTGACAACGATTAAAAATGGTACCAATATGAATTCTTGTATCATCATCTCACCATCAATGCAACTCTATGTATATCGACTGTAATGGACTCAACAGCAGGTCTAAAAGGTGTAGTTTTGTGACCTTTCCTAAAGCAAAAAGGCATATTCCATTCGACTCAAAGAGGAATTTTTTAATATTTATAACAGACTTTTCATTAAGATCGTAACATTTAGTATCAGAGTTAATCCTAATCGAAAACTCCAAAGTGAAAATAAAGAAATTTGACAACCTATGAATTGAAATTGCAATTGCAAAAAGGGGAAAGCTAGGCATCATTAATCTAACTATGTTGCAAATTACAATTTTTCTATCAAATTATAGTAATTTCTTTCGAAAAAAAAAAAGAAAAAAACTAAAAGTATGGTTGAAGATGAATATTTGAATGATATTAAACATGAAGGGGGAAGAAGAGGAAGGGGAGAGGACTTGAGATGGGGACAACCGGACAAGGAGTGGATAGGCCGGGATTGCTTTTATGCAAAGGCATCCAATGGGTGCCATATTTGCATGGTCAGCTTCAAGGTTGCCCCAGCTGCATGGGCTCTATTCACCTTTCTTGATCGTATTTAGTAGGTGTGCCAGCGGGGGGACTCGAATACTCTCATCAATGCGCCCTTCAATTCAAATTAAATGCTTTGCCTTCACATTTTTCCCTTTTTCCATCTTTTTCCTTCTGCGTATCTCTTCTCGATTGCAAGTCAATTATAGATCATCATTTTAAGCTATTTATGCTTAATTCCCCGTAAAAAGTATTAGTGATAAAAACCTTATAAACTAAAAGCACTTTTTAAGTCAATTACTCTCAATTAGGCCTTAAATTACTTAAACTACAACATGATTATAGTTAAATCACATGCATTATAAGATTAATAAGTAGGGACAATTTATTTTTGAATACTTTTGAGCTTGCATAGCCTATTTTGTCGTTTAAAAATGATGTTTTTAATTTAACCATGACACACACGACAAGAAACTAAGGTGGTGTTTGTTTTTTTTTTATTTTTTGCTGAAAATAATTTGTTTTCAGAATTTAAGTTGTTTGTTTTTCTATTTTTTCATGACTTATTATAAACTTTTTACTAAATTGAAAAAGTTAACATATGTAGCTTTTTTTAAATAGAAAAAATAATATATTGATTTTTCTTTACTTTTTAATACTTAATAGAAATAAAATACTACAAAAACAAACAACTTAATATTTAATATTATTAAGCATTAAAGTTCTATTTAGAATTAAGTAAAAAAACAAACACCACCTAAGTTTTTAGTTGTAGCCAAGACCTATAGCTTAAAGCAAATTAAATTGTAACCATATGATACAAAGGCGTGCACCATGTGTAGTGCCATAGCATGGCAGGGTATAAAGAAATCATGTAACTGCAACAAAGTTTGATTGTGTGATTATACTTTGAATCAATGGTTGCAGCCACATTTTTCTACAACTAAAATTTGTATGGCTGCAAAAGCTAATGTTGCAACCATAAGGATCATATTGTGAGGGCACTTTTCCTTATATATATATAAATATTTAAAAATCATTTCCATTAATAAAATTAAATTGAATTTTAATATTTTTGCAAATAAAAAACTAAAAATCTTGTCTTTTAATTAATAAAAACTAGTTTGCTTGAAAATAAAATAAAATTGAAATATTTTATATAGAGACATTTATAAAAAAAAAATTAAAATAAATAGTTTGTAAAAAACACTTTTTTTTAAATAAAATCAAATTGAAATACTTTTATAAATAAAGTTATAAAAAATCATTCTTTTTCTAATAAATGCAAGTAAAAATCATTTTTATTGCCTAGTTGAATTTTTTTTTAATAATTTCTTTTGATAAAATAAGTGCAAATAACTTTTTTGAAAATAAAATGAAATAAATTGAAGCAAATAATTTGTTGAAAATAAATTGAAACTTTTTTTCATAAATAAATAAATTGAAATCATTAACTCAATTTTTTATAGAAATAAATTCTTTCAAATTTTCTTAAATTGCGTCGTGACATTCGAAACAATTAAATCTTTTTTTAATTAACTTAATAAATCAATTCATGTATTTCTCTCTTTATTTATTTTGTTTGTTCTTGTAATTGGATTTTTACCATGATTTGTACATACCCATTTGTATGATTCTTATTCTTGGTATCAATAATTAATTAATTAATTGTTATAATTCCCTCCATTGGTTTAATAAAGATCGTATATATACAAGTTAAAAGAGGTGTTATAGTTTATTACCGTATCTTTCTGATAAGTAACTTAACCTACAAATTTAGACTTAGATTTTTTATTTTTTTTTACAGATATGTCTTTTTTCAAATAAGGAGTTACATTTCTTATTTTGTCCTCCCTTTTAAAAATAAATAACAACTCCAATTTTTTCAAAAAAAAAAAATCAATTTTTCATAAATAAAAAAAAGTGATTGTGGTGCACATAAAAAATGCCCACACTATTATTACAATAAAATTAATTAACAATACATAAAAATAATATCTATTGCTTTAGTCATATTATTATTGTAAGTATATAATTTTTTTTTTTTGATAAAATAATTGATGTTTCGTGTTTTCCAAATTGATATGCAATTTATTATCCTTTTATTAAAAAACATACGAAATCATTTATGAAGAGTATTTTGATCCATACTTTATATTTTCTTATACACTTAGAACTTTTGTAACAATGTTTTATTTTTCCTTAAAATGCGGTGATACGATTTTTATATTTATGGGTTTGGTAGATGTGACCTCTTTATTTTTTCAATTTTTTTACCATTTACAGATAACAAATAAATAAATAAAACTTTTATCATACAGATAACTATTATTTTATATCAAATTGAATAATTATTTTTCTTAACTTAATTTTGTATTGAAATTTAATTTATATCAATTAATTATGAAATAAGAAAATAATTTATTTTTTGATATTTTATATTCTTTTCACTAAAAAATGGTTTTCAATTTATAATTAAAATCGTTAGACTTTAAGATCATGTTTGGTGTAGTTTTTTAAAAATTTTAAAAACTCATAACACTATTTGGTTATTATTCTCTATTTTCAATTTTTAAAAACAAAGTAAAATAAATAAAAAACAAGTAAAAGTTGTTTTCACCGGTTTTTAAAAACAATAGAAAAACACACATAATTTATTATTTCTCTTCTAAAATATAATCATTATTTTTCTCTTTTTATGTTAGGCAAATTAACTTCAAATTAAATAAGATTTAATGCGTTAGATTTGTTAACAAATCTATTAAATTTTAAAAATAATTTAAAACTTAAATAATAAACTTATTAATACCAAAAATTTATGAATAAAAATTAATTTAAAACAACTCTATTATTTCTCTTCTATATAAAATTATTTAAAAAAAATTTTTTACTAGGCAAATGAACTTTAAATTAAATAAGAGTTAATGTATTAGATTCATTTAACAAGTCTAATAATTTATATATGAGTAATTTAAAACTCAAATAATATAATAAATTTATGAATAAAAATTGGTTTATAGTAACTGTTATTTCTTATTTGCATGTAATTAAACTTTTACAAATTTTTCCACTAGAAAAATTAATTTTAAATCAAGTGACATTTTTTATTGAATTCATTAATGAATTTAATAATTTTTTAAAATAATTTGGAACTCAAAAATAAATCTAAGCATTAAAAAAAAAAAAAAAGAAGAGGAAAACCGATATACCATGAGTCATGACTTTACTATTTATCCTATACACAACTATTTAAAGAAAAATTTACTAAATAAATAAATTATAAATTAAGTAAAACATGATTAATACTTCAAAATTTTTAATAAATTCCTTAAGTTTTACAAATAATTTGCAATAAAAAACCAATCCAATAATTATAAATTAAATCAAAACATTCTAGAATATTATGTTTAAAATTGAGTACTACTAAATGTGTGCATATATAATAAAAAACTTGACTCATTTATATATTAAAAAAAGTCAAACTTTATTCATTATTCATTTTAAATAAAATATTATTGGCAATTAGTATTATTCTTTTTTTAAAAAAAAAATGCAAAGATATCCTTATATTTCTAACATATGGATGTGAGATCCATTTAAACACCTCACAACCTAGACGTAAGGGGCCAATCGACGGAACTTTAGGGCCCACCACCAACAACGTAGAAGGTAAAGGGGTCGCACACTGCACAATCTAGAAAGGCAGATGCCCAAACCCCGCTTTCTGGAGCTTCTGTCTCCTGTTCCTCTCACTTAAGGAATGAAAAGCTTCTGTGCGTGAAATAACTAGGCCCAAATGAGGCACTGTTTAGGTGATAATCAGGAACCGGAAAAGGGACCAGACTGAGAAACTCGTCATGAGTCGATCCCAGTCCACCTAAAGCCACTCTCGTCCTCAAAACCTTAACTAGGTTTGGCAATCAATATATATATAACCGATGAACCTTCCATGAGCAAATCATCACATTTAGTCATTACTTCTAAAAAGAGTATTAATGATTTAATACCATCAAGCTAACCTTTGCATTGTTTGAGAGCAAACTTCTTAGCCCCTCCACAACTGCAGTAGATGGGCACAGCCATTATGATCCAACAGATGACACATGGTCAAGTGGCCAGCACCAAAATTGAAATTTCCCTGAGAGCCTTCTAAATCTTAGAATCCCATCAAGCAAATGCTGTCAAAATCAGCAGTAAAAGGATCCTCTTCGGGCAGCATTCCAAACTGCAGCAAGAGATCAAGCTAAGTTGGGGCTGTAAATGTTCTTTAACCACCGGTTTCCACAGCCAGCAGTGAAATTAGGCACACAGTACCAGCAGCCCTCACTATAATGCAAGTAGCATAACACATTGCAGATGCCAGATTGAACTATGGGAAATGCTTAATAGCAGAGTACGGGAAATGTCTAATCTCGACGATTAAGAAGATGCTAACAAAGAACAACTTTTATTACACATATATACCATGTTAGACAAGATAATTATTACCATTATTACACAAAATCAGTATTATTTTTAGATATTTAATATAACTCAAAGAAAGCATTATGGAGGATGATAGAAGGTTACTTAATTAGTCACCTTAGACCATGGTTTCCATGGATTTTGAAATATAGTTCTTCATCACAACAATACCCATTCAACATATAATCCTTCAATGAAATTTTAGTGATTAATTCTGAGTCCTGTCAAACTGAACACACTTATATTGTATACTATATTGAAATTACTTGAAAGCTCAACAAAGTTGTCAGCATCAAATATTTACAGTCTGAAAAGATAAAATGTGCAACCTTGGCCAATGTTCTCTCCAATTTAACTAATGATAAGAATATTATATACGAGCTTCATGGGTTCTATAAACATTTTTGAAGTTTGATTGTAGAATGGTAGTTTCCAAAGAATTTAAAATCATCACAGTAATCAAACTGTAAGGGTAATCAAACTAAGGACAAACAGCAAATAGTGCATTTTATCACCATCTCTCATTAATAAATAGACAGTTCAAGTCATCGAAAATAAACTTAGCAAAAGAGGATAAAGAGGGAAAGATCCACTATTTCCATAATTAATCCAAGTCCAATTGCATCAGCTCAGACAACAAAGACTTTGGTTGTTTGCATTTAAGTCAAAATTTAGCTAGTAACTTCCATACATGATTAACAACCATTGCAAAGCATAGAAACACAGATACCTGAGTTAGGTGGTAATGCCCTCAGCAGTCCATATCATCTGGGCCCATGAGATGTTATGTCTAAGTAGACTGAGATATAAGTATAACTCATGTCATGGTTCAAAGTTGCAATCTTGATCATTGACATGGAAGGTTTTGAGGCACATTGGTCTCGGACACCTTGGCTTGGTATCAAGACTGCAACTTTGAACCATGGTTGGCACCTCACACAATGTTAGTTTAGAAACCTGCTGCACTCTTAATTAGAAGCAAATAGCCAACCAGGTCTCCATTTTACTGGAAATCTCAAATATCATATTGATAAAAGTCTCTGAGTCCACTCAGCTGATCCTGCCTATGAGACTCTAGTGACAACCAAACATAAGATCATGTAATGGATTGCTTTTTATGACGATGACTATGAATTCCATACTTTTTTACCAAGGAAAATGCTCCATTTTCAGAAAAATATCTTTTTGTATAAGTACTCCAAAACATACAGAAACGCACCATTTTCACACAATATCTTTTCCCAAAATTTTCTGTAGAGAATATAGCCTCACACAAAATTGGTGAGAAATAAACGAGACTCAATGAGCTCTTATTTTTTCTAAGATGATCCTCAACTACAAAGAAAAGGCTTTTGCTTATTTATTTATTTATTTTCAGGGCATATTCTCATTTGTTTTCCAAAATAAAAAAATGAAAAAAATTGAGAGAAAAATGTTTCATTTTCAGAAAATATCCTTTTCTAAAAATAATTCAGCAGAGAATATGTAGTCTCACCAGCAGCACAATAGTGGACAAATGGATCTCATCTTGAGAGACTTGACAAGTTCCTATTGATTCAAGATGACACTCAACCACCATAATACTGGTAATGGAAGAGTTCATTTAATCCGATTGGAAGATCAATCAAATCCATCATGTCAAAATCTCATTAGGAAAACCTAATTAATTATTAACCTTCCCGGTCTCATCAAAATCACCAATAAAGTTGGGTGTAAGGAAGCATCCACAGGTATCATCTAGAAGCTTTCTAATGATTCTGCAAGTAACTTCAATATATGCATGTTAAAGAACTGTTAATTTGAGACACCAGAAGAATAGAATATAGCAATGATGGTGACAGGCCAGGCAGGATCAATGATGTAACACAAAGCAAAAGGAATGCAAATCTTAACAGCTAGGTAGCTAGTAATACACAGGTGTCAAAGGCTAATACAGAAGGCAAAAGGTTAACATATCTCTAATCTCTAAAAGAACAAAAAGAATGAAAATCTTAAAAAGGTAGGTAACAAGGGCATACACAGATATCAAAAACTAATACTAAAGGTATTAAATTAACATATCTCCAAAAGAACAAAAAGAAGGAAAATCTTGAAAAGGAAGTAACAAGGGCATACACAGGTGTCAAAGGCTAATACAGAAGAATCTCTAACACATAGAATAAGGCAAAAAATTAACATATCTCCAAAAGCAAGCCAATAAAATTCTTTGAAGCTATTTACATAGGATCCATATATAAATTAATGTAGTTTAGTTTAAAAAGTAAGGAACCTTTGCCAAATTTATCTTTAGATTGCATAAGAATCCCAACAACTTGCTTTTTTTTCTAAATCCCATCTATCATACAAAAAACATCTCCATACCTTCTGGAACGGAATCGAAGGAACTACACGACGAGACTAGACCACTTCAAATAGTAGAAACTATAAGAATCCTTATTCTACAAAATTTGCCAGTTTAAACCACCAAGAAAAAAAAAAGGAATACCTGAGCTTTTTGATTTCATAAATAACAGGAAAACAATAAGAGATTGCAGAAAAAATGCTATTGCTATCTGCAAGGTGAGAAGGTAATTAGAAGCATCTCATGATGTATGCTTTCTGCAGTTCATCTTTTCAAAAACTGTTAGAATTATATATATATATATTTTTATCTCCTTTCCTAAAATTGCCTCAAGATAGATAAACAATTTATAATAGCATAAGAAAAGTGGGAAAATGCTAGCCGTGACCTACTAAATTTACACCCAAAAACCTTGCCAATTTTGAAGCACCTCCATAAGCTACATTTCTGACATTGAAAGAGAAAGCATCCCCGGAGAATCTAACCAGATAGACATCAAAAACTTACCACATGATATGTGAAACCAATAGCAAAGAAATTCTCATATAAATGGGCATATCAATTGCTATAGTATCTCAATGGTGAACAAGCAAACCCTTCCCCATAACATGAAACTTGCATAGCAATTTTTCTCAAAATGTAAACTACCGTCATTACCATGTCACCATTTGAATTTATTGCATTTTCAGTACGAAGAAAATAAAAAACTCTTCTTATCTCAACTAAAATTCCACATTATGCACGGTTGTCGTTGAATGCAGGTTTTTGTTTGGTCAAGCCCCAAACAACAAAAATTTTGAATTTCCGTCTTTTTCCCAATTTTCTTCTCAACTCCAAACAGAAAAGAGAAAGAGAACGAAATTAGCATCATTCTAATCAGCATGTACTCAAATTTACCACTAAAAGCTTGAAAAAACTAAACACACATACTTAAAGAGTTACATACAAAGCTAATGACCAGAAACACTATTCCAGTCAATCAACAACGAAATTGAAATCGTCAATCAAGAAAACCTGTTTGCCGCCACACCGCATTGCGAACCTGACGCAGATCTCTCCCCTTCAACGTCCTCCCCACGCCTTCAAGAACCGAGCAGGACAGTCCTGGCGAGTGCTCAGAGCCCCTCGCCACGATCTCGTGCGGCGGCAACATCTCCCCCTCCGCTCCATCATCGATGTCGTCAGCGTTGATCTCGTGCGCCCTTCGCACCGCCTTCGACAGCACCGGAACGTTCACTGGCGCTGACTGGTGATACTTCGCGGATACTGGCACATGGCGCTCCACTGTCGGCTTCGGAATCGCCGGAATCATCCGGGAAGACGACGCCTTCTGGTTGAACATCGGACGGCCATAGGCACCTAGGCTCCGTTCCGATTCCGGCAATGCTGCAAGGATGCCAGAGGTCCCCTGGGCGCCGCAGCGCCTGGAGAGGGGGTTCCGAGCAGGGGCAGTGTTGGGAGGGTCATCAAAGCCTCCGATCCAGAAGATTTCGTCTTCGTGGAGCTCGTCGCCGGCCTCGGGATTGGTAGGTCCAGGAAGGGAGGAGCGTGGTAGGGGATGGGAGAAGACGTCAAGAAACCTGTCGGAGGAAGGAGTTCTGCGGTAGCGAAGACGGGTGGGTGCGGTGGCGCTCATGTAGAAGTGGAGTAGTAGTATTTCAGAGATAGGGCGCCCATGGGAGTGACAGAGTCATTGAGACTTGAGACTTGAGAGTGACGGTGAGACGGCTGGAGGAGGGTGACGTGGCGCAGAACGTGTAGGGGATATGGGAGGTGTGCAACGGCTTAAACATGGGAATTGGATTCACCACGAAGACTGGCGAGATCGTCGGCCATTTCGGAAATGGGCTCTACATCCTCTCTCGAAGCCCCCTGTCTCTTGGGCCTGGCCCAAATTCTTGTACAGAGAGCCTATGGTAATTGCTATCTCTAATAATGCTTCGAATAGTGCATTCTCTTATATTTCTTTTAAATCCGGGAAATTTAAATTTGATGCACTTTATTATTGTCTTTAAATCTAAATAATTATCGTAACCTTTTTAAAATCATAATTTTAAATGGATAAATATAAATATTATAAATATATTATGGAATATAACATGAATTTATGAATAAGTGAAAAATGGATCCTATGATAAGTAATATTTTTCTAGTTTCTATATTAAATTTTTCTAATTAAAAAATTTTCCTTAATAAATATATCAAAATATGTGCAAAACCTCTTACTCAGAAGCTTTGATTTCTTAAAATCTATTGCAAATGAGACATGTGACCTTACTTAGATTATCATAATCCAAATAAACTCAATAAAAACTTTTAAAATTATTTGATTAAGCGGATGTTTGATAAAACAACTTAATAACTTAAAAAGTGGTTTAATAACTTAATTTAAGTTATTAAATATGTTTGATAAAATAACTTAATAGTATGACCTAGAGTCAACTTTAATAATTAAGGTAAAAAAATAAGTAATAACTTAAAAATAATTTAACTTAAAGTCAATTTATGTTATTAAATAATAAGTATTAAATTTTATTGAATATTATGTAAGAGGGTGTTTTTTAACTTAATGACTTAATATGATTTAATAACTTAATTTAAGTCATTAAATAAATAAAACATGTTGAGTAAATAACTGAATATTACAACTTAAAGTTATTTTTAACTTTAAGTAATAAGTTAAAATAGTTAAATTAACAGTTATCTTATATATTTATAATACTTTAAATATGAATGTTTAAAATTAATGAAAATAAATATGAGTTAAAGTCAATGAGAATAAAATATTAGTTAAAATTAATGAGGGTAAATATCTCAATTTGATGATTTAAACTAAATTTAAAGTTATCTTTACCAAGCAACCTTAATACTTAAAGTAACTTTTTTTTTTAACTTAAATCTATGTAGAATTCCATTTAACTTGACTCTAAATATAACTTAATAGTGTTAAGTATTAAGTTGTTTATTATTTTATTATTTTATTTTTATTAAGTATGAAATATTAATAAGGTGAATGCTGTCAAGATTGTATTTTGATTGTTTCAAAAAGTTGTTTTTAGTGTTCATATCTAAAGTATAAAAGCGTTAAGTTAAAAAAATAAACATCATCTAAGTAATAAATTTTAAATTAACAAATATCGATATGAGAAAATCAAAAACAAGACTTACCACTTTGTTTTGGATAGTTTTCTATTTTAACTTTAGCTAGAAGCTAAAATTTAAGAAGGAGTTTGTTTTTTTAAACTTTTTTACTTAAAAACAATTTGTTTTCAAACTTTATAATGTTTATTTTTCTATATTTTCAGGACTTATTATAAATTTTTTATCGAATATAAAAAATTAAAGGGTGTTTGTTTTTTTTAACTTTTTACTAAAAGTAATTTGTTTTTAAACTTAAGTTGTTTGTTTGTTTGCTTTTTTTCATGACTTATTATAAATTTTTTTTTAAATAGAAAAAATTATAATATTTTATTTTTTCTAAATAGAAAAAGTAACATATTCATTTTTTTTAATGTTTAATATAAATAAAATATTATAAAAACAAACAATTTAATACTTAACATTATTAAATACTATTTAATTTTAAGTTTTATTTAGAATTAAGTAAAAAAACAAACACTACTTAAAATATTTGATTTTTTCTAAATGGAAAATGTAATATATTGATTTTTTAATGATTAATAAAAATAAAATATTATAAAAACAAATAACCTAATACTTAACACCATTAAGCAATATTTAGTTTTATTTTCTATTTAAAATTAAGTGAAAAAACAAACACACTCAAGTCAAATTCATAAAATTTAAAAGTCAATATTAATATTATAGAAGTTATATAAACAAGAAAGAATTTATTGTATAAACCAAAATAGAAAAAACAGGATTTTCCTCATTCGGAATTTTTTTTTGCAATCATAAACTCTTTAAACAAAAGAATAAAAAAAAAATTACATAACCAGGAATAAAAACTTTATTGAGTTTAAAAAAAAGTTTTTAACTTATCCAAAGTTAATCCTAAAAAAGTTGCTGGTGATTTGTGGTTTATTTAGTAATTATTTTTTAGAACAAATTTCTATTTTTTAGAATAAAAAAAAATAAGAAAACAACGTTTGATGATTAAAAAAAATTTGTTTTCTATTTTTTTTTTAAGATTATTTCCAAAATTAATTATGCAAATATATAGAATGATTAAAAATAAAACATTAGGAATGAAAATTATTTTTAAAATATATTTAAATTATTAAAAACATTTTAAGTTTTCAAATAAATTTTTGTTTTATAAAACATCAGACAACAATTTTCAAAAACTACTCTTAAAAATTATGTTTAAGAACTGTTTTTGAAAATAATTACCAAATAGACCCTTACATTTCCAAGGCATATTTATAATATAAAATGCTCCATATTTATAATATAATATCCTATATGATTATTTCAAATTCTTCCTTAAAGAATCTATGAAGGAAGAATTAGACTTCTTTTCCATGCCATGTGGCATAGTATTATAGCCTCTACATGCACTACAGGGCTTGAACTTGAGCCTTAACATTTGGAACGGTGGAACGTATGAGAAAACTCAATAGAGAAAAGAATTTCTCATTACCCAAAATGAACGATTAGAGCAAGGTATATAAATACACTTTTTAGTCAGCTAACTGACTCTGTTTTATTCTAACAAAACAACCAACTAATTCTATTTTATTCTAACTAAGCTATACACGTGGACAACAACCTTTAACCACTATTCCTAACATTTCCCTTCAAACTCAAAGTTGTAAGGTCTTCCACTTTGAGTTTGTTCCTCATTTGATTAAATTGTCCACTGGAGATTGCTTTAGTTAGAACATTTGTCACTTGTTCATTTGATGGTACATGTCTTATATCTATGTCTTTCTTCAAAACTTTTTCCCTTACAAAATAAAGATCCAATTCTATGTGCTTTGTTCGAGCATGAAGAATGGGATTGGCAAATAACAACACTATGCTGAGATTATCACACCACATAACCGATATTCTAGGTGTCTTGCACTGCATTTCAAATAGTAAGGATTGAATCCTGGTTACTTCAGCAACTAGTTTAGCCAAACTTCTATATTCTGCCTCTGTATTGGAACGGGAAATTGTTTATTATTTTCTGGAATGCCAAGACACAATATTATTGCCAAAAGAGACATAATAACCTGAAACCGATTGTCTATCATCAGGGTCTGAACCCCAATCAACATTAGAAAATCCAATTAAACTCAACTCAGCAGCTTTCTTTAAATGAATGCCATAATCCATGGTTGCTCTTAAGTACCTTAGAATGCGTTTTACAACCTTCCAATGCTCATCTGTAGGCCTTTGCATAAATTAACAAACTTTATTGACACTATATGCCACTTCAGGTCTAGTTACAGTAACATATTGTAAAGCTCCTTTTGTACTTCTGTATAGCTGAGCATTTTCAATTGGAACTCCATCTTGTGAACTAATCTTTAAGCCACTAGTCATGGGAGTGGGAAGACCCTTGGCCTACAACATTTTAGTTTTCACCAAAAGATTCCTTATATACTTCTATTGAGAGAAATGAAATCCATTCACTATATGAGTAACCCGAATGCCCAGAAAATAGGTTATTTCTCCTAGATCTTTCAAAGAGAACTCAACATCCAATTGTTTAATAAGAGTAGTTACTACCTCTGTATTGCTTCCAGTTACCAAAATATCATCTACATGGACAAGAATGTAGGTGGTATGAGTTGATGTAATCCTGAAAAAGAGAGATTGATCTGCCTTGGAAGAGACAAATCCAAACTACAGAAATGCTTTGTGAAGTCTCTCAAACCAGGCTCGTGGTGCCTGTTTGAGTCCATAGAGAGCTTTATGCTGCCTACAAACATATTCGTGGTGTTTCTCATCCAAAAAGCCTTGAGGTTGTGACATAAACACTTTCTCTTGTAAAATACCATTCAAAAAGGCATTATTTATATCCAATTGCCTGACACTCCAACCTCTAGATAAGGTAATGGTGAGTACAATCATGATAGTTGTTGGTTTCACAATTGGGCTAAAAGTCTCATTAAAATCAAATCCAGCTTGTTGATGGAAGCCCTTAGCTACTAACCTAGCTTTGTATTTTCCGACACTACCATCAGAATTTTCTTTGACCTTATAGACCCATCTACAACCAATAGGTATTCTTCCTTCAGGCAAGGGTACTAAAGACCAAGTGTTGTTTCTTTGCAAAGCTTCAAACTCAGATATCATGGCTTGTTTCCACTCATCCTTTTGTAATGCCAACTCAACTGTCTCCGGTTCCTTTACTGCTACTATATACACTTTAGGTTTGGCAATGCCATTTTTGCTCCTTGTTGTCATGACATGAGTGTTCCCTTGAACTCTTGGTTGACCTGTCATTCTATTCAAATTAGTATTACTAGAAGAAATAATATTATGCACAACAACATCAATTATTGGAGAAATAGAATGTACATTAGGAACAGAAGGTAAATCAACCTCATTGATTGGCCTGTCAATGGAAGTAACAACAGGACATGAGTGTGAAATAGGATGAGAATGAGTTTGAGAGGGGACTGTGAGAACAGGTGGACTAGCAGATGGGGTAGAATTGGACAATGAAGAGGAATTATGGATAGAATAGGAAGATTAATCAGTTTGAGCAAATGGAAATGTTGTTTCATCAAATATAACATCTCTAGAAATATACAGCTTTCCATTTGAATCCAAGCACTTATATCCCTTGTGGTTTAAGTTGTATCCCATAAAAGTGCAAACAGTGCTCCTAAATTACAATTTATGTTTGTTAAAAGGACGAGTGTTGGGATAACATGCACAACCAAACACTTTTAGAAAGGAATAGTTGGTTTTGGTTTTGAAGAGAAGTTCTAAAGGACATTTTTGTTTCAGGATAGGAGTTGGAAGTCTGTTATGAAGAAACACAACAGTTCTGAAAGCTTCATCCCAATATTTGAGAGGAATTGAAGATTTAACTAACAAGGCTAAACTATTTTCAACGATGTGGCGATGTTTTCTTTCAGCCACTCCATTTTGTTCTTGAGTATGAGGGCAAGACACTCTATGAATGATACCATGTTGAGTAAGGAATGACTGAAAAGATCTAAATTCACCACCCCAATCAGATTGAAAAGCTTTTATTTGGAGTCAAGTTGAAGCTCAACTTGAGTTTTGAAATTGATAAAGGTTTGGATGACATCAGATTTATTTTTAAGAAGATATAACTAGGTGAATTTAGAATAGGCATCCACAAAATGAACATAGTATCTATAACCACTACTTGAAGGGACAGGAGTTGGACCCTATAGATCAGAATGAATCAATTGTAGAGGAACGGTATAAATTGTTTCAAATCTGGAAAATGGAAATTTATGAATTTTGCTTAAACAACATGATGAACAAAATGAAGGTGTTATTTTATTGATATTACGGACATTACACTGTGAAAGAATTGTTTTTACAACTTTAACAGAAGGATGACCTAATCTAGCATGCCAAAGATCAAAGACATTTGGCTTTATTGAATCACAAGGCTTTGAAACAGTACAGGTTTGAACATTGCAACTTTTTACAACAGAGGATGATTGAAAAATGTTGAAGGTAGCTTATGGATGAGCAAGGCACAAATTTGATGAATCAAATGAGTATAGACCATCTTTAACTTTCTCGGTAAGAAGAACAACCTGAGAATCCTGATCCTTAACAAAACAAGCATCAAAATGGAATTCAAAGAAGACATTATTGCCTTTTGCAAATTTGGAAACACTAAGAAGATTCTTTGTAATAGAAGGAACCAAAAGCATGTGATTTAAGGAGAGCACCTTAGGAGTAAGATAGGAAAGTAAAGAAGAATGACCAACTCGTGAAATTGATAAACCTAAACCATCACCAATGTGTACTTCGTCTTGACTAGTAAATTCAGTGTTGTGTTGAAGATTATTAGCATTTAGAGTGATTTGAAGCACCAAAATCAGGGTACCAAGAGTTATCATTGAACACCTCAGGTGTTGTAAACAAAGTTGAGGAATGAGGAGATGCTTGGCTGAAATAAGCACGAGGACCACCACTATTTTGAGAAGAGGAGGTTGGACTAACAAAACTTGGATCAAACCTATAGTAACACCTCTCAACTTCATGTCCAAACCTTCGACAAAGCTGGCATTGAGGTTTGCCAGTATTATTCCAGTTGTTATTCCAGTCAGATTTGCCACCATTTCCTCTGCCTCCATTAAAATTTCTGTCTCTACCAAAGTTTCCAGCATTGAAACGACCTCCATTACCTTGACCAATACCTCTGTCACGCCCCAAGACCCACTCCAAGGGCGTGACGGTCATTTCACACCTCAAACCCGAAGGCTTAAAGTATAATCTGACCCAAACAGTCATATTGTAACTGGATGTTACCAATTACCAAATACCTGCTCAGAGTAGCGGAAACAAAATCTAAAATCCTCAAAATTCAATTTCCAAATAACTTCCAAATATCAAATGATCCAAAATAACATAACTAATAGTTAAACAAAATCCAACATAAAATCCTAAGTCAAATCCTAATGATGACCATTCCTCAGCCTAGCCATCACTCCTCACCCGAACTAAGAGTACCTGAAAAATTTTCAACAATTGGGAATGAGCTCACAGCCCAATAAGGAATATTAATGCAATTCATGGATCAAATATTTTCATTTCAAATAGGAGATATCAATTTTTTTTTTTCTCATCAAATATCAGAGTTCCAAAAATACCAATATATTCAAAATTCAACCAACCAATTTCATATCAAATTCAAACACTTTCACATAAGATTCAATCAAATTCATTCAAGTTTTATTACTCTGGTTATCAAATATCAAATGCCCAGTTAGGTGGGACTTTTCAAATGGGTGGCTAGCCTCAAATTGTTCCGGGTGGACGGAACCAAACACTACTAGTACTAGTAACCTCTAACCAAACCCCTAGAGGCTGGGGTCCAAATCAATTACATTCCCACCATGAAATGTAAAGGTCAACTATTATATCCCGTTGACAGGGCCGAATAGTCAACTATTATATCCCGTTGACAAGGGCCAAATAGATCAGAGTGATGTTTTTGTTCAAGTATTCAAATTTACACAACATAATATCTCCATATTTTGTGTCATAAATAAAACAAAATATTCCAACATAATATTTAGTGCAAAACAATTTGATCCATGCATGGTAACAAAATATCATTTTCTTTTCCACAATTCAAAATAACATATAAAATAATTTAATTTTATAAATATTGCATTAACTTCCCTTACCTCAAAAGAAGTCCTTGAAAGCTTGGGAGAAGAATAATTCTGAAAAAAATATAATCTACTCTTCACCTAATATAACATAAGAGAAACAATTATTACTATTTATTTATAATTTAACTAATCCTTATTTAAATAAAACTAATAAATTCCCAATTTATTTCTAATAACACACTACTAATTTAATTAAATTACAATTTTATTTTATTATAAAACTCTATATATATATATATATATATATTGCTAAATCTATTATTACTATTATCTTAATTATAAATCTAAAACTAAATATTATTATTTTAATTAATCAATTCAAAAGCCACCCAACCATTCCTCATCTCGGGTACACACCAAAAAGCAAGTTTTTGTTTGTTTTTTTTTTTTTTTTTTTGCCTAATGGTTCATTATATCTATATCTATATATATATATATATATATATATATATATACAAAAGCCTCCATAGCACTGCCACGCCCCCTGGAGTTTTTATTTTTTTTTATTTTTGCCATGCTTCCAGTAGCCCAGTACGCGTACGCCCCCATTCTTATTATTATTATTATTTTTTTTCCTTCCTTCCTTCAGTGCTCACGCGTTCTTCTTCTTCTTCTTCTTCTTTTTTCTTTTTTTTTTTTTTTTTTTTTTTTTTTTTTTTTTTTTTTTTTTTTTAATAACCCTAACCTAAAATCGAAATATTCCAAGGAATTTTTTTTTTTTTTTTTTAATAAAACTTAAGATCTCCCAAATTCCAATACTAAAATCAAAGTATTAAATTTTCACTATTTGATATTAAAATGAATTAAAAAAAAATAATCTAACCCTAATCTAGATTTGGGGTTTTCCAAAAAATATATCTAATGTGTTTGAAATTAATCAATAAATCTAAAATATTAAACTAGGGGTTAGAATCTTACCTATAGAGATTTGTTCTTCAACCCTGAAATCTGACTCCAACTTTACGTTCTCTGGAATTTTGCGAACAGGAACTCTATTCAGAAAAGAAGGGAAAGAATAAAATTTCTAATTTATACCTAGGGTATTTATTCGTAAAATTACACATTTACCCCTCTTCCACTTTATTAAATTAATTAATTAACTAATTAAATTATTAATAACAATTTCCTAAATTATCCTTAAAAGAAATGCCTGGGCGTTACAACCTCGACCTCTTCCAGGACCAAAGTTGGTAGAGAAATTGCTTCTGCCACGACCTTTAAAACCATTATTAGTAGAAGACGAGCCAGAATTGGCACTTTGTGCAGAATCAAGAGATTTAGCATTCTTTTCAATTCTAGCTTCTTATGCCATAATCAAAGACTCAACTTCTTCTACCGTATAGGATTAAGATCTAGTAAGGATGGAGGTGATGAAAGCATCATACTCATCAGTGAGGTCATCTAGAATAACATCAATATGGTCCTTATCTGTAAGTATGTGACCAACCGAGGCTAAAGAATCAACACAACTCTTGATTTTGGACAGATATTCAACAGCATTCAAAGATCTCTTTTTCGTAGTCATAAGCTGATCCCTAAACTATCCAATTTTAGTCTTAGTTTGAGATGCAAAATATTGCTCTAATTTCACCCAAACTTGAAAAGAGGTTTCACATCCAACTAACCTCGGAAGAACTTTCTCAGAGATCGACGAGAGCAACCATGAAAGAAGCAATTGGTCTTGTTGTTCCCACTCAACAAAGGCTTTGTTCACATTTTCGGCTTGTGCATTTTCTTTCAATAGAAAATATGGAGGAATTGCAAACTCAAAGAAGACAAATCTTTGTAATCCATAACCTTTGATTGCATAGACCACTTGTTGTTTCTAGATGAGAAAATTGTTGTTATCAAGTTTCACAGAAAAAGAATGTGTGGAACTCATAGGTAAAAATCTTGACTGTTCTTGAGCTGCCATTGATGAATCTTGAGCAATGGTTTGAATCGGAGCCTCCATTAAAGGTATTTATGGATCAAGACTCCATATTTCAGAGTAAATGATGCCTTTTTAGTCTCTGAAATTTTCAGCAAACATAATCAAGATTGCCCTAGCTTTGAACATGTTCTAGTTTCGAATCTAAACGCCGATTTGTCGGAAATTGTTGGTAAGGGAAGTTGTGGTATGAAAACTCCAGGAAGCTTGATGTCGATGGAGAAAGCTTACTCTGATATCATATGAGAAAACTCAATAAAGAAAAGAATTTGTCATTACCCAAAATGAATGATTACAACAAGGTATATAAATACACTTCTTAGTTAGCTAACTGATTCTGTTTTATTCTAACAAAACAACCAACTAATTCTGTTTTATTCTAACTAAGCTATACACATGGACAACAACCATTAACCACTATTCCTAACAGAACGAAACTTTACCACACTATAGCAAGCTATTGTTGAAGAATCCAATTATTAAGTATTTAAAACCTTTATTTTTCAAATTCCTAATATTATTATTTTTTTATGAGTTTTAATCTATTTTAATTTTATTAATATTTTTATTTTTATTTTTATTTTTTAATATTTTCATAAAATCTATTTACTAATATTTTCTTAATTTACGATGTTTTAATTCTTCCACTTCTCTTTGTAAATAATAAAATAATATAAGATAAAAATTAATCTGCACACAAACCCAAACCTAAGACTCAAGCCAAGTCACCCAAAAGGGAATCAATGGATTTGGGATGGACATCCTATCTCATTCCCGGCCCAAAATATAAAATTATTTTTTATTTTTGTCTCAAACTCATTAGGGTTTTAGAAAATAAACTTAAATCTGGCTCATCCCTAATTAGTATACTTTCATTCCCGTCCTAATAAAAGCAGAGTGGGTAATTCGAAAAACTGTGAAATTGCCATCCCTCGTCACCCATCCTATTGCCAGCCAAAGTCCAAGCCTCCCATTTTAAAGCTCTAGAAAGTCAAGGTGTAGTAAAATATTTTAAGTAAATTCCAAGGATCTTTTCGTAAATTCGAAAAACTTCCCCCTAAAACCCTAGACCTCTCTTGATATAAAAATGAAACTAAAATCCCGAAAGTCACTGCTCTCTTCTTCCTCCTAATCTCTGAGCATTCCGAATTTGATCCGCTTGAAGCCATGGTAAGCAAGTCCAACCTCCTCTTATTTTCACCTTTACAGCCATCGATTCTTGGCTGCCTAGCAGAGTATGTAAAACCTGTGATTGGTTGCTTCCACAAGGAACCCTAGATTTTTTATTTTATTTTATTGATTTAATGTTTAGATCTAGAAATTTTGTAATCGAGGCTCGATATTCTTTTGGGTTAAGCCTGATTTTCCGTTTGGTTGCGGAGAAAATGTGGGAGATACATTTTTGAATATTGGGTTTTTGGACTTCGAGAAACTAAAATTTCTTAAGGCCCGAGACTATAAAATCTTAGATTAAAAATTTTAATTTATTTTATTTTTCTCTGTTTTCTCTGGGACCGTATAGAGGGCGATCTCTGGTTTTGTTTCACATGTGGAATTTAGTGTTTAATTTATGCTTAGATGCGGTTTTCATTTTCTTAGTTACCACACCATGGAAACTACGGAGTTTCGATTTTCCTTACTTTCATCTTGCTTCTCAGTGACCAAATGGGGCATTTGTTTATTCGAACGCTAGATTGATGGGCCAAAGCCATGTTTTCTGTATTTTCTTGATGCTTCTGTTATTGGTTTCCTTCTTTCAAGGGCCACTGCTGAAATTGCTAAATGTTTCTTTATGAGGAACTATGTCTTCTTGTTCAATTTTGTGTCCAAAAATTTCTAAGAAAGCATACATATTATTGCAGGATTGAACTTATTACTTTGAATAGAAGGTTTAGACCCCAAATTTCTCTGGTAGAATGGTTATTATCACTTTTATGTTGACATTTGGACTGTGATAACTTGTAGTTGATCCATTGATTTAAATCGATGATGTTTGAAAAGTAACTTTGTGTTTGGTTTGTTGTATCCGTGGCCTAACTGATATGCTGTATGGAATTATGCTTATAATATATGACACTGATACTGATGCTGCATTGCATGCCTGATGATAAGTTCATGTATTTGATAATCATGACTTGCAAAGGAGATTTGAAAGTAACTTTTGAAATTTTCATCTCTTTTTGGATGGGGCCTTATAGTCGAGGAGGAAGGTCAGGGAACCAAAGGAAGAAAATGTAACCCTTGGACCAACTGTAAGGGATGGAGAACATGTTTTTGGTGTGGCTCACATTTTTGCTTCCTTCAATGACACATTCATTGTAAGTACAGTGTTGATTCTTTTGACTGTTTTGTCTCTCTAGATTTTGGCCTATCTTTTCAGTAAGCTGGAAGTCCAATATTGATGGTTTTTCTTTTTTGCAATTGCAGCATGTGACTGATTTGTCTGGCAGAGAGACCTTGGTTCGCATCACTGGTACATATTTTATATTATCTTAATTTTGTTGGATGCTTAATATCTGGTCAGTTTGGTATGTTTCAGTATGTTGACCATTGGTTTACTGTTTATGTTTTTCTTTGCTCGTGTGTTAATGCTCTGGATTTTATTTTTCTTGTTTCTTTTGCTGGAAAAGTGTCTGTGCGACTGGCCTTTTTTTAGGAATTATGATACTGGATCAGTCAGTCTGGCACAATATATGGTAGCCATTAGATCTTGATTGATGAAGTTAATTAGCATGGTTTCTCTGTAATTTTATGTGTTATTTGTAAAACATTTCATCTGTTATTCTTAGTAATACCAAGCTTTTGAATAGTTTGTTGTTGATTACCGTGCTCCACAATTCTTGTTGGTGGGATTTCATGTGAACTAAGGCTGCACAGCAGATCATTATTGTAAGGCATAGGCTAATTTGGAGTGGTAGGGAGGTTTAATCATTAGATGAAGATGCAGCTCTGCCTCTACTCTGTGTACATTCTCTAGATCTGATGTAACCAAGGTAATTTAATCTGGGCCTTGATTGAAAATGAATTTGGTCAAACTTAGGTAAAAATAAATATGCATGATCCTAACTAATTCAGTTTAATTGGTCTCAAAATTGATGCCTTTTTACTTTATTTTATTTTTATTGGATGTCTGAAATAAGGAGTGAATGGATGATCTTTTCTTTCGTTTATTTTTATTTTTTATTTTTTTCCTTAATACATTATGATTTAATTTAAGTTAGATGCTTTTCCCTTAGTTGGATGGATGAGTACGAGTTTAGATAAAAGTCTCCAAAATACATTGAAACCCCTAATTATTAAACAGTTAGTAAGTATTTTTCATTTGTGAATTACAGGTGGCATGAAGGTGAAAGCTGACAGGGATGAGTCTTCACCATATGCAGCCATGCTTGCGGCCCAAGATGTTTCACAAAGATGCAAGGTTCTTTTCCTGATCTCTGTGATTGGATGTGCTTAAAAAATGCTGATCTTGTCTGATTTAAAACCTAGTTTTGGTCATTAGATAGTCCTAATCTTTATTTCTAAGCAACTCATGTTGAGATGATGTCCAATCTGACAAATTTTACTCTTAATGCTGATCAGGAACTTGGCGTTACTGCTCTTCATATCAAGCTCCGTGCCACTGGAGGAAATAAGACCAAGACACCTGGTCCTGGTGCCCAGTCTGCTCTCCGAGCCCTTGCTCGTTCTGGAATGAGAATTGGTCGCATAGGTGGGGTTCTTATATTTGCAACATTTTTTTGGAACACTTAACTTTGAGGAGTTCCTAATATAATTGGTTTCAGTATTGCATATTAAGTGGGTTAATGTTTGAGGCACACTCAAACTTGGGTAGCAAACCCCAATTCATGAGAAATTGGGCCTCACAATATAAATAATTTTGGGATTTTAGACAGGTAAAACTTCAAGGAGCTTTTGCCTGATGTTTGTCTTAGTCCAAAAGCCTAGCTAGAAAAGTAATCATTCATAATTTCATAACCAGGCCATCTTAAATTGAGGACCAGCATTCTCACTCATTATGGTTGACATGCTATGTTGTAGTCTCATGATTTTATTATATCTAGATTTGATAGTGCTTGAAAGTGCTCTTGTTTTTATGGTAGTTGTGGTTGCTCGACTGTAGAAAATTTCTTTTGATGGCAAGATCCTGGGACTGAGAATTTGTCAGCAGTTTGAGAAACTGATTAGTAATGCATGTTCTACCATTTGTCATCATTTACCAGGCAGTGCTTTCATTTGTTTATTGTTTTTAAATTAAAACTCCTCCCTCTTTTTTCACTATCTGCATCCAAGTGTAATTTGGAGATTTATTTGTTTGCCCTACATGTTAATGAGCAAACTAGTCAGACACATTCTGTCATAGGGATAAAGTAATTATAGTGTTGCTCCTCTTGCAACTGGTTCAATCTAATCCATCCCTGGTTTTATCATCTTAATCTCTCTGAGTGTTGTTAATGTTATTCATTCATTAATTTTTGGTTGTTGGTGGGAGTGTGCGTTTGGGATAACTTCTTGTTTTATGTCTGGTTAGAAGTTGAAGTGAAGTCGTGATCTCAAAATATCACTCTTGGTGCTGTGAAAGTGTTTCATTAAGCAGAACAACTTTCAGCATAAGATCAAAAAGGCCTTTCGCAAGGAGCAATATTGTTCTTGCTTCTGTGTTATGCTCTTTTTTGGGCTGTAAAAGAAGCCCAAAATAGTATCCCAATGTAAATAGTATTGATTCTAATTGGTACTTATGATTCTTGTTTTGTTGTGTCTAATCTTTCAGAGGATGTTACCCCAATCCCCACTGACAGCACTCGAAGAAAGGGTGGAAGAAGAGGGAGAAGACTGTGAGCTGGCTCTTATTATTTCATCAAACTATCCTTGCATTTGGGTGTTTTGTTTTCTGTGGTGGTTCCTTGAAGCTTCAGCTGGAAAATGATTTTTTAGTTGAAACATTTTTGTAGTTTTGACAATGGCTTGGTTGACTTAAGATTTATATGGAGTATTTGTGAAATGGAACCATTTGACTTTAACTAGGGCATTTACTTCCCTCTTTTTCAATATGGAATCGTATGAATATAAGTTATAACTTCTGATGTTTTACGTGTATCTTCACGAGTCTCTGGGAAGTAGGCATCACTAGACACCAGAATGGTTTTCAATTCTTAGAACATAATGGACTTTGGAGGAGGTGCTTTTTATTTACATTCCAAGGTAAAGGGTAGCCAAGGTCTGTGATTAAAGTTATGAAGCCGTGCCATTTTAAAACTAGAGGATTTTTAGAATCGTCACTAAATGATCATTGGAAGGTAGTAATGATAGTAATAACATCAAATGTGGAATTAGATTTTCTCATTCATTTTTTTTTTTGGTTGTCAAAGATTGTCTTGTGGTGGCAATTTTGCTGGGATGATCAACCAAACATCAGTTGGGAGATAACATGGGATAGATGGTGAACAAAATCTATGTTTGCTATTGTAGTCTTGTATCAATCTAGAAGATGCTATAGGATGGAATAAAGTGATTTGTAAGCTTATCCTCATTGAAATGAAATCATGTTTCTTCTATAGCTTAAAGCTTGTGATCTAATGTAGCTTGTTAGGGCAGGCCTGAATTTAATTTTATTGTTTTCCCTTTCTGGCAGGGCTGGGGATATTAACCTCAGGTTATTGGTATCAAGCTTCTTACCTTTTTTTGATAAGTAAAGTAAATTCATTTAAAAAGAGACGTCACAAAAGCGATTCAAGGTATACAAACCTATGCACGGTATACAAACCTCTACACCCACCACCAAAAATGGCAAAAAAAAAAAGAAAGAGACCTAAAGATCAACTGGCCCAAAATACAGCCTTAAAAGCTTCTTACTTGATTATTAGAAACTTTTATTAAGTGAACATAGAAATCATAAATTTGAGACGATCCATTGTTGACATGCTTTCAAAAAAGTCTTTTGTTCACCTGCAACTTGATTTCATTCTTGTATGAGGTGTAATGTTTTTTCTCATAAAGTTTGATTTTTTGAACACAAAAGGTGACCATGCTTGGTAAAGAAAGAAAAAAAAAAAAAAAAATCAGGAAATGAGAACCGTGGAAGTAACTAGTGGTAATGAGCTTCTATTCTCAGGGCTTGATTTGAATGAGATGGGTATTTATTCCAGTATAGAAAGAAGGGAAGAACTGAAAAAAAAAAAAGTTCGTAAGAACAGAGGATAATGTTAAAGTAACTAGTGTTAATGAGCTCTATTCTCAGGGCTTGGGTGCAAGACCAGCCTTGATAGCTTGAATGGTGGCGACATCAGTTTTGAAGGACTTAGCCAAGATGTTGTCATCAATGCCAGTGGCAAACACAGTGTTGGGGAGTGAAACGGTTCCTGCATTTGCACTGCCAAAAGCGGAGACGGCAACAGCAGAATTCTTTGCATCGACATTGTACTGAAAATGAACAAGTCCCTTAGGAAACGCAAACATGTCCCCTGCTTGAAGTGTCTGGGTGAAGAGCTTGTTGGTTGTGTCCACAAACCCCACTTGCAGTGAACCATCAAGGAGGAAAAGCAGCTCTGCAGAGCGAGGATGGGTGTGAGGTGGATTGACGGAACCAGGTGGGAACTCAAGCACAGCAGTAGATACACTCTGGCCATTCAGAGCCGGGAATTCCGCTAGGCTCGCTTTTGTAACCTTGAAGGTTGTGGGCTCAGGTGCCCCCACAAGAGCCCGTATGCCAGTAAATGTGAAGAAGTTACCATCCACAGCACTCATGTTGGGCGGGATTATGAAGTCGGAGACAATGTCTGGATCCCCTGCAATTGCTATTTGGACAATGGCAAATGAAGCTACTAATAGTGAAAAAAGAAGGCTGATAATCCTTGAAGCCATGGTAGAGAGCTTGAAATGTAGTGGAGTACCTTGTGGGGGTATTTCTATGATACTTAAAAACCCGAATGAGGTGTTTGGACTTGGAGGAGGGCACTATTTATGGAGAGTGGAGGACAGGCAATAAGGTTTGTACTTGTCCTTGTCCACAGGCCGGTTTAATGACAACTAGAGATGGAAATTACAATGTCATTGTTTTGCAGTTGCTTGGTTTTTATCAATTTGGTAGTACAATATGCTAACAATTAGTGATCTGAATTTATGTATGGCCAGTTAGACGGACAATATGTATGGTATACCAAACTGGCCCTATCATGTTCTCATTTTTACATTAGACTGCCACATATGGAAAACCAAGGCCATAAAAGAAGGGATATAACAAAAAATGTAGCCATCACCATAGTTGATGGTAGTAAACAAAAAGTGAGTTGCTATTCAATAAAATCAAACTACACTATGATAAGAACGTGGCTCTGTTTTCTGCAATGCCTTTGTTGAAGAGAGATTTCACAAGAGAATGGATCTGGTTTATAAGACGGCAGAATCATAATTCTTCCAACTTAGCTTTTTGGTAAGGAGTGATAAACGAGGAGGCGGCAGCATGAGAACATAAAATGCAGCCGGCCATTACAATGCTGAAACCTCACACCATATAAATAGATGGTCGAAGGCAAGATAGTAGTCATCCAATATTCTCTTACGGTCTAGTCGTCTAAGCATCACTAAATGGCCTCGACCATGCTCAGACATGTTCTTTTCTTCACTATAGGTGTCTTCGCCACTTCTTGGATTGCCCAAGCAAGCGATCCAGATATCTTGTCAGACTTCATAGTCCCGGCAAATTCTAATGCCATTGATGGCAGTTTCTTTACCTTCACTGGAATGCGTGGGGTATTTGACTCCGCAGTCCCACCAAACTTTAAGGTAACAAAAGCTGGTCTAGCTGAGTTTCCGGCTCTAAATGGTCAAAGTGTCTCTTTCGCTGTTCTCCAGTATCCCGCAGGGGGTGTGAACCCACCTCACACCCATCCCCGTTCTGCAGAGCATCTGTTTGTTGTGGAAGGTACTCTCGTGGTTGGTTTCATTGATACCGCCAACAAACTCTATACTCAGACGCTCCAACTTGGGGACATGTTTGTGTTCCCCAAGGGACTAGTGCACTTCCAATACAACGCTGATGCTAAAGAACCGGCCACCGCCCTCTCTGCCTTTGGCAGTGCTAATGCTGGAACCGTCTCGGTTCCTCCCTCTGTATTTGCTACTGGCATTGATGATGGAATCCTTGCCAAGTCTTTCAAAACCGATGTTGCCACCATTCAGAAGATCAAGGCAGGACTTGGGGGTAGGGCTTAGGTTGCAGTAGCACCGAGTTTTTCATTGAGATTCAATGCCTTTCACCATACTTCCAATTCATTTTGTGTTATCTTTTCTGTTGAATTTGATGTTGAACATTAATTTTAGGCTGCTTCTGTGGAAGAACTGATATTTCTTGTTGCTTTATGATCCAATGTCTTAATATATATATATATATATATATATATATATATATATATATATATATATATATATGTATTTTCTGTGGCAAATAAAGATCTTTAGATTCATTCAATCTAAGAGCATAAGCTCTTTTTGTTGATATCTCATTCAATATCTATTCTACGCTCTTGCATGTTGATGACCATGTGGTTGCTTGGTTTTGATAAGACGCGTGCACCTTAGGTGTCACTTTGCGTTGTGCCATGTGAAATTGCATCAGCCTTCCAGCTTATCATCTGAACAGATTGCCATTACCTAAGCTTCTTATTTGGGCTCCTAATGATACTGAACCTTTTTATACTTCAAAGAAGCTTTATATGCCACAAGCCAAACCTTTTTAAATGTGCTTGTGACTTTTGGTTGGATGAACAACAATTATTGATCTTCAATGAAGAGCATGTCACTATCTAAAAAGACTTCTATGACCAAATATTAATTTAAATAGAATTGTCAACATATAAATAGGACTCAATGTCCTAACATGGTAGTCAAAGTTGAAAAACCACTGAAAGTCCAATAGAGAACAACTAGAAGGGGAGAGAGAATAGGTGATTAAAATATTTTCAATAAATATTTTTATATTATACCCAATTCTTTTAATCTAATAGATATCAAAGGTATCTTAAATAATTTAATGGGTTATATCTAAAATCTTTAGATTTATAAAAAACTAAGTTTTTACCTTTTAGAAATATCCTAATTAGTTAGGGATAAAAGATGTTAGAGAATAATAACTACCAAAATAACCATGATAACAAACTCAATAACAACCCAACAAATCAATTAAGGGAAATCAATATAATCAATCAAAATATAAACATGAATAAAGATATGTGATGGGACATAAGATTTTTACGTGGAAAACCTTTATACTAACTATGGAGATAAAAAACCATAAGGTCTAAGACCACTAATTTAAATCCATTATTCAAAATCAAAATTACATAGATTTACCTAATTGCTTTATCTTAAAGGCTTACTCTCCAATACCTATAACTTAATTTGCGTTTACAACACAACAACCTTCTGTTGCTCCCTAGTAGATCCTTTAGCCACCTTGAAGGGAAGATGATTTTCAACCCAATAATCAAAGATCAAAATTTTGAGTGAGAGAGTGAGAATGTTGTGGCACATTAGACTTTCTCTCTAGGAATTGCTAGAAGGATCCCCTCAATGAAACCTTCTCAACTAAAGTGAGATCTCTTAATTTCTAAGATCTCTAACCCTCAAGGGGTTATAATGAGGTATTTATAGGAGAAAACCACAAAGAGTTTCAGTATCTTAAGTTTTCAAAATGGAGTTTGAGTGAAATTCATCCAAAATCTGTTTCTAATCTCGGTAGGATTGACATGATCGTTTGAGCGAACTTACAACGTTTGAGCGAGCTGATTGCTTGAGTAGGATTAGCCACTTGAGCGGCCTCTATTTCTTTTGCAAAATCATTTAAAAACATTTTAAGTCTAAAAATGATACCAAACCTTTTTATATTTCAAAAGAGCCTAATTTGCTATAAGCCAAACCTCTTTAGACATATACCTATGACGTCTTGGTTGGACAAACAACTGCATTTGATCTTCTCACTATCTAAAAAGACTTTTATGATCAAACATAAAAAAGAACAAAATTACCAACATATAAGTATGACTTATTATCCCAACGAAAGTGATATCTGTCTCTCAAAGAACCAAATGTTCTATGAGGGAACAAAGCCCATTAACATAAGACTTCACTTTATCAAGGATATTATAGCTTAGAGTCAATGGAGATAAAAAAAGGTGACCACAGAAGATAACCCTACACATATGCTAACGAAGTTGCTACTTGGAACCAAGTTTAAGCATTGCTTGAATTTGGTGAATGTCAAAACATTGAGAAGCCTTGCCAAGGGGTAAGAAGAGCAGGACCAATATGTTACGATTTGATCCAAATATGAGCTTTGTCAGAAATTGGATTGAAATAATGTCAAATAAGTCAGATGATGACATGGAAGTTAGTTGTAGTACTAGAGCAAAAGTGATTGGAAATCAGATCTGGTGTCGAAGTTACTTCAAGTCCGTCATAGTGTTAATGTTATGCAGTTTCACATATATTTTTTAAAAAAAGCCGATAGAAATGTGGGAGACTTTTTTCTGGTTCGAAGTTTTCTAGTACATTGAGAGGGATTGGTGTTTTTTAATCTCTAGGAAACACTATGAAACACTGTGATGAAGAAGAAAAACTTTGTGCAATTCTGGTTTAATAATAATAAGTGATGCGATCCTGCCTGTGGATGAAGGGGATTTCCTGAACCACATACATTATTTGCGTCTTGTATTTGTATTATTTCAATTAATTCTCGATCTCTCTCAATATTCTCGTCATTATTTTTTGGTTATTACTATTTTGTTCATTACAACAATTTATTACATTTAACCTATTTTTTATTCTTCATCACTTCTTCTTTCATTCAAATTTTCTTCCCCTCATTTTCCTCAAATCTTCCCAGAACTTATACATATAAAGGTTTTTTTGGATTGGGGATGGTATGTATCAAAATCTGGCCATACCTCTATAGCCAATTTACTTATATGAACCTCTAAATTGCCTCACCACCCCTGGATGTTTGTTAACTCACTAGCACTGACTAAGATATTAGGATTCCCATTGAAGTTGAGCTCGGGAGGACCCTAGGCCAATCCTGTTGATCTTGTCACCCTGATAATTAATGAGAAATATTTGTCAAAGTGGACATAAAAAGCACAAGATATGAAAACACCATTGTTTTTTTGTGATGAATTTGTAGTTAGTTTTTTTTTCTCTTTTCTTTATTTGGTCTGAGAGTTTTCTGCCCATAATCTTGCCAGATCAATCCAGTCATCTCCGTCGGTCAGTGGAGAATCTCAAGCACCCTGTGAGGTGGGGAAAACTAGCACTTCATCTTTTCTTTTCTTGCTATTTTCTTATCCTAACCTGCAGAAGTGATTGTTGTACTGAGCATATAGTTGGTGAAATTTTGAGTGAGTAGAAAGGAAAGAAAATTGGGAAAGCTGAACCATTACATACCCCTTCTAAAGGGAGAAGGGTAATTATTCAAGTGCGAAGGAAAAGGAAAAAAATTTAAATGATCATGCCAAAGAACAAATTAGCAATGATGGAATAACTCTATTCTCAGGGCTTGAGTGCAAGACCAGCCTTGATTGCTTGAATGGTGGCAACGTCTGTTTTGAAGGACTTTGCCAAGATGTTGTCATCAATGCCGGTGGTGAATACACTGTTGGGCACTGAAACAGTCCCGGCGTTTGCACTGCCAAAGGCGGAAACGGCTACAGCAGAATTCTTTGAATCAATATTGTACTGGAAGTGAACAAGCCCCTTAGGAAACACGAACATATCACCTGCTTGAAGTGTCTGGGTATAGAGCTTGTTAGTTGTGTCAACGAACCCCACTTGAAGTGAACCAAAAACGAGGTACAGGAGCTCAGCAGAGCGAGGATGGGTGTGAGGTGGGTTGACCGCGTCAGCTGGGAATAGAAGCACAGCAGTAGCAACACTCTGGCCATTCAGAGCTGGGAATTCGGCCAAGCTTGCTTTCAAAACCTTGAAGCTTGTGGGTTCAGGTGCCCCGATCAGAACCCGCATACCAGTAAATGTGAAGAAGCTACCATCCACAACCGATTGGTTGGCTGGTAGTATGAAGTCGGAGAGGATGTTTGGGTCTCCTGCCATTGCTATTTGGACAAGGGCAAATGACGCTACCACCAGTGAAAATAAAAAGCTGAAGGTCCTGGAGGCCATCTTAGAGAGCTTGAAATGTATGAGAGTGGCTTGTGGGGTATTTGTATGATACTTCAAACTGGAATGAAGTGTTTGGGCTTCTAGGAAGCACTATTTATAGTGGAGGAACAAGGAAAAGTGATGAGGTTTCTACTTGTCTGCAGGCCTGAATAACATGAGATGACAATCACAATGTCATTGTTTTGAGAGTCAGCTTGGTTTTATCATTCAGGTCGACAGTGACGATGTATTTGAGATATCCAAAATGCCTAAGCTGTGTTGAAATATTTACACTCATTGGACTAAAGCATATGCACAAGAAATCCCATTAATTCTCTAGAATGGAGCCATCATGCAACTGGTAGTGAAAGAAAAAACTGAAATATGGCCGTGCATTCTATGAACCCCAACCTACAATATTATTAAAGTGTAATGGTGGCTCTGTTATCTGCAATGGGCCAATGGTTTCACTAAAGAGACTGATTGAGAATATGAATGATATGGTTTCTTAAGGCCTAAATCATAGTTTTTACGGGAAAATTTTGGTGAGGTTACTCGAGTTCTTAGCTGGCTCTAAGCTTGCCCTAGGTTTCCCATACCTGACAGGCACTTGGCAACCGGTTCCAGATGTAGCATATCCTATGTTTGTCCATGATTCTGGAGTGGTCAAAGGAGGGGTAATCGAGGCACAAGCCTTGTGAACATCTAACCCCAGCCGGCCACCACCAGAAAATTGGCTTATTAGAAACACAGTTAAAAAATCACACTCTATAAATTGACAAGGGAAGTCAAGATGATCATCAACCAAACATTCTCATACATTATAGTCTCTGAAGTATATCTCGATGGCCTCAACCATGCTCAAACACCTTCTTTTCTTCACTGTAGCTGTCTTCGCCACTTCTTGGATTGCCCAAGCAAGTGATCCAGATATCTTGTCCGACTTCATATTCCCCGCAAATTCTAATGCCATTAATGGCAGTTTCTTCACCTTTACTGGAATGCGAGGAGTGCTTGATTCCCCAGTCCCACCAAACTTTAAGGTGACCAAAGCTAGCATGGTTGAGTTCCCGGCTCTAAATGGTCAGAGTGTCTCTTTCGCTGTTCTCCAGTACCCTGCAGAGGGTGTAAACCCGCTTCACACCCACCCCCGTTCTGCAGAGCATCTGTTTGTCGTGGAAGGTGCCCTTGTGGTTGGTTTTGTTGACACCACCAACAAACTCTACACTCAGACGCTCGAACTCGGGGACATGTTTGTGTTTCCTAAGGGACTAGTGCACTTTCAGTACAATGCTAATGCCCAAGAACCGGCCGTCGCTATCTCTGCCTTTGGCAGTGCAAATGCTGGAACTGTTTCAGTTCCCCTCTCTGTGTTCGCTACTGGCATCGATGATGGAATCCTGGCCAAGTCTTTCAAAACCGATGTAGCTACCATTCAGAAGATCAAGGCAGGACTTGGGGGCAAGGCCTAAGTTGGAATGGCACTCCGTTCTTCATCTACATTCAGTGCATACCTTTTACCATTACCTTCATTTCATTTTAAAATGTTTTCTTCCTTTGAAATAGATGACCACTAATAAGTCTAAAGCAAAGGTGCTATAGAAGAACTGATATTTCATGTTGCATCGATAAGATCAGTGTATTGATGTAATGGAACTCTTTTCTTTTGTACCCCTTATATATGAAAACCAAGTTGAGTGCAAAACTGTTTGTGATTTAATTCTAAAGTATATTTAATTTTCTTCCATCAATGTGCCATCTTAAAAACTTGTGTTTATATACATACATAACTTGTTTGCTCTATCTCTTCAATACCAATTTGTTTTGCCATCAAAGTTCTAGCCAAGTCAGAATTACATAAAAAGCAACACCACATTACATGCACAAATCCGAAACTTTATCTTATTGTCTTGAATTGAAAAATAATAGAGATGATTATTCCATACAAGTAGTTCAATTCAAAGCAAATGACAAGCTCCAATGGTGCACAACTTCAATGAAAGAAAAAGAATGAAAAACTAGGAAAAAAAAAAAAACACAGACCATAAAGGGAGAAGGAAAAGCAAGTAGAAAATTTCTCCTCAATCACTGGTGATTAAAAATTAGTGGCTCGGCATGATTTCCTTATTTCTCCTTGAGCATCAGTGAGGACTTCAACCGCACCCAGCTTAACCATGGCCTGTTGAAACTTGGTAAGGAAGTAGTCATTTGGTGCAAAGGCTACTGTGTTCACTGTGTCTTTGGTCAGCTGATGCAACGCCAGTGCTTGATCAATTTGAAGAACTCCTCTATGGAACACTATTTGCTTGTAGAAGGAATTGTCGACGGTGTTTGAAGTCGGTTCGCCTAGTAGATCTGCTGAGCTTCCACCTTGGTCAAGATTGACTGTGTTGTCAACTGTTGAACTCTGAGGGCATCTTAATCTGAGGAAGAAAGCTAGCGAAGGTTGCATGGTTGGATCAGGTCTCCCAGTGTTATTGAAATTGTACAAACGATCTTTGAAGAGGGAACAATGCGTCACTCCAACAGTGTGACCACCTATATCAAGAAGCAAAATCAATCCATCAGTTGGCATCTTCCATGATCAGTTTAATGCACTTAAAAGTAAAGAAAAAACTAGGGGAGGTAAATGTAAACTATACCAAGAAGGTAAACCATGTCTTCAGTGCTAATTCCTTTGCTGTTGAATATTGCAGTGGAATTCTCCACTGAGACTGAAGGACCAGGGAGATTCACATTTGTAGCCAGAGATACCAAGCCATCTCTTCTACCTGTTTGAACACTGTACCACCCTCCTTTACTCTGCATGATCACACACGTATTACCATAAGCTCAAAACAGTCAGTATTAGTATTTGATAAACTAAACCCCATTTTATGAACATTCCTTGGAAATGATTTATGAAACATAAATTGCTTCTATTTAAATTGTTGTGGTCATACCAAACCCTCCTAATGTATAGATCAATACTAAAAGATTATCCAATTCAATGTATTTGACAAAAAATGGGAATATTATTTACCGCAGCAACAGCATCTCTCGTTGCCATGACAATGACATCAGCACAAGATACCACTCCAGGGCACATTTTCTCAATAGCAGCCTTGACTAAATCGATAACATCGTATCCCCTCACGCTTAGGTTCGGTGGTGCAGTTTTCTCGCTCGAGCTCCCATCTAGTAGGATTGATGCATCACATCCCTTTTCATAGAAAACATTACATGTTAGCTCGAAGATTTGATGGTTTTCTTTCTAATATCATTGGCATGGAATCTACTAATTATACATATCAGAAGATAAGAGTTAACCTTGACAAAGCAATCATGAAACTGCATGCGCAAGAGAGCTGGTGTGATCCACGGTTTCTGACCAACTAGTGGGGTGATGATACCGGACACTATCTTCTCAACATCTACGTTACATTTTCCCTTGTAGAATCCCTCCTGCAGTGCGCCATGGCACTGGTTGGCGAAGTTTGCAAGAACAAGGGCGAAAGCGAGAGCAACTGCTGCTGCAGACATCTTCATTTTCTTGTAGGGTTGGATGGAGATTGAAGACAGAATGGCTCTATTTATAGGGGTGAAATGCAGGGAATACATGAGAAATATGAACATCACCTTCCATGTCTATACCAAGCTTAATGCTCTGCACGACTATGCCACTTCCAAGCGTATGTAGGTCTTGAAATGTTCGTTTTGTAAAGGAACGTGCACTCATGCATGTTCAAATAAAGAACAATTAATCAGAAAGGTTTGACTGGTATTATTGGTACCACGTACTGTTTTGGAAGTTGACGGGTCAATCTAATCGACGTGGGTTGGTGAGCTTGTAAGAACAATTCCTTTACAACTGGCGTCTGCTTCTCCTTGCCTATGCAATCCAGTCAAATGTGAAGAGACTCAAAACCAAGACATTTTTAGAAAATTTATTAGATTTAGATTTGATTTTATTTCCCTTCTCGATTTTTGTTATAATTTTCTTATTTTCTTTCTTTATTTCCTACTCTCATTTCCTCTCAAACTTTTCATGATTCAAATGGAGTCCCAGCGAAAAGGCAAATAGTTTCCAAATTTTGAGAAATTGCATGCTTATCGTGTTGAGTTAATTTGCAGCTTTGTACTATCATAAGTTAATTAATTGTTTTATTTAAGTGGTTCCCAGTGCTGTTTGAATACATTTTTTAGTTTTTGTTTTTAAAAAATAAAAATAATAATAAATTTTATGTAAAAGTAGAATTTCTTTAAACAAATTAGAGATTTATATTTAAATATCATTTTAAAATTTAAAATAATAATTTTTTTATATCATAATTTAATGAACCAAAATAGATATATAAAACTCACCTTGTGACATTGTGATAAAAATCACCTTATGTAGATTGTTTACAATATTGATTCACTTTGGCAATACCTTGTATCTGTTGAATCGGTAATGACATCTTATATCTTCCCTCTTCTTATTCTCTTACACTTGATGCTTAAATAAAAAATGATGAGAATCCTCACAAACTTAGGATGAGTAGAGAGAGGGACCAAAAACCCTTTTATATCATTTCAAATAACCTTCCACCAAGAGTTACAAATGAGCACTTCCTTCTAGATACATGAATCTTCGTAATATAGCTACATGACTTTGGTCTTATACCTTGTACACAACTTGGTAGATGCATGACTTTGGTCATGATATCTTGTATTTTTCCATGTACCATATGCGTTTAATTTCCCCACATACAAATATAAAAAAGATTGTGAAAGTGCCATCCTTTCAATCAGTGAAAAGAATTTCTTTCCTAGTGACAAATTATGAAAAAAAAAGAGTTAAAAATGCTTATACACCACCTAGTAATTTTACTTTATATATATATATAAAATGAAATAAAAAAATTAACATATAAAAATTAAAAATTATTATGCAATCATTAGACCATTGTTTATATGACAAATGATTGAAAAAAAATGAAAAAAAAATATCCCTATTGATAATATTTAAAGAAATGTTATTTTTTTGTTTGTGATAGGAAATTTATTAATTTACTTTGTCATCAAATTAATTATATTAATAAAACATGAATTATAATCATTCAATAGAGGAGAAGAAATCTCATACATATATTTTTCTTTAAAACAATTTAGTTCACTTTTTCTCTTTTAACCTAACTTTTTATTACAACAATTCTGTATTTTTTTTAAAATTTTCTCAATTATTTTAATTCTCTAAATTATATAATGATATTAATCTAAAAATTTAAAATATTAGAAAACTGATAAAAAAATATTTCATACAATAAAATATTTAAAAAAAGAAAAACTTTGATCCAGAGGGTGAAGGAGAAAAGTTTTTAACACTTTATATAAACTTCTATTAATTATACAAATACATTTGCAATATTTTTACGAGATAATTAAGAGAGAATACATTGTTACAAAAATTTTGAAAAAAAATTGTCAATATGAGAATTGCAAAGAATCAAACTTAGAAAATAAAGTTAGGTTAAGTCATGCATAATTGTATTTTATTAATGGTCATGCACTTGAACATTTAAGCTAATAATTTTATTGGTAAGTTTGATGCAGCTTAGAAAGTAAATTTAACTAGTATTGTTATTTCATCGTCAGCCAAGGGCCTTATGGAAGAACATGCTCCAATAACTATTTTGAATACTCTAGCATCTTATGAGGAAAAAGGTTTTTATCTTTAGAGCACATGATACCCCAGGAAAATTCCCTTGGTAAAGATTTCGATAATTAGCACCTTTGAAATTTGAAACCTAAATCTGCGATATTATTTATAGATTCTGGAATTTGGACTTCTGGTAATTATGGTCGGTTATCCTAGCTGAGGAATTCATTCTGTCCATACAAGCATCAAAACCAAGAGGACTGTTGATTAGTTAAATGAAGTCTAGAAAAACCTGGCCTGTTGCTACCGTTTTAAGTTGCTGTGCTAATAAAAGCTTTAATGCAAATAATATTAAATAAATATAAAGATAAAACAATCATGTACACATGGTTTTCAAGTAGTTCTGTCAATTATGTCTACATCTACGGATAAGGGATAATTATTCAATTATATTATAGAAAATATTAAAAATGACAAAACTAAATATAATTATTGAGTTTTCGAAACATTTCATGTTTCCTCACTCCTTGTATCCACATCTTGAACCATAAGCCTCATTGTTCCATCCTATGTTTTCTATTTTTTTTCATATCTCCATCCATATGATACAGTCTTTCCAAACCCATTTCTTATCCCATTAGCTTACCTAGAATATTTATAAAGATATTCTTATTAACTTTCTTTATTTTATAAAAAAATATAATATTACAATAATATATAATTTAGACAATATTCTATAAACAAATCTTTACTAGTTAGAAATTCGAGACACTTCTAAAAAAGCTATGAAAAAAGAAAAAGAAAAATACATGTTAACATCAATGTTTGATCATATTTAGTGTAATGCTTGGGAATATGAATAAAAGTGAAGGTGAGTCATGCACGGTACCTTTTAGAAATAGTTAGAGAAAAAGATGAATTGAAATTTTGGTAAGGATAGGCATTTGCTTCGACAAGAATAAATCTTTTTTTCCTTTTTTCTCTTTTTCTTTCTTTTTTTTTTACTTTATTCTCATTTTTAATAAACAATGCAAATGTTTCCCACACGTGGTATTGAGCGAGTCTGAAAGAACGCGTAGATGAATTAAATGCGAAGAAATTCTTAAACCCTTCTATAAACCTCTTCACGAATTTCTTAATGTCTGTTACAAAGCAAATGGGGAATCAAAACCTCTTGCCATAAGTGGTGTAATATCAAATGAAGGAAAGCAAATGGGGAATCAAAATCCCTTTCCAGAAGTGACAGAATATAATAGCCTAGTAGTATAAAAATGAAGGTGAAGAAACCCTCATATATGAGAAAACCAAAAAGAGTGAGATGGGATCGAGAAGATTGGAATTTCTTCTCCTGCTTTTCTTCTTCCTTCTTTCATCTTCAAATACTTTGCAATATCTTTTTGCTTCAGGTAGGTGCAATCTCATTCCTTAACTGCCATATTTTGATTTTTTCTTCTTGTTTCCTGATCGGATATTCTTAATAATTAGAACTACAAATCATTCCATGCCCTTGTCTGCTTTTTTCCTTGTAACATTTCTTTTGATTTCTCATAGGTTTACATTTGTTTGGCATACATTTGTTTGAAAAAGTAATTCATGAAACATATTTGTAATCAATATTATGAAACAATTAATTGCTTGTTTGATTTTTCATATCAATACTATATTCTCCCATATTATAAATCAACAGTCGACAATCAGCCACTTATGTAAATGAGTTGTAATTATAGATAAATATTATTTATAATATAATTATTAAAATTCAGAATAATGCTGTGGAGTAATATTCTTTTTCTTATGATTGTGAAATTGATTCCATATTCCAATAAACACCGAGGAAAATAAAGAAAAAGGAACGACAAAGAACAATCACCATATACCTTTCTTGCCGCCCTAAAAAAGTTGATATCTTTTCAAGTGTCTATCCAACATAGAGAAGCATGGATGGAAATCTCACAAATTTCTAGTTTCGAGCTAACGGTTATTATTTCTCAAAATGTCTGCATTCGTGCTTTGGAATGTCGGATTATCTTGATAAATTATGTGTTGTTGTTAAGTTTAAGTGAATTTAAACTTGTAAATAAAATTATAGACATTTTCAAAAAGGTGGTATAGAAAATAAAAAATAATAATGTATATATCATTATTTTTCAACACCCTTTATTAAGAGTCTGTTTTGGTAATGATTTCAGACAGCGTTTCTACTCATTTTTCTAGGTACTTGAAAATCATTACCAAACAAATTCTAAGTATATTAAAAAATATTATCATTTTAATATTAAATGTAATACAACGAGTTTCTAAGGGTTGAAAATCAGTTAAAACATATTTTCAATCTTACATGAAAGTAATCTACATGCATGCCTTCTACCTTGTACCACAATTTTTATTCATTTTCATTTTTCCATTAAAAATAGAAGGAAATAAATATAATTTCCCATCTTTGATAACTAATTTACAATATTATTGTCTTATTATGGTCAACTTGGACAAGTTTAATAAGTCTCACTTTTTACTTGGCCATCCAATGTTCTATGTTGACTTTTATGATGAATTCAAGAATAGTTGACATCTATCATTTTAGAGAAGCTCTCGAGATGATACTATTACTAAAGTCAAACCCAAAGAATATTATTTTATTTATTTATTTTTGGTGGTGTTTTTTTTTACTAAATAGAAAAATATAAAATATTTGATTTTTTCTATTCAGTTAAAAATAATTTACTGATATTAATAGACATAATTAAAGTGAATTTATCATTAATGAGTTCAGTTTACTTATATTGATTGATATTAATAAGTTATTTTTAACTAAGTAAAACAAACAAAATATTTTAACTTTTTTTATTTAGTAAAAAAGCACCGCTTTATAGTATGGAATTAATGCACAATTTCTTTTTTTTCTTAAACTTGGAGAGAGCCTAGCTAGTCACCGGGTAAAAAGATCACAAAGAAAGGTGGAAAAGAAAGAAGGGTAGTAAAAAAAAAAAAAAAATAGCATGATACCCGTATGCATAAGAAAGGTATATATTTTTAATATAGTGTGACTCTTTCAGCTTTGAATGAAGAGCAAAATGTTAGAAACAGAGAGATATGGGAGAATCATTCAACCAAAACAAGATTGGTAGGAGAGATAACAGTGGATCGTCGGGGAGCTACTGGCGCTGGAGGGTCTCGCGGAGGTACCTATAGTTCCAGCAGTGCCATGAACCATGGCAATAACAACGACAACAAACCATCTCACCGTAATTCTGGTGGTTGCACCATCAGCCATCTTGGCTTCACTCGCTTGGGTATTCTACTATTATCGTCATTTTTGCTTCTCTAGCTTATACACATGTATATGCTGAATCGAAACGAGGCTTTAGAAATGAGATACTGGTATGATGTAAAGTGGGTATAACTTAAGTGTATCAATCATATCACATAATGTACTTTCCTTTCATGCGAGTTAATGATATTTTCGAAGTGTATCAATCATATCTGGTATGCGAGTTAATATATATGAAAATGTGGCTTTTGAAGTGTACCACTAAATCTATAGTACCAATAAAGGTATAAGAAATGAGTGAGGATGAAAATATCAGGATTAATGGATAGATCGGTAATTCAATTTTATAGATATATTGAAAAATATCAGTGGATATTTTGACAAAAAATATCGATTAAACGAAAATTGATCATGAAAACTCATGAAAATGTTAGGAAAAATATAAAAAATGATAGAAAAAGTAATAATGGTCATTTTGAAATTGTTCTACTTAAAAAATTGATATATGTATGATATAATTTATTAAATTTAATAATAATGTTATGTGCGTCAATAATCATATGAATTTTGTAAGTATACATTCATTATTAAGCTACATTAAATATTATTCGATAACAATATTATGACATTGATAATAGTATGTATAACTTGAAAATATATTTAATATTAAAACCATAATTTATTTAATTCAAATATATTTAATGAAGTAAAATAAATGATGATACACATATAATTTTTTTTTAATATTTATATTCTTTATATTTAATTATCATATAAATGATATAAAAAAAGACTATTAAGAAAATTATAAAGGTGATTTTATATTTTTGGTAATCAATTAAATGAAATTTAAAATAAAATAATTAGAATTCATTAATTAATTTAAATATTCTTTTAATATTAAAACTATAATATATTTAATATAGTAATGTCCCCCAATGCTTAGCTGGCTAGGTTAAGATGCTCACGACTCGGAAGCTTTAGAAAGCATAGTAGGCGACTCTTGAAGAATGGAAGCTTTTATTTCTCAAAGGAAGCTTTACAAGTGCTTTAGGGACTCCTTGCTTGGTTGGTTAGGTTCTTGAGTGGTTTTTGGGTGGTGCCTTACCAAATGAGGCCCTCACCTATTTATAGGCACCATTGGAACTTTTTGGAACCTTGGAGGGTTCCTTACAAATCAAGAAGATTCTAGAACACCTTACATAATTCTATGTACAAGAATATACAAGAGATTCCTAGAATTCTCTAGAAAGCCTTGGACTCCTCTCATGCCTTCCACCATAGTGTAGAGATGTGTGGACATCTCTAGGCATCTCTAGAACCTTCCACACTTTTCCCATGAATGACTTAGTGTAGATGACTCTAGGAGTCTCTAGAAGCTCCCTAGGCTCTATATAAGCCCATGGGGAGGCTCATTTGAAGTAGCATGTGACACTCTCCCCCACCTATGCCGTCGACGTCCCAGTCGTTGCCTCTTCTTGAAACCTCTCGATGTGTTTCCAGAACCTTCTCAAGGAATCCGCATGTTCCCGGCTTGCCTGCCTCTTGGGTAGTCATTTCCATCGGACTAGATACTCTATCATAGGAGGGACCCCTTGTCTCCTGGAAACCCGTTTAGCTAGGATATTTTTCACCTCTTTTTCCCATGAGGCCTTGGATGGATGCAGATCCTTGCACTTTCGATGCTTGGAATGCTGCTTCCTCTTACCCATCGAGTTCACCTTTCCCTTGGTGACTTTGTCAATGTGTGTGTGAGCTACCTCAGCTCGCTTATCTTTTGCCTCCTTTACTTGCACCCCTGATAGTAAGGAGGTTTTAGGCGTCCTAGGCTTTGGGTTGACTTGGAGGGCACCTAGCAGCTGCATCGAGCTCATATGTGCTTCATGTTCCTGCTTCATCTCTTCGATCATGGCACTGAGCGCTTTCCTTTTTGGACAATCCCGTGCCGAATGTGGACCATCACACAGGAAGCATTTGATTTTAGGCGTAAACTCCTTCCTTTCCACCTTACCCCTTCCTTCTCGGACATTAGACGTTTTGCCTAATCCCATTCTAGGAGCATTGTGGTCCCTTGAAACCTCGTCTTCCCCACCCGTGGCGTGGCTATTCTCCAAAGAATCAACTTAAGAGGAGTCTCCCCTTTTGTAATCCATTAAAGACTCTGTTATTTCCATAGCAATGGCTAAGTCTTGAATGCCTCGACGCCTTAATTCCTGCTCGGCCCATCCTTGCAGGTTATCCATGAAGTTGAATAATAACTCCTCTTCAGTCATGTTAGGAATCTCAAGCATAAGCGAAGAGAATTCCTTGACATAGTCGCGTATTGAGCCTATGTGCTTGAGACGCTTCATGTTTTTCCTATCCAGGTAAGCCACGTCCTCGGGGTAGAACTGCCTCTTGATCTTCCTCTTGAAGTCCTCCCACATCTCTATGGTGCAAATTCTTTTCTCTATATTGGCAAACCTCCGACGCCACCATAGAGTAGCTGTGTCAATAAGGTGGAGGGTTGCAGTTCTTACCGTAGCTGCCTCATTAGTTAGTGCGATAGCCTCGAAGTATCGCTTCATATGCCATAAGAAGTTGCCCAACTCCTTGGCATCCCGTTTGCCACTAAACCCTTGTGGCTTCGGCATCTCCACCCTAGATGCCTCCTAGGTGGCCATGACTCGTGCTGACACAACAACCTTGTAGATGGCCAACTCCTGCCTAACCTCCTGTCTCGGAACTCCATTCGAGTGGCCAAGGCCTCCACCTTTGACTTATGCTAGCGAACATGCTCATGACCTTGTCTTGGAAGGACATGAACTCCTTGTGTGACACCGGCTAAACTTGTGAGCCAAGCATCCCATCACGAAGGTCTTAGATCTGTACCATTAGATCCTCTAAGCCTTTCTCCATGCCTTACTCGATCAAGTCTACCCTTTCCCAGGTGTCTGCCATGGCTAGCTCCACTTTGGCTAGCCTTGCCTCCATGTTGGCTATGGCGCCACAAGATTTATCCTTTTGGCCCCTGCCCCGTGCAGTAGGCTCGATCTCACTCCCTTGGGTTTGCTCGCTAGTCTTCTCTACATTGGAGCCCGACATGCTTCCTTTACTATGCCCGCTTCATAGCCGCGCTCTGACACCACTTTTCATAGACTTAATCTTTTCCTAAGCTCGTGTGACACTTAGACAAGTCAAGACACTTGATCTTGCTAAGTCAGCCTTACTCCCAATGCTTAGCTTGCTAGGCTAAGATGCTCATGACTCCGAAGCTTTAGAAGGCAAAGTAGGTGATTCTTGAAGAATGGAATCTTTTATTGCTCAAAGGAAGCTTTACAAGTGCTTTAGGAACTCACTTGCTTGGTTGGTTAGGTTCTTGGGTGGTGCCTTACCAAATAAGGCCCTCACCTATTTATAGGCACCATTGGAACTTTATGGAACCTTAGAGGGTTCTTTACAAATCAGGAAGATTCTAGAACACCTTACATAATTCTATGTACAAACCTATGTACAAGAATATACAAGAGATTCCTAGAATTCTCTAGAAAGCCTTGGACTCCTCTCATGCCTTCCACCATAGTATAGAGATGTGTGGACATCTCCAGGCATCTCTAGAACCTTTCACACTCTTCCCATGAATGACTTAGTGTAGATGGCTCTAGGAGTCTTCGGAAGCTTCCTGGGTTCTATATAAGCCTATGAGGAGGCTCATTTGAAGCAACCTGTGACATGAGGCTGCAAATGAATCATTATGGATTACAGGTTTGGTTAAGGAGTTGGGTATTCAGCAAGGTGAAGTTCAATTATTTTGTGATAGTCAGAGTGCCATTTATTTGGAAAAGAACCAGGTGTATCATGCAAGGACCAAACACATAGATGCGAGGTTTCACAAGATTAGGGGATTGGTCTCTTTTGGTGAATTGTTACTTGAGAAGGTTCACACCTCTGAGAATGCAACAAACATGTTGACAAAGCTTGTTACCACAAAAAAGTTCAAGCATTGCTTGAACTTGATTAATGTCTCCAGATGTTAGATAGGAGATGCCCCAACCTATTGTCCTAGGTGGAGTTACAAGCTATGTTTCTTGTTTCCTAAGGGGGGTGAATTTTCGCTAAGGTGGAGATTGTAGTAGTATGTGGCTCATATTGAGTGAAAGACATATGGAGAAAAAGTGGCAAATGCTGGAGTGGAGAGGAGTGATGACATTTTCCATTCAAGTTTGTATTTTTATTGTTGAGGGCGAACGATAGGTTGGGAGGTTGCCCTCCCTACGATACGGTTAAGGGGTATTTTTGGAATTTCATTACTTGAGGGTTAGTATAAATACCCTTTTATGTAACCCTAATTTGAGATATAGTGAAAGTCTTCTTCCCTGTTCCCATGGACGTAGGCAATCTGCCAAACCACGTTAAATCTGTGTGTTTTTCTTTTCATTTTTCTCTAATTTTTCACTAGGAATCATTGCACGAAAAATCAACAGACATGGAATGCATTTTGCAAATGAAAAAGTTCATTAGGTTATGAAAGAACTTAGAGCTAACATGTGAGATGGTTAGATTCTTACTATTATTAATATTGATTGCATTTTTTCCTTGATAGGGTTGTAAGTTAGAAAGAGTTTCTTCACTATGTGCAAGATGTTGGCGTGAGTTGTTCTCTAAACCATTAAAGGAGAAAAATCAGTCACTGCAATCCCTCAGCAATTGTAGCCGTAATCCATGTAGTCCATGTATAACCTTTTCTTTTGTCTATATATACACCTGTACTCTAATAAATTGATATAAAAAAAATATATGATTTTATCTCAGACCAACATGGTATCAGAGCAGAATTCGATCCTCTACTCTCCGTTCAACCAAATTTCTTGAAAAGAGAGCCCAAACTCTTTTCACATGGCAGATACAAATCCTCACTCGGGTGAGCACTCGGGTGAATCTTCAATCCCGCCATCTGTACTGTTTGAACTGACGGCAAGGATGACAGAAGCTTTGAGTAAAGCTCCGACGTCCATTCCAGCCACCGACTCAGCAATTGGCCCGATTGGCATCAAACTGGATGGCATGAATTACGTCCTCTGGTCACGAGTCGTAGAGATGTATATCGCAGGCAAGGATAAACTCGGCTACATTAACGGCGACCTTCCTCAACCATTAACAACCCACCTTTCCTTCTGTAGGTGGCGGACTGAGAATACAACTGTGAAAGGATGGCTGATTGGTTCGATGGATCCATCCCTTATTGGCAACTTCATTCGGTTCCCAATGGCAAAGCAAGTTTGGGATGCAATTGCAACCACTTACTTCGATGGAAGTGATGCAACCCAAGTTTATGAACTCCGGCGGCGAGTGGTGCGACTCAGGTAGGGTAGTGGCTCTTTGGAAAAATACTACAATGATCTCCAAGGTCTATGACGGGAGATTGATTTCCGTCGTCCCAATCCAATGCAATGTCTAGCAGATATCCAATATTTTAACAATATGCTGCAGGAGGATCGAGTATATACTTTTCTTGATGGTTTGGATGATAAACTTGATAATATTAGAAGTGATGTGTTGCAGCTTAAGCCATTTCCCATAGTAGAACAGGCATATGCCCATGTTCGTAGAGAAGCTGTGCGTCAAGCGGTGATGACAGCCAATAATGGAGAAGAGGCGGTTGGAGCAGTGTTGGCTTCACGAAGCCTCAAACAAGGGCCCTCCACTGCAGCCAACTCTCTGTCATTGAATGGAAAATTCAACTCAGTTTCTAAGTCAAATAGTCCATCCAATGACATGAAATGCTCTTATTGTGGAAATTCAAAGCATACTCGAGACACATGCTTCAAACTACATGGCTACCCAGATTGGTGGCATGAATTACAAGCCAAGAGGCGACAAGATGGGAATGGGAATGATGGTGGAGCCAGCAAAAATGCAGCTAATGGCACGGGCAAGGCCGCGATAGCCTCGGCTGAGTCCCAATTGTCACTTATTCCTATAACAACAGTTGATTTGGATACAGGTATGAGTTTTCTCGGGACCAATACCACTGAATCATATGATGGTTGGATTCTTGATTCAGGGGCAACAGACCACATGACGTATGATGCAAGTGATTTTTCTGAACGATCCTCTCCTTGGCGTACTAGCATTGCTAATGCTAATGGGGACATCTCTTTGGTAAAAGGGGCTGGTACAATGATGATATCACCGGCTCTCTCCTTAACCAATACCATTTTTGTACCCTCATTGTCTCATAAATTATTGTCAGTGAGCCAAGTCATGAAGGAGTTAAATTGTATTGTTCTAATTTATCCAACCTTTTGTCTTCTTCAGGATATTCTCACCAAGGAGATAATTAGGCGTGGTACTAAAAAGGGGGGGCTCTACTATATGGAAGATTTTGGCATCGGTCGAGCTAACCATACGAGAAGCTCTAGTGATCGAAATAAGGCGAACATTTTGTTGTGGCATCGTCGGTTAGGACATCCTTCATTTGGATATTTGAAACTTATATTTCCTGCTTTATTTTCGGGTTTGTTGAATTTGGATTTTAAATGTGAGACATGCATCTTAGCTAAAAGTCATTGTGTTAGTTATCCTTTGAGTTTTAATAAGAGTCAGATGCCTTTTGAATTGATTCACTCTGATGTGTGGGGTCCATATCCCAAATCCACTATATCTAGGGTTCGATGGTTTGTGATTTTTGTGGATGATTGCACTCGTATGACATGGTTGTATCTAATGAAGAATAAGGATGAAGTTTTCTCTGTATTTTGCTCATTTCATGAGATGGTTAAAACTCAGTATTCTGCTACAATTCGCATACTTCGATCCGATAATGGTGGAGAGTATATGCATCGTGACTTCAAAAATTATTTCAGTCACCATGGCTTGATTCATGAAACTACCTGTCCTCAAACACCACAACAAAACGGAATTGCCGAAAGGAAAAATTGGCATATTTTAGAGACTGCTCGGGCTATTCTTCTTGGAGCTCATGTACCTAATCATTTTTGGACTGATGCTGTCACTACAGCAGTTCACTTTATTAATCGGATGCCTTCTAAGGTTCTTAAGTTCAAGACTCCTCTACAGGCTCTATCCACTGTCATCTCTCTACCTACTGCCTTAATGCTTCCACCTCGAGTATTTGGTTGTGTTGCCTTTGTTCATTTACACAAGAATCAACGCACTAAACTCGATCCCTGCGCAGTCCGATGTCTTTTTTTGGGGTATGGCCTACATCAAAAGGGATATCGCTGTTATGATCCATCTAATCATCGCACCTATGTGACAATGGATGTCACCTTCTTGGAATCAGAGACTTTCTACTCTCCGACCACATCCACTTCTACCCTTCAGGGGACGCCTCAAAATAAAGAGTTGAATTGGCTGAGGTTTGATTGGGAGCTTGTTGTTTCTGTATCCAATTCAGAACCTAATGTTGACACAGAACCTGGTGTTCTACCATTAGTAACTGAAGAGCAACAGCCACAACAGTCGATAGTACCCCCTCATCCCATAGTATCCAAAGACCCATCTCTTGAGAATATTCTTGAGGTAAGTTCCCTGAACACTCTGAGTACACCTGTATTAACTAATGATGCTCATGTGGGCTATGAGTTACCATACAGGCATAATCGAGGCAAGCCACCAGATAGATACTCTCCTAACATAGAAGATCAGAGGTTGAAATACCCAATTGTCAACTATGTATCCACAAAGACGCTTCCTAAACCTCTAAAGACTTTTGTAGATGCACTCTCCTCGTGTCAGGTTCCTACAAGCGTTGAAAAAGCAATGAAAGACCCGAGGTGGGTCCAGGCTATGAAGGAGGAGAAAGAGGCACTATTGAAAAATAAGACCTGGATTCTTGTCAATCTACCTAAAGGACAGAAAACAGTGGGGTGCAAGTGGGTGTTTTCTATCAAATACAAGGTAGATGGAACAATTGAGCGTTACAAGGAAAGACTTGTAGCAAAGGGATTCACGCAGACATACGGAGTTGACTATCAGGAAACATTCTCACCCGTTGCCAAACTAAATATGGTGAGAGTATTGTTGTCACTTGCAGCAAATCTGGATTGGCCCTTACATCAGTTCGATGTAAAGAATGCATTTTTACATGGTGATCTAGAAGAAGATATATATATATATGGACATTCCCTCAGGATATGTAGCCAACACAGAAGGCAACATTGTTTACAAATTACAAAGAACTCTATACGGATTGAAACAATCACCTCGAGCTTGGTTTGGGATATTCAGTACGGCAATGAAAAAATATGGATTCCAGCAAAGTAACTGTGATCACACTTTGTTCCTAAAGCATAGACAGGGCAAACTGACTACTCTGATAGTCTATGTAGACGATATGATCATCACAGGAGACGATTCAGAGGAGATAGCGAGACTTCAAGAGCAGTTGGCATTTGAGTTTGAAATGAAGAACCTAGGAGGACTAAAATACTTTCTAGGAATTGAAGTTGCTAGATCAAAGCGAGGTATATTCCTGTCTCAGAGAAAATATATTTTAGACCTATTAACAGAGGTTGGATTACTTGATTATAAGCCTACAAAAACTCTAATAATTCCGAATCTCAAACTTGGAGAATATCCCAATCAAGTACCAACAGACAAAGGAAGGTATAAAAGACTGGTAGGCAAGCTTATTTATCTTTCTCACACACGACCTGATATTGCTTATACAGTAAATGTGGTAAGCCAGTTTATGCATTGTCCAAGTGAAGATCATATGAGTGCTGTTATGCAGATTTTGAGATATTTGAAGTCGTCCCCTGGAAAGGGACTTATGTTCTCAAAAAATGATCACCTAAGAGTAGAAGAATATACAGACGCAGATTGGGCAGGGAACATCACGGATAGGAAATCCACCTCAGGCTACTTCACTTTTCTTGGAGGAAACTTGGTTACTTGGAGAAGCAAAAAACAGAAGGTGGTCGCTCTATCCAGTGCGGAAGCTGAGTTTCGTGGAATGGCTAAAGGGCTATGTGAGTTATTCTAACGGAGATTGGTTTTGCCCCTGACTCCGAGATGAAGTTGTTTTGTGATAATAAAGCAGCAATTGACATCTCGCATAATTCCATTCATCATGATCGGACTAAGCACGTAGAAGTAGATCGACACTTTATTAAACAAAATCTTGATGCAAAGATTATCCAATTCCCTTTTGTGAAATCTGAAGACCAATTGGCCGATATTCTTACAAAAGCTGTGTGCAGTAAAATATTCCATCACGCACTAGACAAGTTGAGACTTATTGATATTTACGTACCAACTTGAGGGGGAGTGTTGGCGTGAGCTGTTCTCTAAACCATTAAAGGAGAAAAATCAGTCCCTGCAATCCCTCAGCAATTGTAGTCGTAATCCATGTAGTCCATGTATAGCCTTTTCTTTTGTCTATATATACACCTGTACTCTAATGAATTGATATAGAAAAAATATATGATTTTATCTCAGACTAACACAAGATAGTGAGTAACACTGGTATCAAGAAACCATGAGTCATTGATGTTTGAGGATGGAGTGGCCAACATAGCTTGAACATTGTTCTTGGTTGTTGTGGAGAATGAGGGTTTAGTGCAGGTAAGGAATTTGGGTCTTGAAAATGGATGTCAAATCTGTGATAATATGAAATCACAGTGTGGCCATGTTTGCTACATAACTGACATTGTGGCCGATTGCTATTTTGTTTTGGTCAATGGTTCTGTCCGCGACCACCATGTCGATATTGTCATTGGAGTCCATTTTAATTGTATCCTACAGTGGTAGGTTTTCCATGTTAATGTTTTCTTGGACTTACAAAATGACTTTGGGTAGCTATATTTGTTGAGATAATTTCATCTTTTGTTACAGTGTTTTGAAAGTGAAGTCTTTGTTCATGGGTGAGTTGGAAGTTATGTATAGAGTGGAGGCTTGTATCATCTTCTTAGGTTGTTAAAAATGCTATAATGGGGTTATAATTTGGTCCAAGGCCGCCAAGAAGTTTCAAGATTTGATTTTGTTCAAAAATTGGTTCTCTAATGGCTGCAAAACTGTTAGTTAGTGTCTTTAATTTAAGGATACACTCCATCATAGACAAGAAACCTTCTTAGGTGGTTTGAAAAACTAGCCTTAACTGCATTATTCTTGCCTTTGATGAGGTTGAGAAAATTTTCTCAAGAGCAATCCATGCTGTATTAGAAGTTTGATGCCCAACTATTTGTCGCATAATTTCAGGAGTCAAGGATGAAAAGATTTAACTCATGATCATGCCATCAAAGCATCTCAAATTTAGGAATTTTGCATTGATTTCTTCATTTTTGTTTGTCTTGGGAGGGCAGGTCCATAGACCTTTGATGTGTTCTTTGAAGCCATTGACATAGATGACATTTTTCATCCGAGCTTTCCGTAGAATGTAGTTACTCTATCCAACATAATGGGTAGTGAATGATTCAACATATGCAGTGATTGAGATGGGTTTGGATGTTGCGACATGGAGTACTATGTAGTGGTGGTCATGTGTTGGTTGGTTGTTCTTTATGAACAAAGATGTCTATGGTTGAAATAGTGAGTGTTGGTCTAAGATTTAAACACTTATACAGAATATATATTTTGGGTTGTTGGAACACACGTTTTATTGATGAAGAGTGCTGAATTTATAAATGAGTTTGTAACTGAAATGATATTAGAATAGTAGAAAATCAAGCTACTAGATAATGAGCAAATACTTCCTATAAAATAGAAACCAAATAACCAAATCTTGACCAAATAAAAAAAAAGAAAATATTTGGATGTTGCAGATTTGTTAAGGACTCCAGCTGCAATATTTAACTTCAAAATTCAAATTCCAGCAAATACTAAGTCAAAATTCAACACTCCTCATTGACTTAGTAGATGCAAACTCCAAGTCTTCCACGTAGAAACTCAAACCAAACTTCGAAAGGGGTTTGCTTCTTTAATGCTTTTGTTGGAGATTTGTTCAGCAAATATACTGTTGTACTTGCAGCTCAACCCAAAATTTTTTAGGTAGATCTTTTTCATGTAGAAGACATCTTGTCATCTCCAAAATCGTTCTATTTTTCCTTTCCACGCTCCATTTTGTTGTGGATTATATGGTGCAGTGAGCTAGTGAACGATGCCTGCATTCTCTTTCAAGGATGGCATCTTTTGAGGTCCACCAACATCAGTATGCACCATTTTCAATTTTTAGGTTGCTCTCCAGGATGTTTTTTTTGGAAAGGAAAGTTTAGTTTGCTTCCCATATTGACAAATAGCACTTATAGGAAGATCCTTTTCTAAGTCAAGAAGTCTTTCAACTATTTGATTTTTCTTCATGTAGAGCACAACATCATGATGAAAGTGCCTGAGCCTTCTGTGCCAAAGCATTGTTGTGCTATCTTGTTGTAAAACAACAACATGCTCATCTTCTAATAAATTCAAGGCAAAACTCTTGCCCTTCATTTTTATGTTAAACACCTCTTTGCCTTCAACATCCTTGATAATGCAATTCCTATCTTCAAAATAAACTTTAAATCATTTCTCAATGAACTGTCCAACACTGAGTAAGTTTTGGTTAATGTCAGGCACAAACAAAACATCATAAATGAGTTTCAAACCCGTTTGGCTTTTGATAGCAACCGTTCTTTTGCCTTTCATTGGAATATACTCACCATTTCCAATTCTAACTTTGGAAATAGTTGTTCTATCAAATTCTCTAAAGAGATCTTGATTATTTGTCATGTGGTTTGTACAACCACTATCTACAAGCCAACTTTCAGAGGTGCTTTTATTAGCAAAACACGTTGTTGCAAATAATTGCTCATCCTGACAATAGTCAATTGCTACACTAGTTTCTTTTTGCTGTTGATTTTTGCAAATCCTTTCCACATGTCCTTGTTTACCACACTTGTTGCATTTCACATCTGGTTTCCACCAACATTTTTGTGGAGAATGATTTGTCTTCTTGTAATGAGGACAAGGTGGAAAAAATCCATTTTTTTGGTTATTGTTGCTTGGCTTATTGTTGTTCATCTTGCCATTTTTATGGTATGCATTTTTCTGCATTCTTGCTTGAAATGCTCCTTCTACAGTATCTCCTTGTCTCATGAGTCTTCTTTGTTTCGCAACCTCCAAGGAATGTAATAATTCTGTCAAGCTAATAGTTGATAGATCCTTTGAATTCTCCAAAGAGGAAATTGTAGCTTCATATTTCTCAGGAAGTGTAACCAATATCTTTTGAACAATCTTCTAATTGGAAAATTCTTTTCCAAGCAGCCTAACTTTGTCTGCTATTGAAAGAAGTTGTGCACCATAGTCTTTAACAGCATAAGACTCCTTCATTTTCTTCATTTCAAATTCTCAAATCAAGTTCATCACCTTCATGTTCTTGATTCTTTCATCTCCTTTGTATTCCTCCTTGAGATACTCCCAAATTTCTACAACTAAACCAATTTTCATGATTTTTATGAGAATTGATAGTGAAACTGCAGCAAACAAGCAAGCCTTCACTTTAGCCTTTCTTGTCTTTCTTTCTTTATACAACTTCATTTGAGCCACAGTTGGATTGGCTCCTAGGGGAGGAACTTCATAATTTTCTTCCACTACTTCCCAAACATCAAGTGCTTGTAGATGAACTGTCATTCTAACAGCCCAAGTTTCATAATTGTCTCCATCAAGAATTGATGGTGCAGCTGTGAGACTTGACTCCTCCATTGCTAGATGATTTTAGAAGGTGTTTGGGTTCACTCACCTCATGGGTTTTTAGGTGTTTAGGCACTCTCAAGGTATTCAGGCTTACTCAACTCACTGGCCCCTCAAGATAACTTCAACTCTGATACCACAATGTTGGTCTAAGATTTAAACACTTATGTAGAATATATATTTTGGGTTGCTGGAACACACGTTTTATTGATGAAGAGTGCTGAATTTATACATGAGTTTGTAATTGAAATGACATTAGAATAACAGAAAATCAAGCTACTAGATAATGAGCAACTACTTCCAATAAAATAAAAACCAAATAACCAAATCTTGACCAAATAAAAAACAAGAAAATATTTGGATGTTGCAGATTTTGTTAAGAACTCCAGCTGCAATATTTAACTTCAAAATTCAAATTCCAGCAGATACTAAGTCAAAATTCAATAGTGAGGCTCAAGGAAAATGGAATGTGGGGTCTGTGAGGATGAGAGTGAATGGCTCTAATACCATAAAGGAATTTCTTATTCTCTTGCATTATCGTGTTTCTTTATGTACAATATTTATACCCTGACTATAACAGATTCTTGAACAAAATATCAATTATATGATTTTACAATAGTCTTGAAGATTCTTTTGGTGTAGCTGTTTCTTCTATTGAAGGTAAGTTATTGTGACTTGAGGTTGTTGCAATATAGTGAGTGTTATCAGCTAATCAAATCACTATGGAGACAATCTAACTCTTATGCTTAGTTGTCAGTTGACTATGATCAATTCAGGATCAAGAGTCAAATCTAAAACTTAATTGTGAAACTGATTTTAAAAAGAGATTTTAAGGAAATCGAACTTTGAGAAATTGTAATAGGAAATAATTATTAAGTGAACATGAAATAGTCATCTAATTAAGTGCTATGTTAATTTGACTCAAAGCAAAAGTAAAATCAACGCACCACCACACATTTATTGTGTGCATACATATATCACCTATATTCTCTCTACAAACCTTAGTTGTTAGTACACATAGACCTTATGACCTCTAGCTCAACTTTCCTTTGTTCTGATTTTCCCCTGTAATATTATTTATGTTGTCAACACAACCCCTATATTCCGTGCACAATTTTCAACCTATGTTCTCTCTCTCTCCTTTTCTTTGTTCTAGTTCTCTCCAACTAAGCTTTTTGTTTTGGGTTTTTTTTTTTTTTTTTCCAGTTTCTTTGTTCAATTTTCCCATACAAGCAAGTGAATGATCTATTTTAAATTGAGAAAGTTTTAAAAATGGCTTACTAATGATACCCAGGAAAATTTCAAGAGTGATAAGTCAGTTTACAAGGTATAAATGCTTGAAGTTTATTACCCAAAGAGCTATGTTATAGATTGAAACTTTTAAATTAGAAACTTAATTTATAACCAAAATTGAAATTTATTAAAATTGAGTTGTGATCGACCAAACTTCTATCTTATAGATGATTAATGCTAGATTAAAAAAAAAAAAAAGTAATTACTAAGATATGTACTACTCAAGGTTATTATCATCTGGAACCAATACTAATGTATTTACTTGTCTTAGCCTAAATAATAACCATTCACCAAATCCGTTGATTGAAAATGTTAATACATCCCATTGACATCTAGCAATCACACAAGCATAATTGTTGAGAAACCACTAGTTTCTGTGGGCAAGTGAAGAAGTATCTAATTATACTAATAGACAAATGAAAGGTTGTCAAGTTGGAAATATTTAATTACCAAGATATGATTATGAATTATTAAATGGTAAAATGAATAAAAATTCATAGTTTGAAGGATTGTTCCTAAAGGACCCACGAATTCCTAATTGAAATTAGGGTATCTTTTTTTAATTGATTCTTTTATCACATTGTGATAATTTACATTGTTGAAAGGATCCATTCGAGAACAGTTGGACGATGACAAAATTACCAAAGATTGGCATTCATTATTTCGATTTAATAACATATGAATAGTTCATTCCAAAATATAAATATGTGTTAAATTATTTTTTCTTTTTTTAGATTTGTCATAATAAAAGATTTAACGATGCCTCTTCTGAATCCATTTCTTGTTGAGCAGCACACAACTGGTTATGAAAACCATTTTGAGAGAGAGAGGAAATTTTTTTTGTCCTATACCATGATGTCCTAGGGAAATAATAAAGAATGCAACAAATTTCCAATTTCTTATGTGGGATTGGGATTTATGGATATAAACCACCATTGTAACCAAGTCAGCAATTCATTCCATTATTTTACCCTCCAATTTTTAGTTGGTCCATATCCGCATATAGAAAACAAGTGGAGGGTGCATTGTTAAATTAGCATATATTACTGAGTTTTGTTGGAGTTGGGTTGGATGTTCGAGTGGATTGATATGGCCTTACCTAATAAAATGAGAAATAGAGCGAGATATTGTCTATATATATATATATATATATAAACTCTCTTACTTTCTTCGAGAAAAAAAAAAAAAAAATACTTTTAAAAAAAGTTATTTTTCTTAAATTTTTCTTTTTTTGAATGAAAATAAAAGAGAATACAGTTATATTATGGAAATAGAGGGGACACTTATGTTATAGAAATAGAGTGATTATCTTAATTTTTTTTTTTTGTGATTCTATTCGCCACTTGAGATAGAGAATTTATCAATAAAATAATTAATCAAAATTTTTGAGAATTCAAAAGTGAATCCTTATATTCCTTCAAGTTTAGAAAAGAGAAAGGATATGGTAACTTAACTACTTTCAAATAGGTTGGCATTCGAGCTTCGTTATGATGGGCTTATCTTACTTTTTCACTTTTTTTTTTTCCCCTTTTGTATTTTCCATGAGAAAATCCCTTTCCAATTTCCTTCCCAATTCGTTGTAATTCTATTAGGTGAAAGAAGTATTTGGAAATTGTCAAGAAATTTCCTAAACCCTGGTAGGAAACCTCTGTAGGAATTTGGTTAGTGGGCCACAAAGCACAAGAAGGAACATATCCCCTTTCTAGAAGTGACAGAATATAATATAAAAATGAACGTGACCAGAGGAACTCTCATCCAAGACAACTCAAAAGGAGTGAAATGGGAATGAGAAAATTGGGATTGCTTCTTGTGCTTCTCTTCTTCCTTCAGCCGTCTTCAAATCCTTTGCAAAATCCTCTGAAAAACCCTTTGGTTTCAGGTACGTACTTATCTTATTATTTACTTAGTATATTTTGGTTTTTCTTTTTCCTTTTTCTTTTTTCTTTTTTTTTTTTTCTTTTTCTTTTTGATTCTCTATACTTTGTAATTTAAACTGCAAACCATTCTATTATTCCCTGGCTTTTTTTTCCTGTAATATTTCTTTTGATTTCTCATGGGGAACAATTACTATGTGATCCCATTGACGATTAACATTGTTCGAACACTACATATTCATGGCATGCAACATACCCAGACATGCATACTTGTATTTTCAAAGTTTTCTATGACAGATTTTTTCTTTAGGATTTTAAATTACTGTTTATTAATTTATTAAATAGTATGTTTTATTTAAAAATTTAAATGAAATTATAAAAGGTGAAACATTTTCCACTGTACCATGTTAGAAGATTTGAGAAAAAGAGAGTTGAGAGTCATTAAAAGTATTTGAATAGAAGTTGACAAAGATGGGAACATGCTTTTGATTGAAAACTTAATAAAAGGAGTTTTATTATTTAGGTTATAAATTTAAATTTAATAAGACTAAAAATTCTATATATGTTATTTAAAATTTAAAAAAAAAAATTCTATTATGACTATTACCAACATATTGACAAAGCACATGATGAGAATAATTAATGCTCTTTTGCTCAAATTAATGCATTGTAATTTGAGTGATAAATATTTTTGGTGTTGTAATTATAAAAACCTAGAAAGACAGTAATATTTACTAGGCTAAAGTTGATACCATATGCCAAAAAGCCTCCCCCACATAGGAAAAGAGAAAAAAGAAAAATGACAAAGGACAATTAATATACTTTCCTTACTATCCTAGAAAGCAAACCTTACTTGACTATTTGAATAAAAATATTCCACATCCAGGAGCAAATGTTCTGCATTCACAAAACTTTCCCCACAAAAGCAAAGTTATTATATTAATTGCATGAAAATATTCTATATGTCTGAACCTTACTTGACGTTTATCCATGAAAATATTCTATATGTCTGAACCTTGACTGTTTTCCATAAAGATATTCTACTTATCTGAACCTTACTTTATTGTTTGGATAAAAATATTTCATATTCATTAAGCTTTTACTTGGTTGTTTCCATAAAAATATTCCATATCCATTAAGTTCTAACCTGATTGTTGGCATAAAAATATTCTACATCCACTAAGCTCTCTCTATATTCATTCACTAAGAATATTTACTCACATGCTACTTGGTGTTATATCATGCATGCTAAAGAAAAATATACCAATAAATAGTTGCATGATATATGCATACCCAAGAAAAAATATATACTTTTGACATGGTGGTACTCTTCCAGCCTATGATGAAAAACACAATGTTACCAATGGAGGGACATGGAAGAATCATGAATTGACCAAAATATCATTTGGACAAGAGGTAATGGTTGATCGACGTGGCGGTGGCGGTCATGGTGGGACTGAAAATAGTGGAGGCGTCCTAAACAATCAACCAACTGACAATAAGAGCAAACCCCACCATCATGGTCGTAATGGTTGCAGTAGCAATCATATTGGACTGGCTCGCTTGGTTTTTCTGCTCTTGACCTCATCTTTTCTTATCTTTATTTTTCATGGGTTTTAGGCATGTATAATGCTGAAGTATTTATACAATGCGTGCAGTTTCTACGATTCCCAGTTTTAGAAAGTGATGAATCAAGATGAGGCATGGGATATAAATGGAAAAAAAATGTAAATTAGTTTATATCAACCATATGTTATGTATAAATGAAAAGCGGAGCTTTCTCATATTTGCTTCCTTAATGGACCAAATGATATTTTCTGTATTCATAAGATTAGTCTTATGATTCCAACATGCTCCCAGTCCTACAAAATTCAATTCATAATTTCTTCTATTGATTTTTATTTAAATTTATTAATAGAATTGAAGGATAAGGAATAAGGAGACTATGAATAGTACTCTACAAGCTACATAAAATACGTTATACAACATATGTGAAAACATCCTACAAACCTTTTGTAGGCGTAAGACTATGAGTCTTAATTTAGTGCAAATAAAATTCAATTGTATTAAAAAGAATAAATAATTTTATTTGATTGGACTTTTACTTCTCCTAAAGAACTTATATTGATTAGCACATACATTCCTGATCTTTTTGTCCTCAATGGAACACCTCGTACTCTTTAGTGAATTCCATCTGACTTTCTATTATGGTAGGTTATTTGACCATACTTATCTTTCTATCTAGCTAATTGAAAGATTTTGAAAGTTCAAGAATAATAGTAAAGTACTTAATATATAGTAGATTATGAACACTAGTTCATAAGAAACTTGAATGTAGTGGTTAGTTTATCACCAACCTAAGCTTCATACCTTGTTTTAATATGATAGGATATTGGAGTGCACCCTATAGTAGGATGATAAGTTAACTTCAAAATTGGATTCTAAGAGAACTAATATTTTCCTATGGGTTCCAATGGTCTTCAATCAAACTTATATTTCTAGGTGATACATTATTTTAAGGATGTTTGGATTTATCATTCATATGTCTACATAAGAGCATTTTGGTAAAAATGTAAGGTTATATAAGAGCTTATGAATGTTCTTTCTTGATTAGGCTAATAAATTAATTGGAGACCAATAGTCTTAATTAATTAAGACTCAATGAGCTAGATTATGTAAACTCAAGCTTAAGATGGGCCCAAGTCTTTAAAGCTTATATGTGAGAAGGCTTGTATTTCTTGTTATTTAGTCTTCCAAAGAGAGAGAACCCTAGCCTCCATCAAAGAGGATTCCACCATCCTTGTATGCCAAGGTCTAGGAGAGAGTCATTGGGTTTTTGATCACAAGGTGTTTGAGATTCACATCACCCCTTTCACCAATTGGAGCGATTTAGGAACATCCTGATTGTAGGTATTGTTTTCTTAGCAATTAGATCTATACTTTTTTATTCATTTATGCTTCTATTGCATAGATCTAGAGATCCCTAGGATAGTTTTGAATGCACCCTATTGATTTGGGGCTAGAATGATTTTTCATAGTCATTCCTACACATGCATCCCATCTGGAATAAGATACAATGAAAAGTCAACATGTGACATACAATAGGTTACCCAACATATGTGACAACAACCTATAATACCTTTGTAGGCATACAACTATGATTCTTAATTGATTGTAGATAAAATTCTCTTGTATTAAAGACAATGTATGATTTTACTTTATTGGACGTTTCCGTCTCCTGAAGAACTTATATCAATTAGCAAATATATTCCTCTTTTTATTCTTGATGCAAAACCTTGTGTTGCTTCGTAAACTCTACCTCAATTCTTATTAAGTTAGGCCAGTCTTGTCTTTCTATCTAGCTACTTGAAAGATTTTGAAAAGTTAATTTGGGAACAATAACAAAGTACGTAATAGTAAAAAAAAAAAAAAACTTTCGAATCACGTGTCCATATGCTATGAAAAATATTTGTTTTTATATAGGTAAATTGAAACCTAAGAAAAATAGAATAAGAAGTCTAATAAATTAAAAGCATGAAACAAAACCAATTAGAACCAAAAATTTTTAAAAAGTATTTTAGGCACAAATTTTGAGAGGTACTTGAGTGGCACAAATTTTGAGAGGTAAGAGTGGCCATTGGAGAGCACTTGTACTCTTGGCAATTGAGCTTCTTTGTTAGGCATTTAAGGAGTTCCCTTCCTTTTTTAGATTTTCCATATTTTAAGATAACTCAAATGCTTCTTTGAGTGTCCTTAAATAATTTTAAACTCACTTTAAATTTATTAATTAATAACTTAGAGAGTATTTGATTAATCAATTTAATGACTTAATATGATTTATTAACTTAATTTTAAGTCAGATTAAATATGCTTGATAAAATAACTTAATATCAGAATTTAAAATAAATATAATTTTATGTATTAATTTAAAATAATTAACTTATTCTTAATCTCAAATATCTTTTGATGAATTGTCATGTTGAGTGAGAGTATATTTTATAATAGTTATCTTATGGTTTTACAATACTTTAATATGAATATTTAACAATAATTTGTTGGTTAAAATTAATGAAATTAAATATTAATTAAAAGTAATGAAGGTACCAATAATTAAAAACCTTAATACTTAAAATAAAAATCAAGTTCTAAGTTCTAAGTCAATTGCCAAAAAAATAATTTAACTTAAAATCAACTTAAATCATTATGTATTTGGTATTGAGTTTTGCCAATAACCTTTTCAATCATTACTTATTCAAGGATAAACTATAGTGGTGTTTGTTTTTTCTAATTTAATATTGAATATAATTTGCTTTTAGACTTTAGATTGTATATATATATTAACTTTTTTTCTATTTATTATTTATTTTAAAAAAATATTTTGACGGAATAAAAAAAACCAGAATATTTGGCTTGTTATTTAATGCTTAAAATAACTTGTTGAAACAACCCAAACATAATCTTCACCCTATTAATACTTAATACTTAATAAAAATAAAATAATAAAAAATAATATAATACTTAATACTACTAAATTGTATTTAGAGTTATATTAATTTGAGGGATATTTTCTATGATTTTCAGCATGTATATGGAAGGTGTCCACTTTTTGAAAGCAAAAAGGATTCCTTTCTGAATCATCACCACGCATAAAAAGGACAGGTTGCCACTTTGATAGGAGCCCGCAGCCTCCATAAAGGATCAGGGGACATCCATTTGGAAAGGCCTCCAACACGGGCAGATTCGGGGGATTTTTTTGGAGATGCAGCACGCACATAGGGGATCCATTCTGCATGCATAAGAGGATTAGAGTTGTCACTTTATAAGGACTTACGATACTGATCATTGGAGAAGTCTCAGACAGCATATTATTTGTAGTGTCATGCAGGATAGATGAATAATTTAAGTCTTAGGCTCACTTTTGCTATTTTATGTAGATTTATTTTGTAATTATATGTTCGTTGGAAATGTGAATGTTGCATATTATTTGAACTTGTTAGTTTCTTTACGTCTTATCTTAAATCATATATAAGTCATGTAGTATATGGGGTTTCTAATCAAGTTCTTCTTCTACTTATTATTATTTCTTGTAAACTCACTCTCTCTAGTTTATGCAAGTGGATTATAAGCCATGATTATTATCAAGGTACTATCTTCACCCTTTATTTCCTTAATTCCGTGAATATACACTTTGTGTCTACACAACCCTATGCTTAATTATGCTTCATTATGCTTTGATCATTGCTTGATTTCTTGAATGGAATGAAATGCATGTAACATGTAATATGATATGAATTAACCTTGATATCTTTATATGATATGTGTGTAGCATATTATTTGAAATGCATAAATTTTTTACTAGTGAGAAATATAATTATTTTTTTTCTATTTTCTATCATATAATTAAATATGAGAAAATCATTTTTCTTACCATTTTTCTTGCATTATTGTACCAATATATCTAAAGGGCTCTAGTAACTATACCAACATTTAACATCCTTGCTCATCCTTCAATCTCAACATGAATGCATGATAGTAAACAAGAGTCCTTGCTTATTATAGTTTGATAAAAATGGTGAACCAATCTTGTATAGAAGAGTGAGGGTGGCATTCTAAATGACCAAAAAAACATTTTCTGTCATAATCTAATAGATTGTTAGAATAGAGCCCTGAAAAACATGACATGATGAAACAATATATTATTTCATTTATATTTATGATTTTGGTAACCCTTTACTATTATATTTATGTGTCTTAATTACTTTGAGCATTCAAGTCTACTTCACTTACATTGTACATTGACGTGGGTGCATTATAAATTGCATAAAAGGTCTAAGCCCTTCCAAGTTGATGAGTTGTTCATTGCCAAATCATGGACTTAGGTAGTCCACCTAAGGTTAAAGTTTAGTACCTCCTAATATGGATGAGATGACTTATCTTGGTTATTAGGAAGAATTTTCCATAGTGAGTGCATTAGTGTGTATGATTACACACTGGGTATGACCTACAATGAGTCATAATATTAGCTATAGGGTGGTGATGACTTCACTAAGCTACTCTATTGCATGAGCTCTCAATCTTGAGTTAGTGTCAAGGTCATCAATGGCTTTAATCTACGGGTAAGACTCTAAAGTGGTCATATATTCCCTATGGATTGGTTACCATTGATTAAGACAAATAACAATAAGTATTCTCAAGATGGGTACCATGATATCTCAAGGGTTTGAGATAACATGTCCCCATGGGTGATCATAAGGATTTATGATCGTGAAATTTATAATTATAATAATTGCTTTAGTGGAATTTGCACATACTCTTCATGAGTTAGATTGTGTTAGTTGGTCATATAATTGGAGGATCTAAGTCTCAAGTCTTAGGATAGGGCCCTAAAAATCGTACCATGATGTAATAGATTTGGAATTCATTATTCATTTAATGATATTTTTGTTTCACTTTTATCTATCCATATCCCATGCATACTTTATAAGCATTTTCACCTAGAATCTTTTGCATTGTACATGACTTAGGTACATTAGGAATTGCACAAAAAATCCAAGTTATGGATTCCTTACAAGTAGATGATTTGTTTACATCTGGTTTGTGGACTTAGGAAATTTATTTGAGGTTGTAGTTCACCACCTCCTAATTAGAGGAATGACTGGTCTTGGCCATTGGGATGGGGTTCCCATGGTGAGTGCACTAGTGTGTTCAGTTACACATTGGACATGACTTATGGTGAGTCATGACATAAGATTATCGGTTAGTCATGACTTCATCAAGCGAATACATTCTATTGTCTCTCAATCTTGAGAGAATATTAAGCTTATACCAAAGTTAGCAATGACTTTAACTTACGAATAAGATCCTAAAGTGATCATATATTCCTTATGGATTGGGTCACCGTTGATAAATGTTGGTAGAATAGGTATTCTCAATAGAGTTACCATGATATCTAATGGACTTTGAGACAGTGTGTCCCTTTGGGTGATACTATGGACATGTAATCATGAAATATGTGGGTCCATAGTAATTTCTTTAGTGAAAATTGACATATGCTTTTATTGAGCTAGAGTAATAGGAGAATTTTTAACACAAAGATGGTAGAGGCAGTCTTGAAAGGATGATGACTTTCTCTTTGTTAGACTGTAGAAAACTAGTTCATGAGGGGACCATATATAGTGGATAGTCGATCATGGACTCGAGCAATTAGTATATCGTTGTAATTTACTTTAGGTACTAGAGTGTAATTGACTCTTTATAGTGAAATGTTGAGTCAACTTCAAAATTGGATTATGAGGGAACCGATATTTTCCTATGGGTTGTAATGGTCCCTACTCGAGCTCATATACCTTGATGACATGGTTTATGATGGTTGAATTGTTTCTTAGCTCACTTGTGTGCGCAAAAATGTTTTAATAATTACTTAAGATTGCATAGGGGTAAGAGACCAGTATCTCTAAATTGGACTAGTTGATTAATTAAAACCCTATTGGGTTATTTTAATAATATTATTATAATTCTTTTTTTTTTTTGGCTTATGTTAATTTCATTATTCTTGGGAAATAGCAATCTTGAAATATATATTGAGAAATAATGCAATTAATATTTTCCCATTAGCTTCCTCTATATTTAGGAAACAAAATCATGACTATTAGATTATATTAATTATAGATCCTTAACTGTTATCTAATGGACCATTTCTTTCCTTGTTCTTAATATTTTTATTTGGCCATACGAATTATGGAAAACAAGTTGTGAGTGTTCCCCTGATTTAAGTCCCTAAGATAACTCGTTGATTGTTGATTTTAGTCTCCAATTGCTAAAAAGAGAGAGAAAAAAAATTCAAACTTCTCATCCTCAAGTTTAAAAAAGGATAAGAACGGTGAGTATAGCAAGCAAACTTTATGGTTTTGAGTATTAAAATTAATTTGAATTGATTTCATCAATTTCCTACATTGATTTAATTGGTTTTTTGGTTTAATAATAATAATTGATCTAAGTTGATTTGGATTAATAACAAAACTGATTTTTTTTAGCTAATTACAACTAAAATCATAAAGTTTATAATTGTATATTGTGAGTCAATCATATGAATAGCTATTGTTATAGTCAATACTTTTCATACTAAGTAACCTAGCCATAGAGGGGAAAAAAACATATAAGTGTGATTTGGGGCTTTATCGAGTGCAAAACATGTGCACCAAACTTGAACTAAGTTAGTTTTTTCTTTTCCTTTTTTTTGTTTTTCAAAATTTATTAGTTGAATTTGAGGTATGTGTGGTAAAAGTAAGACAACTCAAATCAAATCCAAAATAATAGGGTATGGGCTCAACATAAACAAGTTTGGATTAGAATTTAGTTAACTCATTTAGCCCATTTAAATAATGGGTTGAGTTGTAGTCAACCCACATTCAAATTGTTTATCACCCATAAGAAACCCTAATTTAGATATATAAACACCTAATTTGCATTTTCAGCCTTAGGTTTTCTTTCGTAACTCTCACACTCTCAACAACTGCATCTCTAAATTTTCATTCTACCAAGTCAACAACAATCTCACTAGAGGTTTTTCCTGAGTTGAGTTAGTATAGCTTAGAGACCTCACCAACATATGGCTATCTATAGTTCTCCTTACTCTTATGGTTAGAAACAAAGGTTTGAACTTTTACTTCTTTATCTATGATTCTTTGGAGTTTTAGGGATTTTTTGTTCTACTTGTTGGAATATATTTTTGTGGGTAGGTTTTGGTTTGAGAATTTTTTTTGGAAGGCTTGCATTTAGTTGTGAAAGGTTGTACATGACCATAGAGCAAATAAACTTTTTAACCTTATTGTGATTAAGGATTGTGCAAGGTTCGTGTAGTAATCTTGTACAGGTTCTTACTTTAGACATTTGTCATTGATAAAACTTAAGGGAATGATTATTTCTTCTTGAGGCTATTTTTGCTTTATAAATAAATTTATGTCATGATTAGAATGTCCATATTCTTTTATGATTTATGGATATATGAGATTTTGATGCACTATCTTCAATTAGGTGTTTGATAAAGAATGTCTTTATTCTCTATTTATATATTGAGAGAAGATATGAAACGAAAGAACAAATATAAAATTTGAATTTAGAGGATAATTCTTGTTTGCAAGACATAATAGATAAAATATCTAGGCCTTGAAGCTTTTCTTTTTCCTTTTTGTTTCCTCATTTTCTTCAAAAAACAATATTAGGGCTAGGAAAAAAAGATATATTATATGAAATTTTGTACAAAATGTATTTCTATAAGAATGCTATCCATTTATTTATTTATTCATTGATAATTCTAAAAAAAAAGAAAAGAAAAGAAGACAGGGGATATGATTTAATTGAATATATGTTTTAGTATGAATATGAAACAATGACTCCAAGCTAGGAAATTAGAAGAGGTGTTATAGGGAATACTAAAATTATAATTTTATGGAAGAATCTAAAACTCAATGCCTTTCACTTATTATTCTATCTTCAGAATAAGAACTTCTGTTTGCCTTCCATTTTCCTAGAGATTTTAGGTTACTTATCATCGCGTAAGGAAAATGAAAATATAATGATAATAATAATAATAGATAATTTAAGTACTAAACACTATTGAATTTTCATATCATCATACAAAATCTGATTAGTGATATATTATGGTCTTAGCAAGAAGTAATACTAGAAAACATATGAGGTATCTTATTTGGAGCCTATAAGTAGTACCATGCTTAAAAAGGCAAACCATATACTAGTTGGGACATGTATTGGAACCATTTTATTTAGTTTTCAATAAACTATTCATATAAAATATAAAAATTCTAATAGAAGTTAAGAAGGGTTACTACTTAACATTTCTACAACCTATGTTTTATAACACATTCATTATTGAGAATTTGAGTTCACAATTTTACTTTTTAAATGTCAATCACTAAGTATCTTAAAATATAAGATAAAAACAACTTACATGGTATGGATAAAAGCAAGAAAGTAACAATGACGTAGAAGAAGCCATTCTCCCACAATGGAGTTTCTACATTTTATTCGGACTAGTCATTGCAAGCTAAACCACTTCTATATTCCTTTATTGGGCTCAATACATGATTCAAATTTGAGCAACCATGTTTTGGAAAGGAGAATTAAGTCTCTTATAGTGATGGCAACAAGACCATTTCCCTCTGGGTACTTCCTATGTGGCAGTTGATCATGCTTCATTAGGTTGACCTTTTCACATCATTTCATATCTTTATCAATTGGGTCTACACCAGTCGTCTTTCCTGCATATTGGCATTATGTTATATAAATTTTCCTTTTTGTAATGTATTACGACAATTTGCAGAACCACTTGTCCTTAGGAGTGTTTGTCATTAAGACACATTTTGCAATAGAGGAAATTAATATCAATGCACTAAAAGGAAAGTTAGCATAAAGTTCTCGATCAACAAATTTTTTAGCATCAATGATGTGAAGTACATAAATAATAAATGAGTAATAGTCATGTGGAATCAAATAACACCAAATTAGGTCAAAGTTGATTGGGCATGTAACATGAAAATGTACATTATCCAACATTGTTACAAAAAAAATTAACATTATAATAGTGATGTAAAAAGTTGTGACAAGAGAAAATAACGAAAAACAATTGAGGTGTGTAGAAAAGAAAAAGGTTTTGTTTCTATATGTTCAAGATGTTATATTTTACTAGTGTTTTTAAAACCAGACCAAATCAGTTGTTCCAACTAGTCGGATCGTTGAATGGAGAGTTTTTTGGTTCGGTTCATATTATCAAACCGGTCATAGCTACCATTGGGCTATCTATAAGCTTTTTGTAAATTTTTACAAAAAACCAATAATGTAAGGGTTTTTGTTTTCTTTTAAAGTTTCATTAATTTAAATTCTTAAATAAACATAAATATTTAAGTGAATATTTATTTTTGTAATGATAAGTATTAAAATAATAAAATCTATAATTTTCTATATGTAAATACTATTTACAGAATAGAATTGAATATTATCTTTTTTTCTTCTATTTTAAATTATATCTTCACATTCAAATATTATATATATATTATTGCATAAAATTAAAAATATTAATATATTTATATTTAAACTCATCATTATTTAATTTGATGATATCAAATATAAATGATAAAATATTCTTAAAAGTTTGAATTATATTTATATCCCTAATTTTTTTATAATTAATTATAATTTTATATAATATATTAAATTATATATTTATGACGTTACTAGTTTGATTGCGGTTCAACCATTTGACTAGTGAATCATGAACCGATAATTTTTCCGATTCAATGGTCTATCCAACTCTAAAAACATTGTATTTTACTATTATAAAACTTCTAAACTCAAATAGCAAGGTAACGGTGGTAAGAGACCATGTGGGTGGAGACAATGGTGAAAAATTATTGAGAATGCCTTCTATGTATCATTTTGAGGTTTTCTTGTGTTAATTGCATCTTATAATTAGTTATTTTAAAGCTAAAATGGCATGTCCAACTTTGTTGATGTGTTTTTACATTAGTAGACATTTTTGCAAGTTTCTTGACTCTAATGTCAAGTTTAATCATTTTCTCTAAGGTGAATGACTACATTTTGGAGCTTGGAAGTATCAATTGCCTTGTAGTCTCATGGAAAATTTGCCCTAAAGTCTAGCCACACTTCAAGTGAATATGTAAGATGAGTAGATCTCATTACTTGGATTGCTACTTAAACCTTGTACAAAATTAATGTTAAATAGATTTTCCATATATCCATTTATGACTAGAAACCCTTATGCCAACATCTATGCATATATTCTCAAAGTGAATGCATAAAAAATTGTCTTTAGTTTGATGCATTCCCTGGTCACACAATGGCGGCACATTACCAAATAAAGGTAACATGTTTAAGAGTATAAATACCATTTTAAAACTAAAAGTAAGGGTTTCAATCTAGGGTTCTTGTCCTTTTGTTTTCCATAACTTCTCTCTCATTATATAAACCCATTTTAAACATAGTTTAAAACTAGTTTTATGATTTTGAGATGCAATATTCAATTTTATTGTTTAAAATCACATTTGATTATTTAATCTTTAACACTAGGAGTTGTAACAACCTAAATTTTATTTACAAGAACACTAGTTGCTAAACTCTGCCACAAAATAATAGCTTCAGCCTGAATTTTTGAATGAGAGGGGCTTGGTAAATTTTTTTAATTATATAAAATCCCTTTAAGTAGAAAAATGAGTTACTATCATCAAGCATATGTATATGTTGTTGACATGGTAATAGAAACTCTTTTAGAGTAGGAGTGCAAAGAAGTTTCAAGCATGATCATTAATATTATTTATTATTAAGCAACTATAAAAAAATTGCTTCCTAATATAATTTTTGAACTTGACACTAAATAAAAAAGACCATACCAATAAAGAAAATTACCATAAAATATGAGAAAGTTATTAATAAAATGAAATATATAAGAAACCATACCTTTTTCGGACTCTACTCATGCCATTGTACTTACTACCCATTAGAAGTAATCTTACATTATGAAAATAAAAAAGAAATAGACGATCTTGTGAAAATTGGAAAATTTATACATGATACTAATTTAAGAAAATGGTTTTTTTTTTTTTTTTTCACTTTTTAGGAATTTAAGAAACAAAAAAATTAAGTTGGATCATGACCACCAAAGGCACACAAAAACAAGTTTCCATACACACATTCAACCTCTTAAAATAAACATAATTTAGGTAATTGTCCCTTTAAAGGAAAAGAAAAACAATAGTACTAGGCAAGGAAAAAGAGAAAACATTATAAAAAATAAGCTTAAGGTCATACCATAATGTATGCAGAAAATGATCCCACTCCATTCTTTTAAATGATTGGTAGCATGGCCATGCCTCTTTACTAGTTTGTGTTCCAATAACCATAACTCAATCTTCATTTTTGCATTCTTTTTTACCTTCCATTTTGCTATGGATAGAGCTGAAACAAGGATTAAGGATCAAATCAGTAACCCATAAATGGATTTATCTACCGTAGTGTTTTACAAAGATTATAAAAATACATACTCTTAACTTTTCATAAAAAGTGAAAGGTACATTAAGTAACCTCTCATATTTTCACAACACATCTTGCATTGCATTTAATTTAAAAAAGAAAGTTATAATGCCTAGTAAATGTCACTAAAAGACTAGCTGTTTTGATATATTTTAAGATATTTTGGTTGATTACAAGTATATCTTTTCATGACATAAGCTTCCATTTGCAATTAGGAATGTTTAATATCAATCAAACATTAGCTAGGGTTAGTATAATTAAGGGAAAAAAAGTACATTAGAAAAAAATTAGCTAATGGTATGATTCTATAATGAGATTCATTTTATTATAAAAAATAATATACTAATTCTAATCTCATAGATCAATATCCATTATACAATGAGAAAACCAAAAAATGCATATGTTATTGGAATATAATGCACAAATGAAATATCAATGATAAAAATGAAAGTTGAACTAAACATTACGTCAAAATTGAATATCTCCTAGAGCTACTTTTACATTAATTTTAAAATTCTTTAATTTTGAAGAAGAGTATTGGAGATATTGACACCCATATTTGAAATAATGGGTAAAATTTGAAGCATTTCATGCAAAGTGGAAATAGATTATATACCTTCAAGATATTTTATGGTACTTTTATATTTAAAGTGTCAAAGTAATGGTATTCTCATATGTTCATATCAACCCAAGAAGTGGTTCATTTCATATCATAAAGATTAGAAATAATTTGGCTATGAAGAAAGTATCTTGATGTTTAAAATATGAATGTAAAGTACAAAACCATAGTTGGAAAAAGGCTTAGCAGAATAATTAAAGTTTTAATTTTTACATTTTCCACAAAATAACATCTCTACAATTGGAAAACTTATAATTGCTTCCTACTTCCTACTTATCCCTAACCAAACAAGTTATTAAACCAACAACCAAAGTATAAAAAACATCACCAAGTGCCTCATCACAAAATAAGGAAAAATATTTAAATAAAACTTCTCTACATACACTAAACAAACAGAACATCGATCTCATATGTAGGAATAAGTCTTGAGGAAAACTATAAAAGGACTAAGTTAAAAATAAAAATAAAATGGTATGACAACTTTGAAAACACTAAAATATAAAGTTAAAAGAGAAAAAAAAAACAAAGAAATACAAAAAAAAAAGAATGTTGAGGCCTTTTAAGAGGGTTATAAAGATTGAGTAAATAGAACAAAGAAGTTGGTTTCACTTGTATTAGAAATGAAAAACCACTATCAAACCAAACCTTTGTCCATTTCAAAATGAGAATAAAAAATCGAACCCTAACTTCATAATGACATACTTTTTATGGCTTTGTCCATCAAATTATAGTAATTGATTCTCACCATAAATAGAGAGTACAATTGATTTATAAAAATTAATGATAGAGCCGATTCCGAAAGGAGATGAGATGTGAAGTTTGAAGTTCTAATAGTAATAGGTTTGGATAAAGTGAGTCATAAAATAGAATAAATATTTGAGAAGTGATTACTTCAAAAGCTAGGACTTTTATAATGGGTTTGAATCAACATTTAAGAATATTCTAAATGGTGGCTCTTACGAAACCAATATTGTTGCTTTGTAAAAATGAGAAATTTTAGTTTACCATACATTTTCCCAAGAGTCAACAATAGACCATGATCTATAAAAATTAGAACCCTATTAGCAAAGGTTAATAGAAACAACTTCAAGAATATGTTTTTATTTTATTTTATTAATACTTGAAATATTTCAAAGAGCCAAAATATTCTCACAATGGATAAGCATTTCTTTGTAATTTAACATTTTTTTTTAGCTTGTCAAAAATAAATAAAAATTTTTTGGTAAATTTTTCATAATTGTTATTGAAATATGACTACAAAAATACTGTTCCACAAAGGCACACCAAACCTACTCAAGTAGTATAATATAAACCAACTTGTCATTAATTAACTCCAAATGACTACAAAATAGATCAAAAACTAAACTCTCAAACATACAAAATATGCTAACCTAAACAACTGCACCACATTATCTAATTTCATTAGTTGAAAAAAAATGTGTGGCCCAAAATTTGAAGAGACCTAATTATTTGTCTTCACAAATGATTTATTATTATTATTATTATTATTGGAACATTGAACGGAATTTTTTACTTTTCAATTTATTTAATGTGCTCTTTTCCTTTTTGATTTTTTTGCAACTACATGATTCCTAGGATATGGTATGGGTTCACAAAGAATGAAAAGAAAACCACTACCAAATTGTCAACTAATAGAACAAATTAGGCTAGACTATAGTGATGACCATTAGAAAAAAAAAAAACTCAAGTCTCTACAACAAGAATCATAAATTCAAGTGACAACATGGATTTAATCCACCTTAGCATGGCTTAAAAAATCAAAATGTTGGTATTTAAATAGGGCTATGGTTCAACACTCTATATCATATCTTTCAAATGTATTCCATTATGAAAAATAAGACTCCATATAAAAGGGGCAAATATCCAAAAAAAAAAAAAAAGTAATAAATATGTGACTTCATTTTGGTTACCTAACTTATACTATTCATTTATTTTCAACCATTTCTATGAAATCTAAAAAATATTAAAACCAATAAAGCAAAGGATTAGGATACTTATTGTCCATGTTATAGGCTTGGAATCTACTTCTTGGGAATTTGAGACATTGGTACTAACTATAAATATTAGATGGTAAATTAATCACTAAATTTAAAGATATATATCTTAATCATTTTTTTTCTTCAAGACTAAACGGATAACTAGAATTGTTTTTCAATTTCCTTTTGTTTGTTTTATTTAACTATTGCATTATAGTAGCTTCCATAGTGTTACTAATAGTAACTACTACAATCAAAAGTTTTCTACCATGATAGTTGTCTAAGGCTTAGGGTAATTGGAGAAATAAAAACCTTGATAGAACTTTAGTAATAAAGAAAACTATTTTGAAATGATTATGTTAATATAAAAGTTTGAATATTTAATAAGAACTCATATTTTCATTTAATAAGAATTGTATTGAAAATAATCAATACAATTGATAACCAAACAAGTTGTACATCGAATGAACATGGGTACAAAATTAAATTAATAAATAATTTTAATTCAATCTATAAGCAACTATTTTCTTTATAAGAGGGTAGGAATAGATGAAAGAATCTAAAGCTTAAGAATCATACAACTAGAAGCAACGGACTAGTTCCATGCCATTAATCATAGGAACACTAGATAAGACAAGCCCAAATTTTAATATGACTGAAATGCATGAACCATTCTAATCTCACAAGAAGATTACAAACTTCAAAACGCTTTTCCTCTTTCCAAAAGCCTTTCATTGTTTTTTCCTCATTACGAGTAGGATATCTATATATGAATAGTTGACTATAAAAACTTCTCCTATAATTAGCTATCATATCACTAAATATAACCTAATATCTAAAATCAAGTAATCTACTCTTAAAATCAAGAAATAAATCTTATACTATTATAAATAAAAACACAACTTATTAGACATATAAATACATTTAACTAAGGTCATCTTGATATTTCCTTTTGGGTATAACATGGCTACCAAATTAGTGTCAAACCTTAAATAACATTACCTCACATCTTAGATAGCAAAAGTACAATTACTAAGTTAGAAAGGTAATTCAATTTTGATAATGAAGCACTTAAGTAGAATATTTTTACTAAACTAACATACTCCTAATAACATTAATCCGCATTATAAAATTTACTAAATAAAAAAATTACACTTGATATTGATTTTGTTTTTTTATTATGAAAATCTAGAAGAGAAATTTTTTTATTGATAATATATAGTTGAGCTAGATATTTAACTATGATACCTATAACTAGTAAGCAATTTGATATCTGGCTAATAGAGTATAAATAGTCATTCTCCAAAAAAACGTAATAGCTTAACACAGAAAAACTAACATGGTGGGTTATATCACACTTCTCTTGAATTAATATTTTATATATAGTAGTCTTAATTTGAAGATGGACTCTAATATCAATTTTTATGAAATACAAATAACTAAAAAAAGGATGTTATACACTACAATTGACTCTTATGTTATTTGATCTCATTTAACTGAGCAAATAATTAAAGTAAAAAAATTGCATAAACTTAGATACATAAAATTCCAATATTTCTATGCAATGATTTGATATAGTGAATCTATCCATTTACATTTATTCATGTGGAATGATGATAAAGAAAAGAAAAATATAAGAATTCACAAAAAAAAAATAAAAAAAAATAAAAACATAAAACATATAACAAGGTTGGGTTCGACTTGTGGATGATATTGATAAAAATCTCCTCATTGTAAATGAGGGTAGTACAATTAATCCCTAAAGGCTCATTTTTTCACTAAAGGTTTGCATGAATTATTTGATTAGGCTTTAATATATTGAGGGTAGGTTAAGCCTTTTATGATATTTTACCACCATCTTTGTGACCAATCCCTAAGTTTAAGAGCGACATTGTTCCACCCCAACTTGAAACCATGACCTCGAATTTGATGTCAATTCTTGGACCTAACTTTGACCATCTTAGCTTAAAAACCAATTGATGTCTAAGGATAGATTAAGCCTTTCTTTTTTTTTTTTAGCATCGACCACCATTAGTTAGGTAATTCAATCCTAAGCTTGAGAGAGGCATTTTTGCACCATAATAGGAATACAAGAGTTTTAATTGCAATGAGACTTTATTACTAGTCAAACAAGTAAGTATTCATACTATTCTCTTTCTAGCTGATAGTTTTAGATACTTAAACTTCATATTTACAATGCTTTCCTTCATGGTATCCTCAAAGAAATGTAAATAGAGTAGCCACTTATATTGTTTTAATTATTCTAGATTGGTATTCTATAATAAGTTTATGTGATGCAACCTTATATATTTGTTGAATCTAGAAATTCACAACATCATGTGTGTTGCCAACAAGATCGCTCTATGACTCGATATAAGTACCTTGTATCGTCCTTATACTTAAAGCCTTCATTAGCTCCAAAAATAATTTATTACTTATTATTCTAAATTATTCGGGCCTAGGCACAATTGCTTGTCCTTAATTATGCCCATGAGTTCACAATTATGAGTAACATCAATTGTACTCTTTATCTTAATCCAAAATCGCCTCTAAATGTCTTGTACAATTAAATTTCTTTTAAACACTGAAATTCTTCATTCCACAACTAATCTTAACACTGCATAATTATATCATAATCAAATTTTAAACTATAATAATGGGACTAGTTTAAATATTTATTGGGGAACACTCTTATCTATTTATAAAGGAACACTATCTATTAGGTCGAAAGATACAATCTTTGTCTACTTTGCTTTACCTCCTATATAGTTATTTTACTTTAAACTGAACACATTAGGCATACATGCAATCTATTTAAATAATAGATGTACTATGATTTACAAGGAAGCTATGTTTGGTGATGAAAATTATTTTTTACATTCAATTCTTGGCATTTTAATAGGAAGAAATTAATTTTGCTACCTATGTAAAGGACAATTACTTAGACAATATAGAAACAATGATTTAGGCATTGGGAATTTATCTTAATCACTAAAGATAGTTTTCTAAAAGCTAATAGCAAATAGAACCTAATCTTACCAACATCTGTAAATAGGGAAACAGGCCTACAAAATAAATTCTAGAGAGAGAAAGCCACATTTGTAGCTTAAATCTTCATTCCCTCAAACACTTAAGTCTTCAAGTTCTCATATATTAAAAGTAAAGGCTTTGAAGTTTTCAATTTTTCAAAGAATGTATATTTGTACTTTCTACTTTAGTCAATGGGAAAATCTTTGTTCCTTATTATTTTTTCTTTTCATCAGATTTTCTATACTGATATGCACATTCAACAGTATTTAGTACTTAAATTATATCTTTATTATTATTATTATTGTGCTTAAATTATCATTTTCCCTGTACAATGTCACAACCTAAAAACTCTAGGAAAATAGAAGGCAAACTAAAAGTTCTAAAATTGCAAGGAAAAAATAACAAGTGAAAGGCATGGAGTTTTAGATATCTTCCATAAAATTATAATTTGAGTATTCCCAATAATCCCTCTTCTAATTTCCTATATTTGAGATTTTCATATTCATACTAAAATATACATTCAATTAAATCATATACTCTTTCTCTCTATTCTATCATAATCATAAAAATAAATAAGTAAATAAACAAATATCACTCTTGCAAGCAACACATTTTATGTCCAAAAATCCATCTATGTTTATTATTTTCCTAGCACCAATATTATTGTCTTTTGAAGAAATAAAAAGGAAAAGAAAAGTTTTGAAACCTAGATTTTATTGTTATGTTAGACAAAAAAGAATATCCTCTAAATTCAAATATTTTATTTCTTTTTAGAAGTAAGGGTAAATTAATCTTTATTAACCTTATTTAAATTCTAATAGTATTGTACCTATTTGCAAGAGAATTCATAATGAATTTTTCTTTTATTTTCTCCTCTCTCTCTCTCTCTTTTTTTTTTTGGATTTCAATGGTAATAGCATGAAATGTGAATTATTTTTTAAGGATTTTATTTTCCTTTTCTTAAATAATTTTTTTTTAAAAAAAAAACTTCTATACTTAACCACACTTCACACTTTGTTGTTACTATTGCCCAATGTTTTAAACACAGCCGACCAACGGCCTTTCCGCTCTGATTGAGATAATTAGACCATCTTACATTTGGACCGCTGGTCGAACCAGCAAACACCATCCAATCAGACGAACCATCCGATTTCAGCTGAGCCAGTGTGGGATTTGGTCAAATAATGAATGAAAATAAACAGTGTCTCCTTGGGAAGGACTCGAACCAAAGACTTGCTATTCACCCAAAGGGTGAGAAGCCACCCTGGTGGGAGGCCCTTTTATCATGTGGTAATGGAAATTTTATATATTGAGTCTCCTTTCAAAATTCCATCATATGAAATATTTGAACAAATATAAATATTTAGTTATTTATATTCAAGTTTATTCTTATAATAATAATTAATAATAAGTATGAAAATACTATAATTAACTAATATAATAATTTTCAAATTTTAAAATAATAAAATAGATAGAAAACTTAAATATCTTAATTTTTTTCATGTTAAATATATCTTCATATTTAAATATTTACATATTTTATTTAATATATTCATATTTATAATTTAATTTGGTATATCAAATTTTAAAAATATTAATTATATATATTTTAAATTTAATAAAATGTAAATTTTATATTTATGAAATCATCGGTTTAACAACGGTTCAATCACCAGTCGAACCACTAAACATGAACTGATAACTTTTTTGGTTCAATGATTGATTTGATTTTTTCAACATTGCTATTGCCCTCTAATTGTCTGAAGTCTTATATATTTCCATATGACTTCTTCCCTTTTCCTTTCACTACATTTTTTTTTCTCAATAAAAAATAAGAAAGAAAGAAAGAAAAGGAATCTTCCATTGTTGCATTGGTCCAACTGAGGTAGTTTCCCTCTCTCTTATCATTATTTTTCTCTTTATTCTTTCTTTTTTCTTTATTCCAAAGTAGAGATGGAGTAAAAGAAAGGGGAGATGAAGCATGGAAGGGTTTAGGAACTAAGATCATGGTTTGGCCTGGTTGGTGAAAGATTGGAAGATCAGTGTAGGTTACGAATTTCACATCTTTATTTATTCAAAAATAAGAAATAAAATAAGAGAAAATTGGGCTTTTCAAATTTCCTATGTCTTCCGGTATCCTTTCACTTTGTTTCTCAAGTCAGAAATTCCAAAGTGGTTTAACTTAAGGCTTAATTATAGTATTTAAGTGTACTTTTTCAATATCTATGGAAAATGTACCATTAATCAAGTGATATCATTTATATATATATATATATATATATATTTTCAAGTATCTACATCCTAGTCTAATTATTTGTATCCATGTACCTTGAGTCCATTCGTTTGTACTTTCATTCAACACCTAGATCTCATCATATATGTTCGATGATTTAGATCTTTTGTGCTATATATATGGCTACAATAGCTTAACTTTTTTCCTCAATTTTAATATAGGAGGAAATGTCTTCTCAAAACAAAATCTCCGCCAAGTGTTTGATTCTTTCCCTTCTTCTTTTTTTGTTTTATTTATTTGTAAAATTTAGAAATTCCATCTGATTTCTTTGTAATACCATTATGAATTCAATGAAAAATTAATCCCAAAAGTGCCAAGGAATATGCCAAGATTTGTTGGAAACCACCTGGGACTTCCATAATAATGGCCAGGAAGCATAAAGGGTCCCAAATCCCCTTTCCAGGAGTGAAAGAATATAGTATAAAGATGAAGATAGAGGAGTTCTCATGTGGGACAACCAAACCGGAGTGAGATGGGAACAAGAAGATTGGAATTGTTTCTCCTGCTTCTCTTCTTCCTTCCACCTTCAAATCCTTTGCAAAATCCTCTGGTTTCAGGTATGTAGAAATCTCATTCCTTAAGGTCCATATTTTGATTTTTATTTTTGCTTCATGGTCCCTTATACATACAATTTGAAACTACCAACCATTCAGTCTCCTACATCTGTTTCTTCCTGTACTTAGTGACAATTAATATTAGAGATGCAAGGTAAGAGAAAAAAAATGAAAGATGGCTTTTTGTATCACGATTAAATAATTTTTATCTTATAATTATACAAATTTATAAAGCATTTTGTGAAATAAATAATTTTAAAGGAAACAATATTATTTGTCCCACAATCCAATCTGCCTTGCAGCTAGTTAAAAAAAAACTTACACAAGAAGGAAGATTGTAGCCAATAAAAATACTAAATGAATAATATCATACCTGCAAGCTCAAGGTAGATGCCTATTAATTTTTGACGTGGTGTTTCTCTTCCAGCCTTCAATGAAGAAAAAAATGTTAGAAATAGAGGAGCGGAGAAGAATGATTCCATTGAAATAGAATTTGGACAAGAAATGAGAGTTATTAGACGTAGTAGCGGTGGCGGCCACATGGGGGGTGGTCGCGGTGGAGGTATGAACCATCACAACAGCAACAATAATGGTTATAAACGTGGTGCTAACGGTTGCACCATCAATCATATTGGCCTGGCTCACTTGGCTTATCTACTCTTATCCCCACTTTTTCTTATATATATTTCACTTGGCTTCTAGGTATTTGCAATGCTAAAATATTTATTCAATTTCTACGAGTTTGGAATACGCATATTTTGTATGTTTAGCTTCATTCAAATGAAGCATTTAAAGTTGGGATATTGGTTTTATATCAAATGTAAATTAATGTATATAATCATCACAAATTGGCACGAATGTTCTATTTGATTGTTATTCTTAATGATATTGTTTTATGTTCAAGTGATTAATCTAACTATAACCTTAACATGCTGCTCATTTTTTTTTTTGTATAAAAAGGGGAAAAAAGATATATTCTAGGTTTAATGGACCCTTCTGACTTAAAATTAGATCTACATGATTAAAATAAGTCAATAATATATACAATGTGTAACACTCCAAATTAAAGTATAGGGGTAAAATCATAAATTAGAAAAAATAAATTAAAATTGGATGAAAAGGTCTTTTTCCTTTTAAAAGTTCAGGTATAAATTAGATTTTTTTTTTTTAATCTTCTTTGTACTAGAGAGTTTATGGTTTAAAGATTAGTTTTTCTAAGATTTTAGTTCTTAAATTAGTATTTCAACTGTTAAAGAGTTTAGAATGATTTAATTAGTCATTTGGAAAATTTCTATCTACATGAGGGTTTTATTCATTTAATTTTTAGATAAAAAAGATTGGAAATATATTAATATAGATAGATTCATTGATGGAGATTGAAAATTTTTGAATATTCAAATGAATAAATCTAAGCAAAAATATATAAATAAATAAAAATAAAAAAATCATAAATTTTGTATGAAAAAAATAGAAAAGATTGATTATAGAAAAAGTGTGTATGGCTATAAATTTGGATATAAAAAGTGTTTGACTTCGGAAAAAAATTATAAAATGGAAACACAACGTTCTTACTGTATTCCATGAAATTGTGAGGTCACTCAAAGTACTTTTAACACTCACTTTAAGTCTCAAGTTGGGGTTAACATTGGAAATCAACTTTGATACCATTCTATAAAAACTTGTTTCCTCCCATTTATATAAACTTAGAAAACCCAGAGCAGTTACTTAGAGTCTTACATAGGGGTCGATATTAATAACAACCTACTCCCTTCCATATAGATATCGTTTACTTTAGGCCTAATAGGCACTCATGGGTACTCATGGTTTTAAAATATGCTAGTTAAGAGAACCCCATTAGATGTATAATGTCAAAAAGTTTCCTCTTACTTGACCTTCTCCCTCCAATGTCAATATTAGGCCCCTCACATCTTTAAAATGGTACCAGAAACTTATTCCCCTATCCAACCTATATCCTCCTATGTAGATATTGGGCCTTCAAGGCTTTAAAATGTGTTTACCAAGTTAAGAAAGTTGATTGCATATACAATGCAAAAAACTTCTTCACTTATTTGATACAGGATACCACAATCATGCTCTTTCCATGGTGCAACATTCTCATTACCATTTTGTAATGGCCAACTCCCTCCTATTTTGATGTTATCCGCATTTGATCCAATGCACCCTCATAGCTCTAAAACACATTCATCTAGTTTAAAAAAGCTCATTGCATATATAGTTTTAGGAACTCCTTTTCCCCTATCCAATGTGGGATATTGCAAAGTCATAACCAAAGATACTCATTTACCATGCTTTTTTCTACCCCTTCATGAGCTCCTTACATTTTTACATGGTTGTATCACGTGACAAGCAAGTTTTGAGTGCTAATGAATGGTTGTTGGTTTTGACTTAATTAGTATTTGTTTTATTTATTTATTTATTTTTATTGATTCTTTGCCCCAAATCTATTATGTATTAGTTTTGCCTAGGCTTAGTGAAGAAAAATATTGGCAAGAGTCTTCAAGTATTGGTTTTCATTACCTAATAAGACATTCTTAACAAAGCCCCTAAATTTTGTATCCCTCTTCTATTTATTTTTCAATATATTGATTAGAGTTAGTTTACTTTGATTTCTAGTGGGCCTTCGAACGATAGTAATAAGGATACAAAATAACAAAATAGCTAGTGGAGTACTCATTCTAGCAAGTCAACTATATTTTACAATAAATAAGTTATCTTAAATTAAATAATCAAATAAAATTATATTACTTCTAAAATTACTAACAAATAATATTTTATATTTATCTTATTTTACCTAGGTAAATATTAATAATTATTTATAAAATTATTATAAAGAAGATTAAATTTTTTTTATTATTCTTAATTAATAAAATATTAATATTTTAATTCAAATTTAATTTAATTTATCTATTTATAACATTTTTATATCTTATTCTAAACCACGCTTAATTTTTATAAGATGAATACATCATACTTAGAATATAACATTAAAAGAATTATTAGTTTAAAAAATAAAATTAATATTAACATTTCTTATCCCGATAAGAGAACTATGACAACTAACTTTATTTTCATTCTAATTCCTGATATTCTTGTAAGCACTTGGTATAATTCCTAATTCTAATTGGAATCGCTTCTATTTTTTTTCCTTTTTGCTGTGGTTCTTTTTCTTTTCATTTTCTTTCTCAAAAATTTAGTGAACAAGTCATTAATAATAACATTTTCTTGATTTAGATTTCTAAAAACAATTTGTCCTCTTTTCCCCTCGTTTTTGAGTCTCTAATTAAGTTATCATAGCGCATCTCCTTCTCCCTTTCTTTGAGTTCCCTGTTACCCTTTCTTCTTCTCTCCTCTCTAAGGCCCAAACTAGTCTCATCTCTTGTCCTTTTAGGGCCCTTCCCTCTCCTCTTCCCCTCTTCATCCCCTTGTGGCCTCACAAAATTTTAAATTAAGCTTGAGTCAATTAATGATTTGGGATTAACTTAGTTACAAAGAAGTGACACTCATAAGATTTGGAAAGGATGGAAAAATATAAAAGTGATGTGGTGAAAGATTGTAATAAAAATGGATTGAAATTTGGAAGAAAGAAGAATTAAGTAACACTAAATAAATTAAGAATTTGAATTTAAGAACTAAAACTTAGAGTTTGGGAATCTTGGATCCCGACAATTGTGATGGTGCATATCATTTTTATAACTTAGATGACTCTCATGAAGTTAGTTGATGAGTTATACAAAAAGTATATATCAATAAAACATTGAAATTTTATCCCCACAAAATATTTCAAATCAATTCCATAAATTAATGTTTGAATTTTCTTTTTCTTAAACCAGATAAGATACTTCAAAATTCTAAATTCAACATGAAAGTTTAAGATCTTAGTCACATGTGGAGTTACCTAGAGGTGGTGAAGAGGTAGTCCTCTATCAAGTTAGCCCAAAGGTACCAAATTTTTATTTTTTTAGAAAATATTTAATTAATCAAATAGTTAATCAATATATCAAGAATTCCAATCACATGATGAGGCGCATCATATCTATAGAAAACCACCTACAAAACATCTAAGAGACTTTGAGGATGTAAAAAATCATGTTGATAGAGACCTTAGAGTCAACAATTCCAATCACATGATGAGGTGCATCATATTTGTGAAAAACCACCGACAAAACATCTAAGAGACTTTTTGGATGTAAAAAATCATATTGATAGAGACCTTAAAGTTAACAATTCCAATCACATGATGAGGTGCATCATATCTATTAAAAACCACATATAAAACATCTAAGAGACTTTGTAGATGTAAGAGTCATGTTAAAGACTTCAAAGCTATAATCCACTAACTTTGAAGAATTTTCTACCTAAACCTCATGTGCTTAATTTTGGTGTCCCCTCATAGTATTCTTCTTAAGACTTTTTCTTAAACTCAAATTTCATCATTCTTTAAGTTAAAGAGGGAAGAAAATTTATTTTGATTTTTCTTTCTTAGTTTAGGAAATCTCCTTCTATATGGCTCAATAGGGATCCACCGACAACCCCCGAGTTTTCACCCAAGGCACCAAGTGTTGAGGACCTTTATAGGCCACTTACCTCTTAGGTATCACCCTAGCTCAACGTAGAATAAGGTCAAATTTTTCAAACATTTATTTATTTATTTTTACCAAGTTTAGCTTGTGTAAAGAGCAAGATAGCAATGACTCCTAATCAGTTGGTTTAAGGCACCGGGGCTTGAAAATATAAGGCCATTACCCCCTCGAATAATTGCTCAAGCTTAAATCAGTCAAATTCATTTTTTTTTCATTTTCATTTTTTTATTATATATATATTATTTCCTTTTCTTGTTGCTTAAGAATAACTCTTTTTAAGTTAAAGAAATTATCTTCATTAAGATACCATAAGGGTACACAAGCTTTGTGTGTGCTTTGAGTATTAAATAGAAAATAACCATCATCAAACAAAAATTGAAGGTGTCCCAAGGATTCAACCTAACTATTTTTGCATTTGAAGGTATATGAAGAAAAGGTAAGCAAACTAATACTCTTGCTCCAACTGTATCTCTTCTCAAATTCTAAAGAAATAATACTACTTAAAGCATTCTTATGCAAAATAAACCATGAGTCACTGAGGCAAATCAAGAATCTTATTAATTAACCAAAGATAACATGCAAAATATTGAAAAAAAAAAATTAAGGCTAATATACTTTCCCCCTCAACCTAAATTACACAATGTCTCTAATGTATAGAACGAGTGAAAAGAATAGGGTGGAAGTGTTACCTCACAATCATAGAATCGGAATGACAAGTTAGCAAACCAAATCTTGTATCAACCAATCATTTGGGAAACAATATTAGAAAACTAACAAGAAATAAAAATTAATAAAATATCCTAAATAAGAAAAGAAAAGACAATAAAACAAAGCATAACAATTCAAATCCTAAAAGTTTAAGGGAGAAATAAACTAGAAATACCTAAACATGAATAAATGAAAAAGAAATAAAAACAAAAACAAAAACTAAAAAGCAACCTAAACCTAATTTTACCTACTAGATAAAGGAAATTAATGCATCATCCATTTTGAATCTTTCCATCAACAAGATGGAAAGTTTCCTCCAGTGGCCATACTTGCTCTCCAAGGGACTTGAGACAATGGTCTTTCACCTTAAACTTATGACCAATTTTGGGATTGAGTAAGGTGATGGGGCCAAAAAGAGGAACTTACCTCTTATTTGGTTTGAACTTTCTCCTCTTGTTCCTTTTACCATGATGAAATTTCAAGTTATCTCTTGCTTTCATCAACTTTTCATATAGTTCTTCCTCCAAAACACCTAAGTTAATCTTCCCATTCATTCCATGTTTTTTAGATTCCTTGGGAATTTTTAACAACTTTCTTCTTTGCACTTCTTCAATTGATGAAATTGAATCAACCATTAGTTCCATATTTTGCAAGATTTGGTTAGTGGGCCTTTGAATGAGAGTTTCAATTTGACATGCTTCTTCAATCTCTTCTTCCTCATGGTCAATTTGTTGATGACTTAAGTTAAATACATTCAACTCCAATGTCATATTGCCAAAAGAAAGTTGCATTATCCCATTTTGACAATTGATAAGGGCATTTGTTATCGCTAGAAAGGGTCTTCTAAGAATGATAGGCATAGAAGTTACTCCCTTATATAATGGCTCAGTGTCTAGTACCACGAAATCTACAGGATGGTAGAACTTGTCAACTCATACCAACACATGCTCTACTATTCCTCTAGGAACTTGGATAGATCGATCAGCCAAAGACAAAGTCATAGTAGTGGCCTTGAGCTCTCCTAACCCTAGTTTCTTGTAGATGGAGTATGGTAGGAGATTCATATTTGCTCCCAAATCAAGTAAAGTTTTCTCCACATATGTATCCCCTATTTGCACTGAAATAGAGGGGCATCCTAGATCTTTGTATTTCATTGGAGCTTTATTCTCAATTATTACACTTATTTGCTTGGAAAGGAATGCCTTCTTAAATCCTTCTCTTTACTATGCATAAGTCCTTAAGGAACTTTGCATAGGCTAGAACTTACTAGATCATATCTAGGAAAGAGATATTTATCTTAACTTTCTTCAACACTTCCAATATTTTTGAGGTCTTGTCTCCTACTCTCTGTTTTTTAAGTGTCATGGGAAATGGAATGGATTAGCATATTTATCATTTTCCTTACAATGATTTCTTCAAGTTCCATCTTTCTTCCAAAATTTAGACCATTCTCTTTGGTGTCATTGTCTTCAACCATTGGATTTTTAAGCCCTTTATATCATTTTCCACTTCTAAGTGTGACCAATGTCTTGCATTCTTCATTCCTTATTTTTGAAATTTCACATACACCTCTTGGATTTTGTTGTGTTTAAGTAGGAAACTTACCTTTCTCTTAACAAATACTTGCAGTGATTTGATTGAGATTGCTTGTGATGTTTGAGCATTAGTCCTTTCTTGATCCTCATTGATCTTACCTTGGTGTTGGATGAACTGCTTCATCATGTTTTCCAAGCTTGATATAGATGATAAAATTTGTCCTTATTATTGAAAACCAAGTGATGGTATTGCCTGAGGTGTAAATCCTTGTTGTTCATTACCTTGGTAACCTTGATACTGATTGCCTTGATGCTAGAATTGATCATTATTGTTACCTCCCCATGACATATTTGAATGATTTTTTTCAACCTGGATTGTAAGTGTTAGAGTATGGAAAGTTATTCATTGGTTGTTTATAGGTTCCAATAGCATTAGCTTGCTCAAAGAACATGTCTTGTACTGCAGGTAGTGTAGGGCAAGAATGCACATCATGTTCCATGGACTTACATATCAAGCACAGTTGCATTATTCCTTCATTGGCTATTTGAACCTTTTGAACTTTCTTAGCTTCCAAATCATCTAACCTCCTTATAATAGCGACAATCTTTGCTTGGACATCTAAACCCTCTGGTAATGTATACACCCCATTAGTTCTTGCCCTAATCACTATTCTATCTCTAAGTGGTTCCTTGATGATTGGTTTTTCCCAACTTCTAGATACCTCGACAACATAATCAAGGAATTGAAATGCTTCATCAGGGTTTTTATTCATGAAATCTTCTCCACTCATAATCTCGAGAAGTTGTTTCATTGGTGGTGACATGTCGTCATAGGAATACGATACTAGCGTCCAGTTGTCAAATTCATGATGGGGGCATGCTGCGACCATCTTCCTGAATCTTTCCCAACATGCAAAAAAAATTCTCATCCTCTATAGCCTTGAAATTCGAGATCTTCTTTTTCAATGCACTAGTCCTATGTGTTCGAAATAATTTTTGCAAAAACACTGATTGTAGATCACCCCAATTTTTGATACTATAAGGTCTATGACTATTTAACCAAGTCTTAGCTTTATCCTTCAATGACAAGGGGAACAGTTTCATGCGGAAGATCTCCAAAGAAGTGTTGGTTTCTCGAAAAATTGAAACGATGTCCTCAAATTCCTTGATATGAGAGTATGGGTTTTCATTTTCTATCCCTTTAAAAAAGGGTAATTGAGATATCACTTGAGGTTGAATGGTAACATGATCCTGATTTGGAGGTAGCATAAAACACGATGGTGTGCTCAACCTAGGAGGATTTAGAAACTCTCTCATAGTTCTTTGGTCCTACATAAGTGGTCGATGCTTGTTGTTGTTGTTGTTGGACTCTTCAATGTCCTTTATATTTGGTTGAGATTCTTGTGAAAGATCTTTTTCCTAACCAAGCATAAAATAGAAGAAAAATATATATAAAGAAAAAAAATTAAAAGAAATAAAACAAAGTAATGCATTATATCCTAGTTATGACGGTTGCTAATCCCCGACAACTACATCATTTTGTTGATCGATCTTCTCTATTGTCCAAAATATTAAGCCTTTTTATGTAGCAGCTCTGGTGAAATAAAAAACCAGAGAAAGAGTTACTACGACTTTTGTAGTACTCCGGGTATCGTCCTTAGGGATTAGCTTATGGAATTTATCAATATTGGTATAAATGAATCGTTTTTATTTGAATCCTAAAGTGAAAAATAATATGTGAATGAAGTGAAACTAAGTAAAAGAACTAAATTAATAACAAAACAAATATTTATTTTTAATTCAATTGATTCAAGTCTAGGGCTTTCCATAATATAACTTAAGGTATATAAATGGAGAGAACAAGGGTTTCTCAAGGAAAGTGATCTTAGGGTTTTGAGATCCTTGGTCGTTTGCAATCAACTTGAGTTCTATAACTCAAAATTGCATCTGAAACCTAATTTTTCCTTTTTAAAATAGATTCCTAAAATCATCAAATGACTAAGATTGATTACTGGTTTAAGGTTTGACTTTTTAACCCTTCTTAGTCCTTATAGCTTTGTTTTAGGACAAATAACGATAGAGAAGACAAGGATACCTAATGATCAAGAGTTACCAAGAATCATTAGTATAGAGTAATAACCCACCATATCATTCCCTAAACTAACTCACAATGATAGGATAAAAAAATTGATAAATTGTCACCCAACCAATAATTCACCTCATTGTTACAATAATTTATCCATTGTTCCTATAAGTTTCTAGCCCTTAGGTTTTCATGCTTCAAGCCCCAAGTTGGCTTTTTAGCCTCTCATGGGGGTGATGTCACATTCACAATCCATAATAGGGTAAAAATCCATAATTTGAATCAAAAGAAACTAAAAACAATATATTTAATAAAGAAGAAAAGAAAACAAACCAAAGTTCTCGTCTTCTTCCACCTTCGATGTCAAACTCTCCAAAAAAATATCCAAGATTTCTAAACCCTAGAACTAAGAGAGTTTATATAATATCATCAATAACCTAACATGTGGTACACTCTCATTGGTCACTTATTACAAAATAATTACCTAAAATGATTAGAAAATAATAAAATGGTGATTTATAATTGTATAGGGTCCACTTAGGGCGGATGGAGTGCCCTAGATGCAATTCTTGAGGTAGAGGAGGTGAAACATCAAAGTGGTAGTGGGTGAATTTGAAATTGGGTTCATTTCGAATTGGATTTTGAATTCATAAGTTGGATTTCAAATCCATAAGTTGAATTTCGAAATGGTTCTTCAACTTTGCGAAGTTGTCTTCAAATGGTCATAACTTCTTCATTTCAACTCCGATTTTCACATTATTTAAAGCATTGGATTTTTAACTTCTCGAACTTCAAAACAATATATAGTATGTCTAAAATGGACTTCATAAATTATTCCAATTTTTCCTCAAAGTCAGAGTATATGTTGCCACCAGATTTTGAGTTCTAAAATTTCCATGCAGATGAATCTTGTTTCATGCCTTATTTCCCATGTTTTTGTGCTTTTTTTCTTACTCCATAATGGTCATTTCTCATCATTCAAGCTCATGATAGCCTCGTCTTCCAAACTATTACTTTCTTACTCTTGATCTTTCAAAATCTAAAGTGATTCAACTTGCATCCTGAGATAAATCTCTAAAATACAAGTTAAACTCATGGCTAGGGTCTTAGCATTGATTTAGGTTATGTTAGGTGACTTGAGTGTCCTTTGGTGTAAAAATAATGTTGAATATGTGCCATTAGATCACATATTTTGGATCCAATCAATGACATGCTTAAAAACTCTGGATTAAATAGCAGAGTAAGCATTATACAAAAGTTCTAGCATTTGACAAGAACAATAGGGTTCTTAGAATAAATCTTAAAGAAAATATCTAACAGATGAATTCAGTTATGAGAATTTTTAGGAGACATCCTCTATGCGTCTAGTTCATCATTCAAGTGGTCAAACAATTATTCAAATCTCATACTTAAATCAAAACACCCAAAAGTTCTATAAGGTCCAAAACTAGGCAGAAAACAATAACTAGTGCAAACTAAATTTTACAAAATACCTAGAAGTCTTCTAAATTCACACAAAAAGTTGTACAAGTCATTTAAGATGTCTAGATTGTATAAAAAATAAATTAAACATTGGAAAACATTTAAAAGAATTTTTAGAACACTATACTTGATCAGCTATCCAGATTCAGTCATGTGTAGTAGGTACGACTTTGAAAAATCATATCTTCTCAAGAAAGCATACTTTTTTTAAAATATTTTATTTGTTAAAATTAAATTTTAAGAAGTCAATAATTTGATAGAAATATTCATTTAAATTAAAGAGATCAAAAAGTGATTTAATTTTACAAAGTTCTCTTGAGTGTACAAAAGTAGTCCTAAATAGTACATGTTGAAAGAAGTGATCATAACTCGACTTTGAGAAAAGCTATTTCACTCAAATAAAATTCAAAAATCAAATTCGAGAAGTCTACAATGCCATAAAACCACTAGAAATTTTTTTTAAATATCATAAGTCAAATCAAATTTTCTTTTCAGATGTGCAGTGAGTACAACAAGCTAACAATAAAAGTTTTTTTGAAAAATAATTTTATATAGGAGTTTCACCAAATCCCCACTTGATATATACAAATCTAGCCTATTGTCACAAGATGCTTCAAATGACCCTCCCCATGGGCTTATATAGGAGGAGGGAAGCTTCTGGAGACTCTTGGAGCCATCTACACTAAGCCATTGGTGGGAAGAGTGTGGAAGGTTCTAGAAATGCCTAGAGATGTCCACACATCTCTACACTATGGGGGAAGGCATGAGAGGAGTCCAAGGCTTTCTAGAGACTTCTAGGAATCTCTTGTATATTCTTGTACATAGGGTTGTACATAGAATAGGGTAGGATGTTCTAGAATATTCTTGATTTGTAAGGAACCCTCCAAGGTTCCAGAGAGTTCCATTGGTGCCTATAAATATGTGAGGGCCTCATTTGGCCAAGGCACCACCCAAATCACTTCCTAACCAAGCAAGTGAGCATCCAAGCACTTGTAAAGGTTTCCTTGAGTTAGTGAAAGCTTCCATTCTTTCAAGAGTTGCCTACCAAGCGTCTTAAGCTTTTGAGTCGCGAGTGTCTTAACCGAGCAAGCTAAGCATTGGGTAGCAAGGCTGACTTAGCAAGATCAAGCGTCTTGGCTTGTCTAAGTACCGCACAAGCTTAGTGAACGATTAAGTACGTGATACTATGCATTCTAAACTTTGCATGAGTTTTAATAAACTCATCAAAATTGAGAATTGTCCTATTTGTTTGGAACCATAAGTTTGGATTTGTGTTTCAATCAAAACCAGATTTTTTTTTTTTAGTGAAAACAAACAAACGGTGCAAACCCATCAAAACATGATGCGTATTTTCCAAGAAAAGGATTTTGATCTTAACTAAAGACTCTAGGGAATTTTTAAAATGAATTTTAATAAGGATTTCTTTAAGAAATTTTATTTTTAAAGGAGAAAAGAAAGTTTAGAATTTGCAAATAACAAAACACAAGAATCATACACAAGCAGACCAAAAGAAAAAAAAATTACAAAATATAATTTTGGACAACCAACCAAACTATTACTGGTGAGAGTAGAGGTTAATCTTCATAAGTTTTCAATGGCCTCTAAGAATTCAATTTAACAAACAAACGCCAAAGCAAATAACTAAACGACCTTAGATCAAATAAAGTCAACTAGATGTCAATCAAGTGCATAAATTGAGAATATAATCAAGAATTAAACATGATCAACCAAGCACACAAACCTATTATTATAATAAGGTAAAATATAGTACCACAAGTGCTTAGAATTCTAAAACACCTTAACTAAATAAGGATCAATCAATAACTAAAGCTTAACATTCTTAAAACATGAATATAATGATAAAGAATCAAATAAATTAATCAACTAAAATTCTAAAGACTCGTAAACTCAATAGGAACAATCCAAAAAAACAAAATTAACAAACATGGTAATAATGATATAGAATCAAATGAATTAATCAACTAAAAACCCAAAGCATCACATGAATCAACTAAGATGAATCCAAAAAAACTAAAATTTAAAACATAATGATAATGAGATAGAATAAAATAAATTAATTAATAAACTAAAATTTTTAAGACTGCTTAGAAACCAAATTGAATCAACTAAGATGAATCCAAAAAAACAATGATGACAATGACATAAAATCAAATAAATTAATCCACTAAACTCTTAAAACAACACACGAATTAATTAAGATGAATCCGAAAACTAAAATTTATAACATGATGATAATGACATACAATCAAATAAATTAATCCACTAAAATTTCAAAGACTAAAAACCAAATGAAATCAACTAAGATGAATCCTAAAAACTAAAATTAAAAACATGATGATAATAACATAGAATTGAATGAATTAATCCATTAAAATTTTAAAGACTCGGAAACCAAATCGAATCAACTAAGATGAATCGATTAACTAAATTAAAAACATGATGATAATAATATAGAATCAAATAAATTAATCCACTAAAATCTTAAAGCATCACACAAATTAATTAAAATGAATCTGAAAACTAAAATTAAAAACATGATGATAATAACATAGAGTGGAATAAATTAATCCACTAAAATCCTAAAGCATCACACAAATTAATTAAAACAAATCTGAAAATTAAAATTAAAAACAAGATGATAATGACATAAAATCAACTTAATTAATCAACTAAAATCCTAAAGCATTACACAAATTAATTAAGATGAATCCGAAAACTAAAATTAAAATCAAGATGATAGTGACAGCAAAGCAAATAAATTAATCAACAAAAATTTTAAAGACTTAGAAAGTAAATTATCCAAAAAAAAAAAAAAGAATATTTACAATATTAAGATAATGAAACATAACCAAAATCTAACATTCAACTTAATTAAAAAATAAAAAACTAATAAACTAATTAAAAAAAAAAAAATCAAAACTAATGAACAAAGAAACTCACCTTTCGAATGGGTGCACGGACTGTGGCAAAGTGGCAATGTCTCCAAGCTGTACATATGTGGTCATTCAAAGATGCAGCTACCACTTACATTCTTTAATGGTGCAACCTATCTTTCATCTTATGGCGCATCATGCGGAGATATTTTGTGTTGATGCTGGTTGTTTCCCCTCAAACTTGCAGCCCACGTGGAGATGCGTTGGACTCTGCGGCCGCCATATTCTGAGAGGCAGCCCGCTTTTTCTTTGAGAAAATCTGGGCATCATCCCCTCTATATCCTAAGTGGAGCATGCCCCTTTTAAAATTCTGGTATGGCAGCCGCCCCCCCCCCCCCCCCCCAGATCAGTGTTGTCCTAAAGATCCCCAAAAGGTGCAGATCATGTCCTGATCCCTCCCATGAGTGCGTGGTGACTTTCTTTTAGTAATCGTGCCTCCAAAGAATCAAGCATTTCCCCTTTGCGTGATGCTCTCCCAATGCATTCAGTCCACATATCAACCAAGTTGCAACTTTCCAAAATCCCATCTAATCTTCTTTTCATATTCTCTGGGATGTGCTTCCTTGGAGAGAATTTTCAAAGATGCAGTTGTGATGTCCCTTGGAGAGAATCATCCTTTTTCTCTTTGGAAAGTAGCCTCCTATTCTCATCTGTGGCTATGTATTATTATGGGAATCCTCTCCTAGTTGCACTGTGTTATCCTTTCTCAATGACACCTGTGGAGAATTCCTTTAGGAATGTGGACTGTGCGTGTTCAAGATCTCTCCAATGTGCGTGAACGTGTCCTTCTTTTGAAAAGGTGCCAGCCCTTATCTTCCTTTTTGGAGAGTTATCGAATTTCTATGAAAAAGAAAAAAAAAATAGAGATACAAGTTAAAAACCTTATAATAAATAATAATAATAAAAGTAAAAAATCACACCAATTTGGAAAAGGAAAATAGAAAATATTGATAAATGCATATATAAGAAAAATCTAAGTATTAATTCATGCAAATTTAATAATAATAATAATAATAATAATAATAATAATAATAATAATAATAAGGATAACATCACCAATCACATGCAATTTTTTGAAAATAAATAAATAAAAATAAACAAATAATAATACATAAATAACTAAATAAATAAATAAAATAAAATAGATAAATAAATAAGTAAAATCAAGTATATGTAAGTGTTAAAAATGCAAATCATGCGAACTATGTAAGTCATGTGACCTTGCAAGCCATGCAAGCCACTAACTAAAGGTGACTTAAGTGGGACAGGTGAGCTTAGATGTATCTAAATGGGCCAAGGTATATCTAAGTGGGTCTAAGTATGCCTAAATCAGCCTAGGCATGCCTAGATGGGTCAAGGTGTGCCTAAATGTGTCTATGTGGGCCTAGATGGCTTAAGGTGTGCCTAAAGTGGGTTTAAGTGTGTTAGGGTGTGTCTAAGTGACCTAAGATGATCATAAATATGCCTAAGAAAACTTCACAAAACCTCCCAAGGACTTTGCAAATATAAAGAACCACGAGGTTAGAGACCATAAATAATCATTAATTTGATTAATTAGGTGAATTGATTTATCCCATGGTTGCTACTCCTTGGGACATACACCATTGTACTCCTTAGTGAACTCCTCAACACCTTGACTAGATACAATTCTTTCTCATAAACCCACAAATGACACCGAACTTGTTTTGTGAGTTTTGGGTGATGCAAAGTGAAATAACTTTTAAGCTATTTGTGTATCAAGAAGAAGCTATATATATATGGGGTGAAAACCTATTGAACTTGGACTTATTTCCAAAATCTTAATTTTCTTAAACAAGTTTATCAAAATATATACAAGTTAAAACTTGCAAATTGAAATTAGGTTGTTCATGATTTGGACACTTGAGCACCTCTAGGAAGCACTTAAGCGCTCTCATACAGAACTTGAGTTCTCAATCTTAAAATCCAATTTTTTTATTGCATCAATGCATAATTTCTTAATTTCCTAAAGTCTATACCACTTGTAAAAATTATTACCATTTTCATAACCATTTATAGTTACCTATGCTATTCCTAGGTGATTTTACCACAACTTTGAGTTTTTAATGGAATGTAAGTTACAAGAAAATATAAAATTCCCTAAATTAGGATGACTAAAATAAAATTATCAACTTAATTTAATCAAACTAATGCACTAACAAAATAATTGGCTAAGTCATCCTCGATTACCTTAAGAGATCTCTATTATTATCATCCAACATATGAGCTCTTTCAAATGTTTCTTTTACAAGCAATATAATTTGACTAAATAAAATGACATAAGAGTCTTTTACAGAATATGTTCTAGTGACTATTTTTGAGGACTCAAGCATTTCGTGAAAGAGTAAAGATTTTTATCTTCCGCCATGATGTACTAGGAAAATCCACTTGCTAGAAAATGAAATAGAATTGTAATAACGTTATATCTGCAATATGCTTTTAAAGTGTGTGATTGAGACTTCTAATTACGAGCTATGATGTTACTGAATCAAGCAACTTACGATATTTTCTTACTCTATTTTTATAAGCCCATAAAAGCATCATAAACGAGTAAAGGATCCATCACTATGTTTTAAGTCTCCAATGCGTGGTTTTCAACAAAAGATGAAAGTGAAAATAGATACTTGGCGATTCTATGGACAACCCTTCTTTTCTTTTCATATCCTAATTTTCTTTTTTCTATAATCAAATTGCATGTATATAATCTACCATCAACTTCAACCTCATACCACATCAACCCAGTCCTCACCTATTCCCTCATCTTTTTCTTCCCTTCACGCCATTGCAGCTTCCCCCTCTGTGATTCTTTAATTTTAGGTGGGATTGGAATAAGGTTGAAGGTGAGGATGGTTTTGGAATTTTACTTGCTTCTTTATTTAAAGGCCAACACTTCCAAACAAGTTTATCTGAACACCATCGCACTATTCTGAACATCACTTTGTTTAAGAGGCCCAAGGCATATCTAACTTTAACTTTTATACAAGATGAAATATCTTGCCATGAGAGAATCTCCACCTATGTGTGTGGTTTCTTTTCCTTCTTTCTATAAAGGTTAGAAATTCGATACCATTTCTTTAGAATACCATTGAGTTGGGTATTAAAAAATATCCCAAAACTGCCCAAAAAAAAAAAAATTAAAAACCTTCTTGGAAACCAAATTCCCTTTCCAGTAGTGAAAGAATATGAAATAAAAATGGAGGTGGAGAAGCTTTCACTCGAGGCAACCAAAGAAAGGAGTGAAATGGGAATGAGAAGGTTGGGATGGTTTCTTCTGCTTCTCTTCTTCTTTCCGTCATCTTCAAATCCTTCGCAGAATCCTTTACAGAGTCCTTCACGAAATTCTCTGGTCTCGGGTATGTACTAATCGCATTCTTTAATTCCTATATTTTTGCCTTTTCCCTTTTTTTTTTCCTTGATTCATTAATACGTGACAATTTTAATTCCTATATTCCTAAAATAACCTCACCATATTAACCGTTATTTGTTTCTTTATTACACAACAACGGTTCATATATATTCTCACATATTCACTTATTGCTTCCTACAATATTCCTATCATATCATTCAATTTTACTTGTATAGCATGTTTTTATTATTGGGAGAATTATATTTTGGGGGTAGATGGGCCCCCAAATTAATAAAAGGTCCATGTAACTCTTCAAATTGAGCCCAATACCCAATGAAAGTATGGAAATTGAGTTGAAAGATATCATCCTTCAGTATTTCCAAAAATGTCCTTTGTTGATTTTGAGAAAAAAAATTAATATTTTTGAAAAATACTTTTATTTAATTTAATATTTTTGATTTAATTTAATATTTTTTAAAAATACTTTTATGTAATTTAATATTTTTTAAAAATAAATTCATTTAATTTAATATTTTAAAAAAATATTTAATTTAATATTTTTGAAAAAAAATTATTTAATTTAATATTTTTGAAAACTACTTTTATTTAATTTAGTATTTTTGAAAAAAAATTATTGAAAAAAAATTATTTAACTTAATTTTATAAAATATTTTATATGTATTCTTAAAGGGTATATTTGTCCGTTACTATTTCATATCCTTCAACTCAATTTGAAGAGTTATATGGACCTTTTGTTAATTTGGGGGTCCATCTACCCCCAAAACATAATTCTCCTATTACTGAAGGATGATATCCTTCAACTCAATTTTCATACTTTCATTGGGTCTTGGGCTCAATTTGAAGAGTTACATGAAACTTTTATTAATTTGGGGTCCATCTACCCCCAAAACATAATTCTCCCTTTATTATTTTATTGTAACAGTTTTTATAAATACTTTCATTATGACTGTAATGATATTAATAAATGCACAATTTTATTATTCACTATAATGAATAATATTAATTTAAAAAAAATTGTTTAGTCAAGTGTAAATATATAACATTTAATATTTTGTCTCAATTATATTTTTAAAGTCTAATTATAAGAAAATTTGATCATGACAAAAAGAAGTCATAGGTAATGTTTTAAAAATCGAATTAGACCAAACTGTCATTGAACCGTCTAAACCGACTGTCAAACCATCAAGGAATGAGAGATAAAATTCGGCATAAAACTATGAAGGAAAGAGAGATCAAGGAAAAGAAACATAAGAAGACACAAAACCATAAAAGAAAAAGAGACAAATAGAATTTGGATTCATATCCAATAGACAAAGACATACAAAATTTGCATTCATATCCAACAAATAAAGATAGATAGAATTTGGATTCATATATAATAAATAGACAAAATTTGGATTCATATCCAACAAACAAATAAGGGAAATGCAAAATTAGATTGTGTATACAATCTTTTCAAATGTTCCCATATCTTTTTTGTAGTTTTATATTTCACCAGCTGTATGTCTATCGAATTATCAATGGAGTTGTTGATCCAAGTGATAATTTTCAACTTGCTCACTTCCTAAACATTTAATTGTTCTACATATTTTTCATTATTTTTATTCATAAGTTTGTGTAGAGTGTCAATAATATAACCCCACAACTTTTTTCCCTTTAGAAAATTTTTCATCACATAACTCTAATACGAATAATTTTTTCATCCAATCTCACACTAATAAATTGAAGGAAATCAACTCATTCACCAGCCATGACAAATAAATAACAAATAACTACCAAACAAATGAAAGTAAATACGAATCAAAGAAAATGAATACGAAATCAAATATTAAGATCAAACAAGAAAAGAATGATACAATCACCTACTACGATATCCCATGGTCAAACACGACAAAAAAAAAAAAAAAAAAAGAATTTCATGATCAAACAGATCCGTGAAAGTAGTGTATGAGATTAAACTCTCTTCCATGAGATCACAAATCAAAAGTCCTATTAAAGATCAATTTAGCTCTGATACCATGTTGAAATCCAAAAAAATATTAAAAGAGATAAGAAAATCTAGGATTTCTTATTATGAATTCCCTTAAAAATAGATACAACATCATTAGAACTTAAATAAACCTAATAAAAAAAATAAAACTAATTTACCCTTACTTTAAAAAATAATAATTATTATAAATAAAGAAGAGATATAATAACTAAATATATAAATATATAGTAAACTAAATAAATATATAATAACTAAATATATCAATAACTTCTACCCGAAGAAATAATTATTTTAATAAAATTTGCAAGTGAGTAATTACATTCATTTTTAAAAAAATAATTTGATGAAAATGATTTTAGTTTCAAGATTAACACAATATAAATATATGTTTTATACTATGTTTTCTATAAAATAAAATGATATTTATTATCTTTTAATTACGTATCATTTTAGTAGTATATTTATAAGAATGAATTTACATTATTATGTACTATTATGCTTCAATTAAAACTCAGGCCATAGAATATTTTATATTCTCTTATTAATAAATTCAATCATAATTAAGTTGTACTTGTTTTAGAGAACTATTTTAAACACCTGTTTAAAGAAAATAATGTGACCAAAATATTTGGAAAATTTTAATCTTTCCACTTTTAATCTGTTTGTAATATAGAAAAAATATTTGTATTTGCTCTAGTGTTATTTATTTATTTTTCTTTTTTTTTTTTTTTTTTTTAATTTCATGAGCACCTTAGTTAAAAAACAAAAAGTAGTCAATCAAAAAATAAATATCATTCTGCATCCAAACTCAATGTATATTTTTGACTTGTTTTTATTCTTTCAGTCTCCAAGGGCGGGCAAAATGTTAGAAAAAGAGGTGTAGTGGAGAATGGTTTGAATAAAATAGGATTTGGAGAAGAGAGAATAGTTAGACCAGAAGTCCATGTTGGTGGTCACGGTGTTGGAGGCCACGGCGGCGGCGGTCATAGTGAGGGTGGTCACGGTGGAGGTGGTGCCATGAACCATCACAACAACAATAAGGATGATCCACGCGTCCGTGGTGCGAAGAGTTGCACCACGAACTATATTGGTTTCCTTCACTTGACTTTTCTAGTCTTGCCCCTGCTTTTTCTTATTTAGATCTCATATGACTTTTAGATAAGTGTGACACTAAAAAAAAATGTATGTACTACATCAAACTTCTACCTTTTCTAATCTAAATATTTCACTTTTTTTTTTTTAGTTTTATAAAATTGGGGAAAGAGGTTTTTCAAAATGGGAGTAAACACAATCGTGTTCCCTGTCATCATGAGTCTACATGCTCTGAATTAAAAAATAAAATAAAATAAAAGATCAGTCTAACAATCCTAATATTGTGCTCCCTTTTAATAAAAAATAATTGGAAGACCTTCCAAAAGTTCTTGATTAAAATTAAAAAAATAATAAATTATCCAATTTACTTGCCTGTGCATAAAAAATAAAATAAATAAAATAAAACTATTAAAACCAATTGCCATGACCAAAGGTGGCAATTTACCTTCATTTTTTTTTTCATCTTCTTAATTGACTATTTATATTTTTATATAGATATATAACTAAAAACCTCAAAATTTGCCTCAATTTTATTTCTACATTAATTTTGAACTCAATTTTATCCTTAGATTTTAAATCTCGATTACATATAATATTTTTTACTCACTCATCATTTAATTTTTAGTTTTTAATATTTTATATATTATTTTATTTTATTATTATTATTATTTTCTCTCTCCTCTCTCCTTTCTCTCCCCCACCCACCCCACCTCTCTTTCTCTCTCCTCCCATACCTCCCCATTCCCAATACCACCACCATCTCATCTCTTGCTTCTTTTTTCCCCCATCTGTTGGTCGGCCCCCATTTATTTTGCCCTTCCCCATCCTTCTTCCTCCCTCCAACACCCACACTCCACAGCCACTTCCAGTCGATCCCATATTTATATATATACATTTTTTATTCCATTTTTCTCTCTCTCCACTTCCTCTTCTTCCTCCACATACTACATTGCCACACGTCCCCCTCATTTCCCTCCTTCCATTTTTTTTCCTTTTTCCTTTTTCCTTTTTTTTATTTTTTATTTCCTAAAAAATACCCATCAATCCCTCCCACCACCAACGAGCCACTACCCGACTACTCCCTCCTCTTTCCTCTCTCATTCTTTAATTTCCTCAACTTTCTCTCACTTTCTCATCTTTCCAAAATTTAAAATTGTGTAAGTTTTTTTTTCCCCTTGATTTTAACAGTAATTTTTGTTGAAATTGGTCTTGTGTCGGTTAATGGGTCTTATGTTTGGGCTTTGAGGTTTCGGTATGAGCTCATGCATTTATTTTATATTTGTGAGTCATATGTTTGGGCTTTAAGATTTAGACATGCATACTGGATATCTAGTTGGGCTTAATTAAATTTATTGACTTTTTTTTTTTATTACATGTGGACTTTACATATTAAATTTTGTTTGGTTTTAGTTATGAATTTATGTTTGTGTATTAAATCAAGATTGAAGTATGAAATATTAAATTTAGGCCTAATTTAATTTATTTTGATTTGTCATATTTTAAACTTTGGTGAATTAATATTTAATTTGTTGGATGTGAGTTTGCATATTAAATTAGATTGATTTTGGTTATGGATTTAGGTTTGCATATTAAATTGGGCTTGAATTATGGGATATTAAATTTAGGCTTAATGAGATTTATTTTAATTTATCATATTTTGGGTTTGATTAATTGAGTTTATATTTTGACTATTAATTTAGAAACTTTATATTAAGTCTATGATATGTAAGATATTTTTGTTGGGTTATATTTGTTAATTTAGGTCCATTTTTAATTGATGAAATTTATTGGACTAATTTGAAGTTTGAATTTGGGTTTGAATAATTATTTTGGACTCCACATATTTTTGGATATTTACACTTTGTGCTATTTTTGTTTTTTTGCATGGGCCTATCCTGCAATTCTGTTGGCTGGGTACAAATTTATGGCGTGTGGAGCATGGAATTTCATGGAAGAAAGTGAGAATCGAAAAGTTGTAAGAAGACATTGAACTTGTTGTAAGCTTATTTAGGTACATATTTTATTTTTCACTTTTATTTGGTTTTATTTTTATTCGTTCTTGTAAATATTCATTTGTATATATTTATTGAGTGTGTACAAAATTGAATATCGAACAAATCAGAAATTTTGTTAAAATAAGAGCATGGAATTCTGTTGGCTGGGTATGAATTTATGACGTATGGAGCATGGAATTTCATGGAAGAAAGTGAGACTCGAAAAGTTGTAAGAAGACATTAAGCTTGTTGTAAACTTATTTGGTTACATATTTTATTTTTCACTTTTATTTGGTTTTATTTTTATTCGTTCTTGTAAATATTCATTTGTATATATTTATTGAGTGTGTACAAAATTGAATATCGAACAAATCAGAAATTTTGTTAAAATAAGAGCATGGAATTCTGTTGGCTGGGTATGAATTTATGACGTATGGAGCATGGAATTTCATGGAAGAAAGTGAGACTCGAAAAGTTGTAAGAAGACATTAAGCTTGTTGTAAACTTATTTGGTTACATATTTTATTTTTCACTTTTATTTGGTTTTATTTTTATTCGTTCTTGTAAATATTCATTTGTATATATTTATTGAGTGTGTACAAAATTGACTATCGAACAAATCAGAAATTTTGTTAAAATAAGATGAATAATTCAGTAAATATGTTTTAATAAAATAATAATTTTAAAATATTCTTCTTAATAAAAGAAAGTTTTTTTATTAATAAAAATTTAGAAAAATACTTTTAGAAAAAAAAAAGTGTTTTTAATAGGATTTGAAAAATTGTTTTTAATAATAATTGTCCAAAAATGTCTTTGTTTAATAAAAATTGTCCAAAAATTATTTTGTACTTAAAGTTGTCCCAAAAATGAATTTTTAATAAAATTGTCCAAAACATGCTTTTTAAATAAATAATTCTTTTTCCTTAATTGAAATGGGATTAAAAGTAATTTTTGGAAATAGAGGATTTAATTTTTTTTTAATATAAGAATAGAATAAAAGTCATTTTTGCAAATTGAAGTTGTGGAAATCATTTTTCTTGATAAAATTGGATTGAAAATATTTTCTTTGTAAAGAAATTATTTCCTTTTGAACAAAATCAAATTGAAATATTTTTGTAAAAAAAGTTGTAAAAAATCATTCTTTTCCTAACAAAGGTAAATAAAAATCATTTCTTTGTTAATTAATAAAATAAAATTCTTTTTTTTCTCTTTTTATATATATTATTTTTAATAAATTCTTTTAATAGTGTAAATAACTTTCTTGAAAATTGAATACAAGTGAAATTGAATCAAATCATTAATTGAAAATAAATTGAAACTGTTTTTGTAAATAAATAAATTAAAATCATTAATTAGAATTTGTTTTTAATAAACTCCTTTGAAATTTCTTGAAAAAATATCTTTTTTTAATCAGTTCAATAAACTAATTTGCATAATCTTCTTGTCATTTATTTTGTGTATTCTTGTAATTAGATTTCATCATTATTTTTTTTGTATATTGATTTTCATCATGACTTATACATACTCATTTGCATGATTATTTTTCTTGGTATCCATAATTAATTAATTATCACAATTTCCTTAATTCGTTTAGTAGAAGTCGTACATATACGGGTTTAAAGGGTTGCTATGGCTCACCACCGTAGCTTCCTAATAGGTAACCTGACTCCCGAATCTCGACTCGGATTTTCACAGACCTATTTTTCCTTTAGGAGTCACACTTAGGGTTTTTATTTCTTATTTTATTTTTCCCTTTAAAAATAAAACAAAAATAAGTGGTGACTCCAAGTCTTTTTCTAAAAATCATATTTTTCAACAAATAAATAAAAAACGAGTCTCACCATTCAAGTGAGGATGCATGTGAAAAACGCGGGTCCACAAAATAGCAAACAAGTTGTGAGTGTCATTGAGTGATAAGTCCACAGAATAACTAGTTGAGTTCTGATTTTAATTTGTGTTTCTATCGATTATGTTTTTCAATCAACTAAGTTCAAGAAATTTTGCTAATTTTGATACTTGGGGAATGGAATGGTTTATTGATGAAGTTCTATTTTTGGGCTTAGTGAGGTTCATTGTAATTTGTATAATTTTGTTGCAAAACTATCAAGGGGAAGATAGTGATGTATTAGTTTTAAATTGATAATTTTGTTTCATTTCTAAGTAATTAGGATGTGGTAACCACTATGAATCCAAAGAGGCTAAGAAGGCTTTAAGCTTTGCAAAACTGAGTTTGGGAAGGTATAGAATCATCGAATTCGATGTAAGTATGCATATTTAGTATGATAAAAAAATTTAGATGATAATTACATTAAAAAAAAAAGTCAAAAAGGCAATTGAAAATAGCTTCAAAGCTTGCAAAATGGAGAACACACTAAGTGGGCATTCAAATACCCATGAAGGTACCATAAGGAACTCCAAATTACTTATTTTCTTGACCTTGGATTGGTTAGTTGCATATTGGATCAGTTAGATGCATACAAAAACTTCCTAGGCTAATCTATATCTATGCACACAAAAAATAATTGATATTTAAAACAATTTATAAATCTAGATTATTGGTTTGAATATCTTACAAGGATTTAGACGTTCCTAGATTGATTCCATGTGATGAAGATTTTCGTTCAATACTGTTGAAGTTGAAAACAATCTTGTAGACCCTTGATGTTTCGTCCAATATCTCTTCCTTAAAGCTTGGCACTAAGATAGTAGAGATATCAGAAGATCGAGGCTAAGGCTCTCTCTTTAGAATGTAAGGAAGGATGGTGAAAGGATGAAACCTTAATTCCATAAGTATTTATAGGCTTCTTATTAAACTTAAGTGACTTGACCCTACTTTGGGCTTGAGTCACTTAATTTAACTTAAAAAGGGTTTTAATTGATCAACTAACCCAACAAGACTCCAATTAATCAATTAACCCGGCCTAGAAATATTGTTCACTAATTCCTATGTAACTTTACATAATTACCAAAACACCTTTTATGCACATAAGTGAACTAAGAACTGACCCTTATAAATCATCTCATCAAGGTAATGAGTTTGAACGAGGATCATTAGAACCCATAGGACAATACTAACTCCCTTAAAATTCAATTTTAAAGTTAATTCAATATCTCATTATACAAAATTAACTACACTCCAATACCTATTACAACGAAACACTAGATGTTCAAGTGTGTGACATGTTATCCATTGTATGCAATCTTCTCATGAACTAGCATCGATAATCTAACAAGGTGAAAGGTATCAATCTTTTAAGATTATCTTTACCATCCTTAAGTTATAAATCCTCCTATTGTGTGACCAAGTGAAATGTTCTAGCTTATAAAAAGCTTATTTTAAGTTCCACTAAAGGAACTACTATGGTCGTAGTTTATTTAAACACACATTCATAGAATCACCTAAGGGAATATACTGTCTTAATTCCATGAGATATCATGGTACCTTTATTAAGAGTACTCATTGCTATTAGTTTCCATCAACAGTGATCTCACCTATAGGTTAAATTCATTATTAACTTTAGCACAAACTTAATATTCTCTCAAGGTTAAGAGACAATATAACAATTTGGTGAAATCATGACTACTCGATAATATTATTGATCTTCATGCAAAGGTCCAACTACTAATAAATGAAGTTTATGACCGAATAGCTTCCAAATGCTACTTAGAAGGGTGGAGTGGGCCATGGGGTGGGGTGGGTGTTGTCACCCCTATGTTTACAGTAATGTTCAAAGTCTTTATATATATTCAATAATCCAATATCATTTTAAGCACAAACTTAATTATGAATCAGTTAAAATTAATTGACTCAATCAAGATTCTATGTTGACTTGGTTGATTTGTCCAAATTTTCTAAATATTTTTAAGTTAAATCCAAAATTAAATTTTCTATTCTTTCAAATTACAACAAAAGAAAAAAAATTAAAAATGAAAAATCTCTTAAAAATAAGAGATTCAAAAAAGCCTCAAGACTCATTACATCCATGATGAAGAAGAAAGAGGACATCAAACTAACCCATGACTAAGTGTTAGAGGTTTAGAAACAAAAAAAAAAAGAAAAAAAAGTTGAGGGTATTTCATTACTAATCTCATAATGTTCATGGATGGAGTTTAATGATTTCATCCTTGTGGTATTACTATGATGAGAAACACTGATTTTTCCATCCAGGATGATAGTTTCGTTGTACTCTCTCCTCTCTCAATGCTCTTGATCTCCGTGACCAAATGGTTTGGTCATGTGAAAATTGGGAATTTGAAGGGGAGTTGGTAATATATTATTTTTTATGATAATAATGTGATATGAATTGCATAAATTTAGCTAATATATTATTTCATATGGTTGAATATATGGTGTTTTAGTATGCTAATTTATTATTAATAATATATCGAAATCATTTAATTTATTATTATACTATTATATTAAAACATTTTAATTATTAATATTATACTTTGTTTGATAAATACATATTTATATTTTATTTATTTATGCAACTATGATTTTAATTTAGATTTGACAATACTAACCATTAAAATTGATATTATTGAACTTTGTAGTAAATTAGCCGAGAACTTGTTCTTACACATTGTAATACAATTACATTAGTTAGATCTTCCTCATCGTCTATGTCTAACATCTAGACCTTGTCTATGATGGGTACAAATTGGGAAGGGTGACTTAGCAACTTCATGGTAGATAATTTTTTTAGGTTATTTATTCAAAGAAATATTAGAATAATAAATTTTTTAAATACATGCATCTATTTATGATTCAATCATCTATGAAGAGGGACAAACTCAACATTTACTTTTGGTTAAATTGGAAGTTATATTTGGGTTCTAGAAAAATTTATGGAAAAATATAAGAAGAAATTAAAGAGGAAAATTAGAAGAAATGAGAAAAAAAAATTGAGAGAAAATAAAATAAATTTAAAATCAATAAATAATTTGTATATATTACTTTAAATTCATTTTTCTTATTTTAATTCTAAAAATTAAATAATTTGAAAATAAATAAATTTTTAAGTAATTAATTATTTTTAATTTTATTTCTTATTTTTTTATAATAAAACCAAATATTATATCTAAAATTCTATATAGTAAATAGTGAAAAAAGTGATGTAAAGAAAATTAAGATACACTACTAGGAATGACAACGGGGTGGGTTCAGGACGGGTCGCCCTCATCCCAATCCCGCCTCATTTATTCAAAATAATTTTCATCCCCATCCCATTTAAAAAATTAAACGGGGCGAGGTGGGTATGAGATCCCACTCCGTGTAACTTTTTTTTTTTAATTTAAATATTTTTTTTAAATCACTTTTAAAATTTTTAATTACATTAAAATAAATATATTTATAAATAATTAAATTATTATATTTTTTATAACTTATTTTATTAAAAATATTTTATTATTATCTAGATATCAAAAATAGTAAAATAAAAATTAAATTAAACTAATTTTAAAAATTAATTTTATATATAATCGGGACAGGACAATACCCGAACCCGTCCTAGGTTTTAAAGAAAATTTCAAACTCATCCCAAACCCATTTATTAAAATTGAACCCTGTCCCATTAGGGGTGGGGCGGGTACCAGAAAAAACCCGTCTCATTGCCATCCCTATGCACTACTCTAAAACCTAATTAAAACACTAGCTACTTCCACAAGATGCTATTTTGTGGGCCTTTTGAGGTAACGTATGTCTGGGGGCTTAGCTTTTTTACCTTGTCCAAGAAATTCCCCAAACCTTTTGGGAAACATCCTAGGGGTTTCACAACGGAGATAGATTAGACAACAAAACTCCTTTCCAGGAGTTGTAGGATAGGATTGTTCTATGGTACCCATTCTTCATTTTGGGGGTACCTACCCATATTTGACCACAATAAAAAGATGACATGTGTAAAGTACATATCATTAAAAAATTTATAAAACTTATCAAACCGGTAAAGATGACTTGTTGGTGAGAAATAATCACATGCATTTCATACATACATATATATATATATATATCTAAATATTACAACTTTTTTATAATTTATTATTAAATATCAAATATAATTTGTTATTTAATGCATTACCTAACTCTATCTAAAAAAAAGAAAATTCTACCAACTACTTTTATACTCTCATTATTCATATATAAAAAAAGGGATAGTAATTTAATATGAAAATTAAATAATTTCAACTACCAAATTACAAAATATGTAAGATGTATTTTGATGAATCAAATTTCAAGATCAAGTTTAAAACTTTTTGAGAGAGAAAATTTAAAATTTGTATTATATGAAGAAGATGAAGGATTTCAAGTGATTACAAGTGTCAAATGTAATATTTGATATATTTTTTATCCAAATATAATTGTTGTAAGAAGAAATGTGATGTTAAATAACGATTTTAGAATTTTTTATGAGTTTATTATAAAATTTTGTTATCAAATTGTTATTAATATTTTTATATAATTTTTTTTTGTTCATACATTAAATTTGAAGATAAAGCTTTATATATCTTGAAAGATGTCAAGTGATTACAAGTGTTAAAAGATAACATTTGATTTTTTTTTTCCATTTACATATAACTATTGTAAGTAGAAATGTCATGTTAAATGACATTTAAATATGTAATGATTTATAACATCTAGATTTTTTTTTTTTTGAGTTATTATTAATCAAATTGAGAGCATTTAGTCATTTGTTATGAAATTGTCATCAATATTTTGTAAGAGAGGGTACAAACATTGTAAACTTTCTAAGAGAGGGTACGAACTTTATAAGAGAGGGTACGAACTTTCTAAGAGAGGGTACGAACTTTCTAAGAGAGGGTACGAACTTTCTAAGAGAGGGTACGAACTTTCTAACAGAGAGTACGAACTTTCTAAGAGAGGGTACAAACTTTCTAAGAGAGGGTACAAACTTTCTAAGACAGGATACGAACTTTCTAAGAGAATGTACGAACTTTCTAAGATAGGGTACGAACTTTCTAAGACAGTGTACGAACTTTCTAAGAGATGGTACAAACTTTATAAGAGATTGTACGAACTTTCTATGAGATGGTACGAACTTTTGTAAGATAGGATACGAACTTTCTAAGAGAGGATACGAACTTTCTAAGAAATGATACGAACTTTCTAAGACAGGATACGAACTTTCTAAGAGAAGGTACGAACTTTATAAGACAGTGTACGAACTTTCTAAGAGATGGTACGAACTTTCTAAGACAGGGTACAAACTTTATAAGATAGGGTACGAACTTTCTAAGAGATGGTACAAACTTTCTAAGATAGGGTACGAACTTTGTAAGAGATGGTACGAACTTTGTAAGAGATGGTACGAACTTTGTAAGAGAGGATACGAACTTTCTAAGAAAGGGTACGAACTTTCTAAGACAAGGTACGAACTTTCTAAGACATGGTACGAACTTTGTAAAATAAGGTACGAACTTTCTAAGAGATGATACGAACTTTCTAAGAGAGTGTACGAACTTTGTAAGAGATGGTACGAACTTTGTAAGAGAGTATACGAACTTTGAAAATATAATATTTTACAATTACATAATGTTTTAATTTTTTAATTTTCTTGAAAATAGTTTTCATCATTTCTAAGCTTGATTAGTATCAATAAACAATATTATTTGTATTTTTAAGTGGAAAAAATCGAAAAAATTTTAAATTTCAAGATATGGAGAATATGATGTAGGATATGAAGAATGTGAGGATTTCTCATAATCTTCATACCTTTTCTCACATTTTTCGTATTCTCTCTAATTTTTTAGTGTTTTAATTTTCTAATTTTTTTTAGGACAATTTACATTATTTCCAATTTAAAAAATTTTAAAATTCTTTTTTTTTTTTTTGTAACAATTCTATCAATAATAACTCAAAATAATATCATTAAACTATGTTATTATTATTTCAAGTTAAAAAGTAAATATGAAATTTTAAAAATATAAATAATTTAGGGTACGAAAAATATGAGAACGGTACGAAAAATGTGATAAATACATGTTTGGTACTTTCATCACATTTTTCATATTGATTTTTAGTTTTAAAATTTTTGAAATTACAAATTTATTTTCCAAAGTACTATCATTAGTAACTCAAAAGAGTATTAGTAATTTATTTTATTCTAATTTAACTTTAAAAACCTTAAATTCAAAAAATGTAAAATTTGGAGAGTACGGAAAAAAATTAGGACGATCTAATTACCTAAGTTTCACATATGATTATCAAAATGTTGAATTTTAATGAAAATACTCATTTTATATTAAAATATTATCATATTCATTTTTATGTTGAATTTAAATGTTTAATAATTTGTTAAAAATAAAATAATGTAATTATGATATATGATGATTTTTTTTGTTAATAAATATGTTTTCAAATTTTATATCATTTTTATTTTTATTTTTTTTTCAATTCTATTTTTATCTCATATTTATTTTATTTAAACCAAAAATTGTTGATAAGGGAGGAAGAAAGAAGGCCACCGGTTCTTCCCTTAACTGATTAAGTAGAATTTTTATTTCAAATTTAAAATGGATGGCCAAGATGTAATATTGAACATCCAATGACTTAGAAAAACTTTTCGCTAGGTACCGAAGAGGTACCCTAGAATTTTCCCGTAGGATATAGTATAAAAACCAAAGGCGGTCCGACATGGAACAACCACCGGCGAGTAAAATGGGAGTGAGAAAATTGAGATTGCTTCTTCATATGCTCTTCTTCTTTTCTTCATCTTTAAGTCCTTCGCAAACCCGTCTGGTTTCAGGTTAGTAATCTCATTCCTTTGTTTCTATACCATGATACATGAAGCTTCTATAACGTTATTGATGATTGATCATACTCTACAACATTGAACTACCAACCACTGTCTTCTTCTGTTTTATTTTCCCTTTACTATTTGTTTTTATTTTTCTGAGCAACAAACTGTTCTTCAGTGATACCTCCGATGATAATTTGTTGTTTAGAGAACACACTGTATATTTTCTTAGTAACAGATATATACAAAGGGTGCAGCTTGGTTTAGTCCTTCTGGGCCTCCGTTTGGAAAATATTTTATGTTGTGAAAAGTTAAATAACATGAGAAACTGAACCAATTTGAAACTCTATTGGAGTTGAAACTCTTTGATTTAGAATTGAATAAAATGTTTTTGTTTTTTTCTTTCTTATAGGTTTTGATTTGAAAATTGATAGAATGATCAGCAAAAAAGGAAAAAGGAAAAAAATGAGAAAGAGAGTTGGGGGTGGGGGCGAAGGCGGTTGAGAAGTTGAGATACCTTCCTTGTCATCACCAAAAAAAGAAAGAAAGAAGAAAAGAGAAAAAACAAAGAAAAAAAAAAAAAAAAAGACCACTTGAGATACCTTCCTTGTCATCACCCACAAAAGAAGAAAAGACGTGGAGTGATATACCGCGTGCCTTCCTCCTCGCTTTTGAACCACAAGTTTCCTCTCGCTTTTAAACCACTCGTTCTCTTTTTGTGGCTTTCCATCCTCATCTTGAATGGACAGGTTTCCTAATACAGGGAGAGGCAAATGGATTCTTTTTAAGGGAAAAAAGATCCTAAATCTGGGTTAACGATGAAAATATTCACCAAAATCTTCCTGCCATATCTTCAAAACCACTTTATTCACCTTTAAATTTTTTGGTGTTAAAACCATATATATATATATATATATAAATGTGGTAGGAGCCCATTAATTTGGTCAATGTTATCAAGAATTTTTTGAAGGGTTATTTTTATTGCAAACTCTAACAAATGGGTTATTCTAGTTAGGGATGGGGTGTTTGGTAAAGTTTCAACCTTAATAGATTGAGGTTTGGATGGATATAATCTTAATAAATAAATATTTGATAAATTAATAACGTAATAACATCTCCTAGTCCCAGATAATAATTTTTCTAAAATCTTTTAAAGGATGAGTTAATATAAATTAATAATGGATGAATTAGATTTTTTTTAAAAAAATAGCAAACAAAAATTTATTACAAAGAATTAAATTATTAATTTTATATGAATTTTTTTTTTCAATTCAAGTCTTTTTCAGTATTATCACATACCGGAAACTTCTTTATCTTTTAAGCTATTAAGTTTTGATATCATATTTCTTTAATTTTTTTATTTTTTACAATTAATAATCATCTTCATTTTTAAAGTTTCTTAAGTTTATATCTATTAACTTTTTATCATATCTATTATTTTTGTGTTTATAAGTTATACATGTATAAAAAATCATAATGCTTTCTCTAAGCTAATAAATATCCATTAGTGATAAATTAATAACTCAATTAAGATAATAATTTTTCTTGATCCTAAGAGTATTAGTTTTTTTTTTAGTTTTTTTTTATCCTAAATAGATTAGGGGTAGGTTTAGAATTTTTTTTTTTTTTTTTTTGCAAGCTTGAAATGGGTGAGGTATTGACTTATTTCGTTACATCTTTATTATATGCAATTAAATTGAAAAATAATTTAATTTAATTCTTTTCATTTTTTTAAAACACATACAAAATAATAAAAATATCTTCTTCTTTTTTAAATAATAAGTTATAAAAATTTATAATATTTATTTAGTTAGAAAACATATTTATAATTTATTTTTAATCTAATTAAAAAAAATTAAAATTGAAAAACAAAAAAATTAAATAAAAGAATATTTGAATTAGCAAGTATGAGATCATTTAAATTTTTAATTGAAACGGGATGAATATAGGTTTCCATAAATGTTGGGATGGAATGAGGAGTTTGAATCCATTCCATTGTCATCCCCTTCCTAATTTTGATTCTTAAGAAGATGATGCAACATAAATTTTTTATTACATAAATAATATCATATGATTCCCTTTATTGGTTTAATAAATGAGATGATGGTGTATAAAGTGTTAATGTAATTCTAAATCATAATCTATGAACACAATTTTGAAGTATTTGAACATTCTTACCATTTAAATTTATAAAATATTACTTGAAAAATATTTTTTTAGCTATTTTAAGTTTTAATTTTTAATATTAATTTTTCATTCAAATGTATTACAAGATACAAAAAATAAATAAATAAATAAAATTCAAATATGATAAACTTTAATTTAACTCTTTATTTAGAATTGTATTTAATTTTTTAATTATAAAATATTTTTAATCCTTCCAATTTTATACTTATTTATTTAATTTTTTTAATTGTATGATTTATAATTTAAAAGGTAGTTTAATTTTTATAATTTTAAAATATATGAAATAATAAATTTATATATGAAATAATTGTCGTTTAAAAAAAAAAGTAAATTGTTATGGCACTCATGAGTTTATTTAAATGTAGCTTTAATTTCACAAGCATATCATGTAATTCTTTTAATAATTCAATTTTAATACAAATATGTAATAATTAAATATGGTGTTACACCTGCAGCGTCCAATCAAGCGATACGTGGACGAGAGATGATGGTAGTTAATCGGAGAGGAGGTGGTGGCGGTCACGGTGGCGGTGGAGGCGGTGGGCGCGGTGGAGGTGGAGGGAGTAGTGGGCACGGTGAAGGCGGTGGATCAAACGGTAAAGCCAAGGGGTTGGCGGCAGCCGGAGTAGTGCCGTTATACGCAGCTGGTGCCTTGAACCATCAAAACTACAACCACCAAAAGAATCCCCACCACCATGGTTCTAATAGCTGCACCACCAACTACAACATTGGCCTCCCTCAGTTTGTTTTTCCACTCTTCGGCCTTTCTTTTTCTCTTTCTTATTTGTTATTTCCTTCTAGAGTTGTGTGATGTTAAAACATGGATGGATTCACTATTCCCATTCCTTATTTCTATGAAACGTGTTTTTCAAGAAATGGAACACTGCTATTAATAAAGATTTAGGTGGTGTTTTTTTTTTCGGTCTAAATAAAATAATCAAAATATTTTATTTTTTCTATTCAGTTAAAAGTAACTTGTTGATATCAACAACATAATTAAATTGAATCTATTGATAAAAGTTTATTTTAATTATGTTAATTAATATCAACATATTACTTTTAATTGAATAAAAAAAAACATAAATATTTTATTTTTTTCTATTCAGTCAAAAAAAAAAACACCCACTTAAATTTAAGTTATTTTTGTTTTTGAAAAGTACTAAAAAAGAAAAAAGAATATTAAGGTTTTGTTTTGTTCACGGTAATTAGTAAGAAACGAACAAAAACATTAAAGAAAATTATTTTCTCATGTTTGATTATATTATGGAAAATACCAAATATAGAAATTTTTGTATCTTCAAATTATTTAATTTTTATATCAAAGATTTAAATAAGTAAAATGAATTTTATGTAGCATACAAAAATAATATAATGACTTCAAGTCTATTTTTTATTTTTTTTTTATTTTTTCTATCTGTTGTCTTTTCTTAAGTTATGTTTGGTTCTTAGAAAATCATTTTTCCTTAAATTTTCTAAGAACCAAACATAGCTTAAGAAAAATGATTTTCTTACATTTACTTGTATTATGAAAAATTCCAAAGAAAATCAAATAAAATTAAAATAAATTAGAAACTTATGTATTTTCAAATAATTAAAAAGAGTATAAAGTAGCACATAAAAATGATATATTGATAAGAAAGTAGTTCCCATTTATTAGATTCATCTCTCATAACATGTATAAGTATTTAAGACAAACAAAATATCAAGGAATCTACCTTTCAAGTCTTGAACTTGATTGTAAAGCAGGTAGTTCTCCTCTAAAACCTTCTGATAGGAAGACCCAGCTACCTCAAGTCATTTAACATGATAAACTAAGGCATCAAATAGTCCTAAAATAATGAAGCTTCAATCCAATATGCAAAATTACTTAAACGAAATTGAAAACTAGTTCAAAGGATAACATTTTTCTTAGTTATAGCCATGGTAGTCAACACCACATAAGACATCCCAAAATACAACATCCAAAATTAAAAGATATCCATAAACTTAACAACATTGAAAAAAAAAAAGACATTACAAAGAAATTGTTAACATCCCAAAATATGTCTTTAACATCATCTTAAGTAAAAAATTTAAAGCACAAGTAAATCATCATTTCATCCATCATTGTGAGTTGAAGCTGTGAGTCATGAATTGAATAATCACCTAATAAAAAGAAAGCACAAAAAAATAGAAAACTTTACTAAATATCTTAATATGAAACTATTCATAAAATTGATAATTATGTAAATCAGTTACCTTCTTTTTCCTTCCATAACCAACTTTGAGCACACATTAAGGTATCCAAAGTATTTGGATGAAGCCTATTGCGATGTTTTGATACCACCTTACCACTTGTGCTAAAGGCTGACTTAGATGCAACTGTAGATACCGGAATAGCATAAATATCACGAACAATCATCTGCAAAGTCGGATACTTTATACCATTTGTCTTCCACCAACTTAAAACATCAAAATCTAAAGTCCTTGGCATAATAGACTCCTTTAAGTAATAATCTAACTCCAACTTCGTATGACTTTCTCCAATGGTACTATGAACAAATAAGTCAAGCTTTGAAAGAGGATCTTGTTCATCATAGTTTAACTCCAAAATAGTTGAACCTGATGAAATATCATAGGATGAAGTTTTTTGCCCCAACTTAGACTTTGATTGATACTAAAAAAACAACTCATAATACATTCCACAGATTTTTTCTATCTCATTTGAAGCTTCAAACCCATATATTAGTGGGAAGTAAAACTCTAAAATCTTTATCTTGTATCTTGGGTTAAATATAGCTTCTATTGCCATCACAATATGACACTCACTCCAATACTTGTCAAACTTTTGTAACATACATGATGCCATTGTTTTCACAACATCATTTGAGTAGATCAACCAATCATACAATGCCTCTTTGATCTCACACACTTTGATGAAGAAAGTATTTGCAGTGGGATAATTTTGTCCTGTGAACAACTCTGTTATATTGTAAAACAATTTCAATCTTCCTCATATTTCCTTTGCCATATTCCATTTTTCCTCTAATGGCACAACCATGTAGTATTTTTCACATTGCTTCAAACGTGGAAACACATCTTTATATGTTATAGCAATTGATAACATCAAGTAGGTGGAATTCCATCGTGTCTTACAATCAATATTTAACTTCTTGTTGCATGGAATACACAATTGGCGAGTTGCATCTTCAAACTTTTCCACTCTTGATGGGGTTGCCGACCAATATGCAACACTCTCATGAATTTTTTCAATTTCTACTTCAATGACATCCAAACCTTCCTTAACAATTAAGTTCAACACATGTGCCGCACATCGCATATGAAAAAATTTTCCATTCAATAAGAGTGAATTGCTCAAAGATAATTTTTCCACCAAGATATCGATAATTCCGTCATTATTTGAGCAATTATCCACAATGACTATAGATATTTTTCTATTCACATTCCAATCCAACAAGAAATCCATTAATACATATTAAAGAACTTCTTTTGTGTGTGGAGCAGGCTTATAAAGAAATCTACATTAAGAAAAAAAAACATATCATTAACACAAACGATATCATTAAAGGATCAAATCAAAAAACACTTAGGAAGTTAAAAAAATAAATAACATAACATAACTAACCTTTTAATATGATGTTGCAATAACCAAGACTCATCAATGTAATGTATAGTGATAGCCATGTAGCCTTTCTTTTGATTTGATGCCCACATATCAATTGTGATAGCAACTCTACTTTCAAGTTTCTCTAAGTAGCTAATCATCTTCTCTTTCTCAACTTTATAATCTTTATTATATCACCCTTAATTGTGTTGCGGGAAACCATCTTAAACAAGGGTTGGAGACTAGTAGCAAAATCTCTAAACTCCACTCAACAATTGAAAGTGGGTACTCATGCAATATAATTGCACATGCAAGCTTTTCTCTTGAGATTTCTTGATCAAAGGTAAAACCACCAATTTGAACTTTTCCATAACCTTTTCTTTGTACTGCTAATAATTGTTGTCTAATATCAACATTTCTTCATTTCATGCACCTATCTATGTGTACATGTAAATGTTTTGTCCCATTCTTACTATCGGCCTTGAGCTTTCCTTTACAGTGCTTACAAATAGCATAATCTTGTTCATATATCTTCTATGACTTAACCGAAGTCAACTTTCTTCTTTTAGATCCCAATGGTCCATTAGTAGTTGAAGTACTACCTTTAATTGGAGTTGAACTCGCACTTGGTATGGAAAAGTTTTCTCATTCTTCTGATGCCATTTTTCTTAATATGAAATAAAGCCTATAAGTAAAACATTCAAACCCCAAATAAATAAGACTATGTTACCACATAAATAGACCACAAAAATATAAATACCCCATAAAAAATAATGTTTTATTCCCTACTGGTAAATGGGAGCTTCATGAAGAAGACAATACTAACAAGTTCAGATAAATAACATGATGCAAATAAATTTTCTACTTCAACTTCTCAAGACTTAATGTAGCATAAATCAACCTTCTAAACACCTAAAGTGAATATGTGGCTGATTTCACATGCTATGCTATGATGTATCAATTTTTATTTATCGTTTAAATATTATGGCGAATGCTTAAGTTGGTAAAAATTTTCTAAGCATCCTATCTATTGCAATACTTATTTAGTTAAGATAGGAAATAATGAATGCATGGTTTTGAAAAGAAATATATAAGTGCATCCCTCATTATCTCTCGTAAAACAACAAAACCAAATAAATTAGCAAAAATACCACACCTTGTTGCCAAAAGATTATGAATCTACTGTACGTTTGGACTCTTCGAATTTTTTGATTAAGTTGCAATTACAATGATGCCAATAAGAAGGACAATCTCAAATATCACCAACAAATCTCTCATTCTTTGCCTAGAAACTAACAGAGAAAACACCCCAAACCAAACAAATCAACATTCAAGAAAATTACCTAACGTTCAAGACACAAAAAACAAAACAAATGAACAAATAATCTTGCCAGTTTGTAGATACATGAAGATATGATTCTTGTGGAGAAAATGGTAGTAGCGTAAACTGATGAGACTGCCAATAGATGTGATTATGCGATAAACATGGATGAATCAAAAGGAGATGAAGGAAATGAGATTAGTGAATGGATTTTCAGATGATTATCTTATGGATTTTTGCATTGAGTAGGAGAAACAACAACCCTAACAATAGAGAGGAATGAGAACCCTAAAATGAGAGAGGAAGGCCAGAAAAGATCAAGGGAAACAAATATTTTTTTGTTTTCTTGATAAAATCTTATGGCAAGGAAAAATTCCTATTAGGTATTGTTTATGTGATTTTTTATAAATGTTTATTATAAATATACCTGAAAATATTTAGGATGAATTTAAGTAAAAAAAAATATTTATAAAATTGAAAAAAATTATATTACAGGTGGGAGTACAGTGTTGCTTTGGTGTCTTACACCCTTAAATAAAAAAGGTATTTCAATCTTTTTCTTGATCAATTATTTTGTTCCCCAACCATTCATAGGAATTATTTTTACTCTCTTAATCAATTATCCAGGGTCATTTTATATTCTATAATCACTAATGGTTAATGTTCTAGCAATGTTAAAAACTAAAGTTAAATCTTTTATATAAAACAACGTAATTTTATATATATAAAATAAATTTAAGTGAAAACCAAGTTATTTTTAAAAAATATGAAGTGAAATATTTCAAATTAAATAATATAATTATATATATATAAATTTAAATAAAAATCGTAGTTGATGACTACAATTTGAAGCTTAAAGTCAAATGTATTATTTTGGAATCCGGATATTTTTTTAAAAATGGGTTATTTTTGGTCAAGTGCATAATGCAAGTACATCAATAACCGTTGGTACCATTTACCATCTATTTTTTTATTTCATTAACTATTGCCCCCACTTGCCACATTTCTAAATGCTATTGGTCCAAAGCAAAACGGCCGGCACCGAAAAGTTTCATCTATCTACTAAACTCCTGGTATAGGTTTAAACAAATCCAATATCACCAAAAAAAAAAAAAATCCCAAATCGTTGTTGGAAATCTCCTACAAGTTCCATAACATCTTCCAAAAGCCCGAAGAAAATTTCTCTGCCAGAATAGTAGACTACTATAAAAATGAAGGATAGAGAGATTTTAGATATTCAATAAGGCAAATTAGAATGAGAATATCAACATTGTTCCTCCTCCTCCTCTTCTTTTATGCATCTTCCTGTCATCTGGTTTCAAGTATGTAAAGAGTAATTATTAAAATAATTATGGACTCACATATGTAACATAGTTTATGATTAAGCTATTCGCATTCACATATTTATTTTCTGTTTGTTTTAAAGTATGGGCCACGTCATGTGTAGAGCCCGATACCATATGTATCTCAAATGATAGGCTTAAGACACATATGGCCCAATATTTTAAAGGGAATGATCCTTAAGGCATAGAGGGTATATAAGGTTGGTGTCTGTTCAATTTCTGGAGAGATATCTTTTGAATAGACAAAAAACATTCTCTCCCGCTTCCCATCGCCAAAAAAATTACAGAGACAGTGGTTTCCCCTCTACAGCCTTAGAAGATCCATACCTTGTTCAAAATCAAGAGATAAATGGACTCGGGTTCATTCATTTTCTATAAAGATGTCTAGCATAAGTTCGTCATATGATTCAACATGTTATCCCAGTCTGTTATTAGATTTATAATGGAGTTCTCTCAATTGGTATCAGAGCCAACATGTTTAATCATTGAAAAAATTGCCACATTTTTTTAAATTCTTAATGGAAATTTCTTTGTGAAATGTATTGCAATGCAATTCGTCAAAGCCCTTGATAGGCATGCAATTCCACTCCTATCATGGTGGCCCATCCTACAACGGTGTTTTTTTTTTTTTTTTTTTTTTTTTTTACCGCGGTGATGCTGCGATGCCGCCTTGCACGTTGTGGTGTCGTTTGGCACCACTACCGGCATCTCCGAACGCTAAATCCCTATGATAAAACCTAGAGGGGGGATAGGAACGTCGTTGCAGGCCGTGACGGCACCGCTATAACGCCGTTTCAAGCAATCAAGACGTCGTTATGGCGTCGTTTCCAATCGGCGATGTAGTTCAAACGTCGTTCCCAGTCAAGTGGCGCCTTCAAGGCGTCGTTTTGGCACCATTGTTGCAAGCGTTCCAGGGACGCCGTTCAGGCACCATTTCACATCGGTGAGAAGCGTCGTTTTGGGCGTTGTTGCAGGCTTCCCAACGACGTTGTTACAACATCTTTCTGTGAAAGCGTTGTTGTTCCGATGATGGCACTCCTTACGACGCCACTCTCGGCATCGTTAACGATTGGAGAAGATGACGCCGTTTTGGCGTCGTTCGGAGATCACAGAAGATCGTTTTGGGGCCGCTGCTAACGTCGTTTGAGGATCGCTCCGGCGCCGTTTTGGCACAATTGATGACGTCGTTGCCGAGGACCTTAGGGTCCTTTGGGGCTACAGTAAATAAATTATATATATACATGGGTTTATGCATCTAATCAGATGGGTTTATGCATCTAAAATGAATGTCCTCTCTAAGCTATTGATAATAAAGGATTGGTGGTGGTTTGATAAATAAATAAATAAAGGTCTTAATGAGATTGACATGTAATTCCTCCTCTATTAAGGCATTCCAAGCATGAATTATATTAATGTCATCTCATTGGAAATTTATTTACTTTTATTTATCTAAACTTATCCATGTTATGGGAAGATAGGCACTTGTTATGGGTTTCTCATTCAGCTTTGGTGATAAACACTAGTATTTGAGTTATAGATTCAATTTTATAAAGAGAAACTCAACTAAAACCATAATTCAAGTTATTCGCATAGAGTTTAAATAATGGATTTAGCATTTTCTTGCTACATTTGTGTTTAATATTTTAAAATAAATGAATTATGTATATTTGTTGCCAAATTAACTTATATTATATAATTCATTTATTTTATAATATGTAAACATGTTATTATTATATAAAATAATTAGCCCAAAAGAAGATTATTTTAATATAATAATAAATAAAGTAGTCATAAATATGTGATATATAAAGTTTATCTTCCATGTTGTATGTCAGTCCAAAGACAGGCATATTGCTTCGGTTTTATTGTCAATATTTATGAATTAATTTTGAAAAGGATACCAATTACAAGTTGATATTTTTATCCAAAGACTGATATTAATGTTTGTGCTAGGTATCTTGTAATGGGCCCACATGCATGATTACTACCAAAAAGTGTTATTTTGTAGACCTAATAATAATGGTTTTAAGCACCTTTGAGTAGTAATCATATTCATTTAACCCAATTAATTCATTAAGGTCCTTAGTAATTGGTTTTAACCATTTTGTGGCAAGTTTACATGTTTTTATCAGCTTATGAACCAATTCAAGCATGCCAATTGATGGAGGAGCTATTTGGGCGAGTTAAGCAAGGATTTTGGATGATTACAGGCTTGAATTTCAAGTGGAAACACGAGCACAAGCAATGGAGAAGAGGAAAACAGAGTGAAGAAAACAGCTGCAGTCTTCTTTCGCACTTTTGGAGCACTTCCCGAAGTCCATTTTCTACATGCTATATACCATTTGAAAGCTTAGGAAGTCAAGAATCCAACGCTTCAAACCGTGTATGATTTGGAGCTGAAATGAGGAAGATATGGCCTTCGGAAGGCAACTGCATCATGCCAAATGACCAATTTCGCAAGGTGAATTTCACATTGCGAAAATTTCGCAATGTGATTTTCTTCATGGTGCGAAATTTTGCCATTTCGCAATGTGAATTTCACATTGCGAAAATTTCGCAAGGTGAATTAACTCATGATGCGAAAATATGGCACTTCGCATCATGAGTAATTCACCTTGCGAAAATTTCGCAATGTGCCTTTTACATTGCGAAATTCCTTTGAATCCTCTGTTTCTCCACGCACGCACCACCGACTTCCCAAATATTTTTAGCTTGATATTTTCTCATGTAAATTCCTTTTGTAACCTTGTATTCAGCCGACATAAAGCTTTATCTTGTAATTTTGCTATATATAGAGGTGCACAACACCTCCAACAGGGAGGGGGATGTTTTGGGGATCGATCCTCTGTACATTAACTTAGAATATATAAAGCTTTGTTTTTCTCTCTTCTCCTGTTCTTCTCCATTTCTATTTTCTTAGTAGCCAAACAGCCTCTGAGGGCTTTTCCTCAGAGGATGATTGGCTAAAACTTTTAGTTTCTCAAAGTATGGATGTTATGTGATAGCTTGGATGCAATCCCATGGAAATTTCTCGCACCTGGAAGGTAAGGTAGTCGTTTTTCATTAATGGTTCCTTAATGCAAAGTTTGGTTTTTATTTCCTTTGGACAACTTCCAACGGCCAATACTTGATAAGCTTTTGGATTTCTATCCATTAGTTATCTCCTACGAGCTATTGGAAGGTGAGGTTTTCAATTCCAAGTTTTGCATTAATCCATTAGAACCAATTTCAATGGCCATTGAAAGGTGAGTTTATCACTTGGAATGACTTTGAGTTGCCAATATTTGGTAAGCTTTTGGCTTTAGACCATTAGTTATCTCTTACAAGCCATTCAAAGGAAGTCTAAGGTGAATAACCATTGATGAAATTCACTACCATCTGTTTTGCCATTTTAAAGGATTAAAACTTGATTTGCTAAATCCATACCGGTTCGGGAAGCAAGCATCACCATAGTTGCAACCTCAACGCGAGGAGCCTATCCTGAGATTTCCAATTTGCATAAGAGCCAGAGCATAGCTATCCTATCTTTGAGAAACTTGTTTTTACACCCTTTCATTTTAGTCTTTAATGTTAGCTTAGATTAGTTTAAATCTTTCTAAAAACATTTGCATTTTCTTTTAAAGCTAACATCTATAAGAAAATCACCTATTTTCCTAATTTGAATATCACTTGTGTTTGTGAAAACCCTTCCCAGTGAACGATCCTAGAACCACTATGCTATAGTAGCTTGGCTACTTTAGTAATAGTATTTAAGGTATAAATTTTGTTGATACGCCTTTAAAGCTAAGCTACCATGAGTCGCATCAATGCATATACATATATATGTTAAATTTTTATTTATTCATGTATGTATGATATTTTTGTGACTGATTTTGAGCTTTATTGTTATGAATTTAGCATCTTCTATATCTGCAAATGTTATTAACATTCCTGTGCTTAATGGCACAAACTTCAAGAAATGGAAAGAGCACGTTATAATTGTGCTCGGGTGCATGGATTTGGACTATGCATTAAGAGAGGACCGTCTTCCAAACCTTACTAATACTAGTACTGTTGAGCAAAGGGTTGTTATGGAAAAATGGGAGCGATCCAATCGCATGAGTCTAATGATAATAAAGCACTCAATTCCAGAAGCTATAAGGGGTGCAATATCTGAGAAAACCCGAGCCAAGACATTCTTGGACCAAATGGAAAACCGATTCGCTGCAAATGAAAAGGTTGAGACAAGAACTATTCTTAGTAAGCTTGTCTCCATGCGGTACAAAGGGAAAAAGAATATAAGGGAGTACATAATGGAAATGTCCAATCTTGTGACTAGACTCAAGGCACTAAAGTTAGAGTTTTCAGAAGACATACTCGTGCACTTGGTCTTGATATCTTTGCCTACGCAATTTAGCCCATTCAAGATCAGTTACAACACACAAAAGGAAAAATGGACTCTGAATGAGCTTATTGCTCAGTGTGTACAAGAGGAAGAGAGATTGAAACAAGAAAAGATAGAAAGTGCTCACTTGGTTTCCATATCTCAGGGATTTGGTACCAGCAAGAAAAGAATGGGGGACAATAAAGGAAAACAAACTGCATTTTCTGGGATATCAAAGCAAAAGGTGCAGAAGAAACAAGATAAGGAGATCACTTGTTTCTTTTGCAAAAAGACTGGTCATATGAAGAAGACATGTACCAAATACACTACTTGGTATGAAAAGAAAGGTACACTTCTCAACTTTGTTTATTCAGAAATTAATTTAGTTATAGTGCCTAATGATACTTGGTGGATAGATACGAGTGAAACTACTCACATAAGTGTCACGATGCAGGGTTGCCTAAGGATTCATATGTCAACTGATGGTGAAAGATATATCTATGTGGGAAATAACAACAAGGCTGCAATGAAGGCTATTGGTCTTTTTAGATTACAGTTAGACTTTGGATGTACTTTGGACTTGGAAGAGACTTTTGTAGTGTCGTCGTTTTGACGAAATTTAATTTATGTTTCATGTTTGGACAAATGCGGATATTATTGTTCATTTAGAAATGGAATGGTTAGTCTTTATCTAAATTCAAATGTTATTGGTACAAGTAGTCTAATAGACAAATTATACAAATGATCAGTCATTCCACCTTACCAAAATCACTTTGGGGCGAAGCTGTCAAAACTGCAGTTTATATTTTGAACAAAGTCCCAAGCAAAGCAGTAGCCAAAACCCCATATGAGTTATGGACTAACAAGAAACCTAGTATTAAATACTTGTATGTCTAGGGTTGTCCAACTGAGGCTAGGCCTTACAAGCCAAATGAAAAGAAATTGGACTCCAGAACAGTGAGCTGCTACTTTGTAGGGTATTCTAAATGGTCGAGAGGTTTTAAGTTTTATGACCCCTCAACTAGATCCTTCTTTGAAACGGGCAATGCTAAGTTTATTGAGGATGTTGAGTTAAGTGGAAGAGAGCCATTAAGAAAGGTGGTCTTTGAAGAGGAATCTGTTAGTATTCCTATTATTACAACTAGACATGGTCATATTATATTTGATGACACTATCCAGAATGTACAACCAATAACAGAGATTGTAGACACACCTAAGATTTCTCATACTCAAGTTATGGAACCAGTTCAAGTTCATGAAGAGGTAACTCAACAACCTCAAGAACCTCAAGTATAAGTGCCACTGAGGAGATCCACTACAGAAATGAGAAGTACAATTCTAGATGATTATGTTGTATATCTCCAGGAACATGAGTTTGACATGGGTCTAGAAGACGATCCAATTTCAGTTAGTCAAGTAAAACAAAGTTTTGACTCTGAAAAGTGGATAAAATCCATGAAGGATGAGATGAAATCAATGAAAGACAATGGTGTTTGGGACTTAGTAGAGTTGCTTGAATGTGTAAAACCGATTGGTTGTAAATGGATTTTTAAGACCAAACGGGATTCAAAAGGTAACATTGTTAGGTATAAGGCACGCCTAGTCGCAAAAGGTTTCACTTAAAAGGAAGGCATTGATTATAAGGAGACCTTTTCACCGGTTTCGTCAAAAGACTCCTCTAGAATCATCATGGCACTTGTGGCTCATTATGATTTAGAGTTGCATCAAATGGACGTTAAAACTGCGTTTCTTGATGGTAACATCGATGAGACAATATACATGGTGCAACCAGAGAACTTTGAGTCTAATGATTCAAAGCAACTTGTATGCAAATTTTAAAAGGTCCATATATGGTTTAAAGCAAGCATCCTGACAATGGTACCGAAAGTTTGATCAGGTGATTACTTCATTCGGTTTTAAGGAGAACATCGTTGATCAATGCATATATCTCAAGTTCAGTGGGAGCAAATTCATTATCTTGGTGCTATATGTAGATGATATTCTACTTGCAAGTAGTCATGTGGAACTTTTACATGAAACCAAGTGATTTCTATCTAGTAAATTTGACATGAAGGATCTTGGTAATGCATCTTTTGTGCTGGGTATACAGATCTATAGGGATCGTTCAAGAGGTATACTTGGGCTATCACAAAATTCCTACGTCGATAAGCTGTTAAGTAGGTTTGGCATGAGCAATTGTGCACCAGGAGACACGCTTGTGGGAAAAGGCGATAATTTTAGTTTGCACCAATGTCCGAAAAATGAACTTGAGAAGAAGGATATGGAGAGGTTTCCCTATGCCTCGGCAGTAGGAAGTCTCATGTATGCACAAGTTTGTACGCGTTCGGATATTGCGTACATTAATTGTTGGAATGTTGGGTAGATATTTGAGTAACTCAGGTATGGATCACTGGAAAAAGGCAAAACAGGTTATGCGGTATTTACAAAGAACTAAAGATTATATGCTCACATATCATAGATCCAGTCATTTAGAGATCGTGGGATATTTGGACTCCGATTTTTTGGGATGTCTTGACAGTAGGAGATCCACTTCAAACTACATCTTCATGTTGGCTGGAGGAGCAATTTCATGGAAAAGTGTTAAACAAACACTTATTGCTCCTTCCACCATGTAGGCAGAATTCATAGCATGGTACGAGGCATCAAACCATGTGATATGGCTGCGGAATTTTATCACTCAGTTGAGAATTGTTGATGGGATTGAGAAACCATTGAGAATCAATTGTGATAATAAGGCCCGCAGAATTATATTCTAAGAACAACCGAAGTTCGTCAAAGTCCAAGCACATTGACGTCAAGTTCTTGGTTGTGAAAGAAATAGTTCAGAGTCTTCAAGTATCAATTGAACACATAAGCACAAACTCCATGATTGTGGATCCGCTCACTAAAGGTTTGCCACCCAAAGTATATCATGAGCATGTCACACATATGGGTGTTGTACATATTGATAATATGCTAGTATAGTGGGAGTTTGTATCTAGATTTTATGTTTGTTTTCTTGATGTGTTATTATGTTTGTGTTATCTGTACAGACCTTGGTTTTAAAGACTATTGTGTTTAAATACTCTGAATTGAAATGATGACTTTCAGAAGCAGTTCAGCATCAAGTGTTGAAAGTGGAATTTGACTTTTTTTTTTTTTTAGTCATAAAGTAGGACCAATTGGAAATAGACATATTAAAGATTACATTCTATATAATTTCCATGCTACACATCCATACTTGATCCATGTTGCTAATTTTGTTAATGTTGTAATCATTGATGGGTCTAGTTATAATTATGATTAACGAAGGCCGCTTTAATCCTGTGTTAACATAATTAGTAAACCATATTGTTTAAGGATATTTAGATAGAATAGCAAAGATGAGCTCAATAAAGTACTATCATGAACATTGTTCTATAATATATGTGATCCAAGTGGGAGATTGTTAAAATAACTATGGACTCACATATGTAACATAGTTTATGATTAAGCTATTCGCATTCACGTATTTGTTTTTTGTTTGTTCTAAAGTATGGGCCACCTCATGTGTAGAGCCCGATACCATATGTGTCTCAGATGATGGGCCTAAGACACATATGGCCCAATATTTTAAAGGGAATGGTCCCTAAGGCATAGAGATATCTTTTGAATAGACAAGAAACGTTCTCTCCCGCTTCCCACTGTCAGAGAGATTATAGAGACGGTGGTTTCCCCTCTACAGCCTTACAAGATCCATACCTTGTTCAAAACCAAGAGATAAATGGACTCAGGTTTGTTCTTTTTCTATAAAGATGTCTGGCATAAGTTTTTCATATGATTCAACATGCGATCCCAGTCTGTTATTGGATTTATAATGGAGTTCCCTCAATAATCGCGTTCCTTAACATTCATATATTTCCATCTTTCTATTTCAACTTTAGATTTTTGTTGGTTTCATAATTGATATGTGTTGAATTTGAATTTGTGTCGCTACTTCAAGCTTCAATGGGAACAAAGAGGTTAAAGATAAAAGAATTCTAGATAGATTTATGCTAGAAAGAGTAGTTAGTCGTCCTGGCAGTTCTGACGGCGATGGTGGACGAGGTGGTGGCAGCAGTGGTGGGAGTCGGGGAGGCCTCAGTGGCGGCGGCGGCAACGGCGGGAATAGAGCTAGTACATTGGTGCCACCAATGATTCCCATCATCTTAGGAGTAATAATTGCAGCGCCGCACAAGCTGCTTGTCGTATAAGCGTAGTTCAAAACTTAAAGCATATTTGTATCAAAATCTAATTATGAGCTTATAACCATGTTTCAAACTTTAAATGTTCAAATAAACCGTTGCAAAGCTATAGAACTTAATTTTTTTTTCTTTTTTTTTGTATTTTCTCCCTCATATTTTTTTTCCTCGATCTCATCTCTCTCTTACATTAACCCATAACTAGATTCACAATTTGATAAAAACTAATATCAACGGAATAAAAATAAATTAATGATTTGTTTAAGTAAAAGTAAAAATTGGAGGCATGATTGAGAGAGTATTCGGTAAAATTTAACATTTATTATTTAGTGACTTAAGTTGACTTTAAGTTAAATTATAATTAAGTTGTTGATTTAAAACTTATTACTTAATTCTTACTTTAAGTATTAAGGTTGTTTAAAAAAGTTAACTTAAAACTTATTTTAAATTATGAAATTGATATATTTATCACCATAAATTATAAATAGGGTAAATGAGGTCGAGTAATAGCGGAGAATAAGTTCATTGTTTTTACTTATTATTTAAAGTTTTTTTTTACTTTAAATCATGCTATTAAGTTATTTTACCAAATATATTTAATTTACTTAATGACTTAAATTAAGTTATTAAACTACTTTCAGTTATTATGTTGGTTTATTAAACACCAACTAAATAAAATTAAATAAAATAAAGTATATTTGAAACCTCTCTATATTTTAATCTTTTGAACGCTATTTGGATCATATAATTAATGATGAAGCTATGAAAGAAAGAAGGATTCATTTCATCTACCTCTCCCAAGATTTAGATTAAATATACATGACTTTTAGTTTGAAGTTATATGAAATACATTTCAATGATGTTTGTTTTTTTTATTGAATAGAAAAAATGAAAATATTTGACTTTTTTTATTCAGTTAAAAGTAATATATTAATATCAATCAATATAACTAAAATAAACTTATTGATAATAAGTTTAATTTAATTATATTCAATTAAAAGTAATATATTTTAACTTTTTCTATTTATTAAAAAAAAACAGCACTTTCATCTCCTTTTCATTTATTTTCTTATGATTTAAAATAATAAAAACATTTAACAAAATTTCAAATTTTTGGTGATTTTGACTTAAATGTTAGTGGGAGGCAAGTGAATGTACTTTTTATTTTAATGAGATAATAGGTAATATATAGTTGGAAAATGGAAAGGGAAAAATAAAAATAACAAAGAACAATAAATATTTTTTAAATCCACATGTCACATTAGAAGATAGTAAAATTGCGGTATTAAAAAAAAAATCCTTTATTGCATGAATAATTTTATATTAATTTGATCCAAATTTCTACATTACTGATGTCATCTTCATGATTATATTTATTATAGTTGACCACTACCGAAGTTTTTCATTGTTTGGTTTTTTATTTGATCAGCCATGTCTTCACGTTTCGCCATGGTTGCGGAGATACGCCCTCCCGTAAATGATGGAAATGCTATTGACCCGACTCTTCTGTGAAGCCTCCTGGTACCTTCATGAAGGTCTCCGGTTTTTTTTAAAATGGAAACGTAACCTTTCAAAGTGCGATAGACTGGGTATAAAAATGGAAGGTGGATATACTTTTAGATGTGGATAAGAGGGGCAAGAAATCAAGAATGAGAAAGTTTGGATCGTTTCTCCTCTTTCTCTGCTTCTTCTCTGCATCTTCTAATGATCTGCATAATCCTCTGGTTTCAGGTATGCACTAATTAATCTCAGCCCTTAATTTGTGTGGATTGATCTTTCTTTGTGTTTGGATTAAGCTTTTGTCGATATATATGGAATTTGCGGTACCGTCGCTCTTGCAGCCTTGCATCAGGAACAAAATGATAAAGACACAGGACTTACAGAGGGATTTCTACAATTGAGAGTCGTTAGTAGGCCTGGTGGCGGTGGTGGCGGTGGTGGTGGCGGCGGAGGGAGTAAAGGTGGCGGAGGGAGCAGCAGCAGTGGCGGCAGTAAAGGTGGCGGCAGCAGCACTGGCGGCAGTGGTGGTGGTGGGAGTAAAGGTAGCGGCAGCAGCAGTGGCGGTAGTGGTGGTGGGAGTAAAGGTAGCGGCAGCAGCAGTGGGAGTGGAAGCAGCAGCAGCCGCAGTAAGGATCGCGGGGGTGGCGGGGGTGACGGGGGTGGCGGAGACGATGGGGATAGTGGAGGGGGTACGGCTGTTGGAGGCAATCATCATCACAATAGCCCACCTCAAAGTGTGACTAGCAATAGCTGCGCCGCCCGTATTGCTCTCATTCTCCTGCCCTCTCTCCTTTTGGCGTCTTTTCTTCACCAATAGAGCTAGGGGCTTGATGAAGCAGTTATTTTTGGATATTAATTTCTTAAGAATATGAAGGCGTGAGAAGTTGGCTTTTATACTGTGTGTGTATATATATATATATATATATATATATTTCTTATTACTTTTGTAATATGCCCATCGATAATCCTTTCAAAATGGGTGTGTTTTCCGAGAAGCATGTAGTGTAGGGTGGCAACCTTTGTGAAGATTATAATCTGATATGATGTACATGATTTGATTTTTATTAAAGTAAAGAAATGATTCATTCTTAACATTTTAAGGGAGGAATATCGTAGCTTCAAAGCCCCCATTTTCCTAATTTATTCGAGTATTCTGAGTTTCAAAAATAGGAAATTTGTCATTTGAGGGAAAGAAATGGAGAAAAACATATAAGTTTGATTTGAAATATATGGCATGTGTATGACAACTTTGCTATCCATGAACTAAGGACTTGTAAGAGAATGCGATATTAGGGCAAGTAATGGTAATATAAATGAAACTTCCAATTAGACTTCAATACATTGATGGATTAGGTAGAAGCACACCATCAGTGGAGTTTAGATGAAGATTTTGTTCCATGGGAGATGTGGTTGGTTGAAAAGCAAGAAAACTACTATTTCCTATTATGTCGAGTTCATATTTCATTTGAGAAAGATGAATTCCGTATTTGGAGTGAGCCACTTATAAGCCTAGGAAATATTTAGGTGAACCAAGATCCTTCAAAGAAAATTGATGATGGTTGTAATTTGTTATGGAGGAGGCAAATGAAGAATCATTACTATAAACAATAATATACTCCACATAAATAATAATAGCAATGAAGGAAGTATCAGATTAAACAAAGAATAGATTAAAAATTGATTATAGAAATTCTACTACAATCGAAGTAATGGATAATTTTTTGAATCATCATCGAGAGGCTTGCTCGAGGCCATATAAAGATTTGTGGAGCTTGAAAACATGATTCTCCCCCTTTAATGAAAACCGAGTGGAAGTTGCATATAAACATCTTCATCCAAATCTCCATGAAGAAATGCGTTATTGGTATCCAAATGGTGAAGATGTCAATATAGCCAAGAAAACTTGGATAGTGACCAATTTTGCAACTAGAGCAAAAGTCTCATGAAAATTCAATCATTTCTATTTGTTATAACATTAGGCAACAAAGCTTGCTTCAATTATAACGTTTGATAGATCCATTGGACTTATATTTAATATTATAAACCCATTTACAACCAATTGCACTTTTTCTAGGTGGAGATCTATAAGTCCCTTTTTTTATTAGCTTCTAAAGTACAAATTTTAGTAACCATAGCTTCACAACATTTAGGATCTTGAACACCCTATGTAAAGGACTTGGATTTTGACATGGAAGAGAGTATTGCATTAAAAACATGATGAATGGGAGAAAATTGGGCATAAAATAGATAATGAGAAAAGGATAAGGTCTACTTATAATAGGCCCATTTGTTGAGCAAGATGATTGATCCTTGGGAGAAGCAACTATAAATCATAGTGGAAGTATTGCAAATAACTTGATCATTGATAAAAGTGTTCATAATGATAGAGGATGTTAGTTTTTTGAGAAGTGGGAGGAGGAGTAAGTCATATTTTTTTTATGACAAAGGAAGAACAGGATCAGAGATTGAATTTTAGTGTATTTGATTGAAAGGAAAAATGTCCCCATGGAAAATGGCATCACATGCAATAAAGGTCTTATTTATCTCAAGATCATAAATTTTGTACCTTCTTTTACTATATTAATACCCAATAAAAACATGTGCAGCACGTGAATCAAATTTAGTTCTCCTTAAAGCATGAGTAGAAACATAATAGAGACAACCAAAGACTCTTAAGTGTTTGTAAAAAGGTTTAGCACCAAAGTGTTTTTCATAAGGGTTTGATCATAAAACATGACAGATAGAGTTCGATTTGTCAAATATGCAACTGCGAGAATGCAATCATCCTAATTTTTTAGTGAAAGCTGAGTTTGAAAATGTAAGGCACAAGCCACAGTTAGATCGATTTTCTTTTCTTCTTCTCTTTTAATCTTCTAGAATCACCCATGTACACTTGTTTCTCTCCTTACACTTGTTGCCATGGATGAGGAAGTAATGGTGAAGAACCAAAAATTGATGAGACACTTTATGCTTATGAGTCTAAAGATGTTTGTGATGAATTTGAAAAAGAGAATGGCAAGGAGTGTTCATAAAAAATAACATCTCTAGAGACAAAAATCTTGCAATTTTTTTCTAAGCACTTATAACCTTTATGATTCATGTTGTAACCAAGAAAAGTACATTGAGTTAATCTAAAATTGACTTTATGTTATTATTAGATCTAGTATTTGGATAACAAGCACATCCAAACACTCTAAGCATAAAGTAGTGCGGAGATGAGTGAAATAAGACTTCCAAAGGAGTTTTCCAATGTAAAATTGAAGTAGGTAGCTTGTTGTATAGGAAAACAGCAGCTTTAAAGACCTTGTCCCAATATTTTGAAGGCATAAAAGCTTTTAGCTAATAAAGTAAGGCCATTAATTTTCTACTATATGATGATGTTTTCTCTCTACAAACCCATTTTGTTCATGAGTATGGGGGCAAGAATTTCTATGAATTATACCATGAGACATTAAGAGATTAGTAAAAGCTCTATATTCTACTCCCCAATAAGTTTGAATGGCCTTTATTTTATAACCAAGCTGCAACTCAACTTGTGTCTTGAAATTTGAGAAAGTTTGAAGAGCATCTCACTTATGCCTTAGCAAAAAAATCTAAGTGAAACAAGAGAATGCATCTATAAAACTAATATAATATCTATAACCATTGGATGACAACATTGGAAAAGGTCCCCATAAGTCAGAGTGAACCAATTATAAAGGTTATGTATAGGTTGTATTAGACAATCTAAAAGGAAACTTATGAATTTTACCAAGGCAACAAGTTGAACAAAAAAATAAAAAATAAAAAAATAAAATTAGGAAGAGGTATTTTGCAATTTGTAAGTACAACTTTTACAACTTTCTCAAAAGGATGGCCTAATCTATCATGACACAAATCATATAATGAACAAGAATGAGAGAGAACAAGTACATGTAAGGTAAAGACATGGTGTTGGAATTGGGAACTTTGAGGAAGACAAAGGAGGCCGCAACTGCTTTTTGAGATCAATTTGGGTGTGGTTAAAGACATACAATCAATTTTTGAGTTTTCTCTCCAAAAGCACAGTTTTGAAAGTATGATATTTCACAAAATAGGAATGTGAGTGAAATTCAAAGAAAACATTATTATCATAGGCAAACTTTAAAACACTAAGTAATTTTTTTGTTATAGTTGTGACCTATAAGAGTTGCTTAAGAGAAAGAATTTTAACAATATAAAAAGAGGAAAAGACATATTGACCATCATGTTTAATCGATAGACCCATACTATTTCCAATATGAACTTGATCTGATCCATAATATTCAGCCCATTTGAAGAACACTGTCTTGACATCCATTTGTTATATCTTATAATTGAGATGTGTAATGGGTATGAGTATTCTGATGGACTTGAGTATGACCACATGTGAAAAGGTCTCATACCTTTTGCAATAAGTCTAGTCTTGTATGTCTCAACCTTTCCATCAACTCCTCTCTTCCTCTTGTAAATCCACTTGCATCCTATAGGTTTTATCCCTTTAGGTGCTTCTACAAGATCGTAGACTTTGTTAGAATATATAGATTCTAACTCTTGCCTCCATAACTCCTTGCTCATAAATAATCATTCACATCACTCATGGCTTCATCATCATTTATGAGATTGATCTTATGTTCTTTTGGAATTATCTTAAAGGACTATACTAAATACATGGATCGATCTAGTTGAAAAACAATCCTCTTACTATGATGAGGTACTCATGTGCTAGAACTGTCAAGAACGGTAGCTATCAACAGTATTAAATTCATAATATTTTGTGTTGTTGTGGGACTATTATCTAGAGCTATCCAATTGATATCACTCATAAACTTATTATTTATCATATAATATTTTTCCAAAATCTGATATTTGTGCCAACAAATACCTTATGGTCAACCTAACTTTAAAAGTAATAACCCCTTATTCCTTTTAGATATCTTACAAACTAACAAACTTATGACCTTGATTCAGTTTATCTACCTTTGGCTTCAACACATAGATTGGATAGCCCAATATGGGAGTATGGTGTAAATTAGGCTTACAACTTGTCCATATTTCCATGGGAGTCAAAGGTACCAATTAGAAGGAACTAGGTTAAGAAGATATATATCCTGTAGTTTCCAAGGCATATCCCTAAAAGGATGTTGGGAGAGTTGAGAAACTTATTATCACTCTCACCATGTTCAATACAGTTTGATTTCTCATTTCCATTACTACATTTTTTTGTAGTCACCCAATGTAACAATGAACAAACAATTATTCCCATCCAAAACAATGATAGCTAATAGAATACCTTCATATGGCCTCTTTAAGTGGCATCCATCCAATATTATGAAAATTTCGCAAACACTTATGAAGCAACTCTTCATTGCCTCAAATGAAATAAGAAACTTTTGAATTTAGGAGTATATTTTTAAGTTTTACTATCAGCACTAATCTTTACTACAAATCTAGGATTTGTCATCCTTACTATCTCTACAATTTAAGCTAGAAGCTTTACATATAATTCACTATGTGATCCTTCATTCTCATACTTTCTCTTCCATCTAACCCTATAGAGTTGCATCTTACTTGGTTCAATACCATAACTTCCTCTCAATTCTTCTTATTCCCTTTAATTTCATTTTAGGATCCCGCTTAGTCTTGTAATTAATTTTTGGGCTCTCGATGTAGTTTGAATTTTTTTTTTTTTTTTGAGATTCTAACACAAATTGTCTGCATTTGACATTTTTTTTTTTTTTTTTTTATCATGTAAGTTGCCTCATCAATAGTTGGAGAAACATGAATATTTCAATGACAACCCTAGCTACACACCTATTTGTCACCTAGTTCTTTCATTCTTTACCTTCTTTATTTCAAAACCCTCTTAGATCACATATTCACTCAATGCAACTCTAAATCCATACATATTTCCAAAAAGCTAGTCCTCACTCAATTTTATCTTACCCTCTTCATCAACATCGTATGTCTTCCCACTAATATCCCCATTTATGTCATCTCTAACCTTTTCACTTCTTGAGGTGGAATTGTATTGAAACCCATTATCACTAATAGATTTATACTCGAAAAGATTATCATTAATATGAAACCTATTGCCCCCACTTTCTCTATCAAGTGATTCATCGTTGGATGGATTCTCATCTACATGACTTTGTGGTTACCACTTAGTTCCATCATCATCATCATCATCATCACTTATGTCAAATTCTTCATCCTTGTTATCATCTTTTTATAGTTATCCTCATTATCATCCTTACTAGTCATCCTCATCCTTACCTGACCCTCACCTCACCCTCAAACCTTAAATCTTTTTTAGCTCTATGGCTACTATTAGAACTTAATTCTTTTGCAACTTCATGGCTGCCATTCTTCCCACCCCACTAAAGCCATATGTCCTCACCATCTTTTGGATCGAGACTCTATCCATGGTACTTGGACTTTCATGAGCAAAAGGGCAATGCACATGCTTAGTGAGATGACTCACTAGGCCCTCATGCAAACCTCATCTTCAAATCGACATCGATCAACTCAACTTATAATGTGATATGTGTATGTGACCTTCTAAGAGCTTGTGAAGATTGTGTTAGGGCCATCAATTGGAGTAGCAATTATAATAGACACAATTAGATGTATTGTCTACTGGCTATCATATATTCCAAACAACTGCAACCAAATCTTAATTTGTGTTCACATCCATATAGGAATTCAATGTCAATAAATATGATGTGAGCATAACTCTAGGTAGAATCACATAAAACCATGCCAAACAAATCTCAAATATGTCAAAAATACAATAATGGTCTTGATCAACATTATTTTTCTCATCTATTTCTATTATGATGGACATTAATGAAGTCAAGTTTCTTGATTTTTTTTAACTGCACAAGAAAAAATTACAACTAATTACAATGAGAAACAAACCCTAAAAGAAAATTCATTACTCTGCAAATATATATATATATATATATATATATATTCATTACAATGAGCATGTGACAAAGTAAAAGGCTATACTTGATCCTCATTAATGATTTATTTTTTTTCCCAAACATGTACCATTATATCATTCTCCACCATCAACCTATTCTTTTATTAGTACATTTACTATTTATACTATCAAATATGAAATAGAATAAAATCAATAAAATAAAACTTACAAATGCCATTGAGAGAAACATTCTCAAGTACCCATTTTTTGTGAGTTGAAATCAATGGAGAGAAATTACAAACCAAAAAACAATCCCAGAATCTCTCAGATCGTTGTTTACATTAAGTAAATACCTAAAAATGGTAATAATTGAACTCCTTTCTAGCAGCGATGAGAATAACATCTTACAAATGAAAAAGAACAGACATAGGAAAAGAAAACTAAGGGGACTGATTGGAATGGGAAGATTTGGATTGTTTCTCATGATGCTGTTTTTTCTTCATGCATTTCTCAATCTACAGAAAAATCTTCTGGTTTCAGGTATGTAGGAATCTCATTCCTTTTTGTTTGAACTTAAAAAACTCTTGTTGATTCAGATTCATTAGTCCTTTAGGAAAAATGTTTTCCCATATATTCTAATTTCCTAAACTCATAGGGTAGCATATAGATTGGTTCTGCAAATATGAAAGTACTATGAAGGAAAAGGAAAGGCCAAATAGCTTGGAAGGACACACAAATATTTCCATAGGATATATAGCTAATTTGAAATGGATTTACTTTGAATTGTAGGGTTGAAACAGGAAAAAGTTGAAGAGAAAGGAAAAATGGAGGGAGCAATATTTCGGAAAATGATGAGATTTGGAGGAGAGAGAATAGTGAGGAGACATGCGTTTCATGGCGGCCATGGTGGGGCCGGTGGACACCATTCATCTGCTAGAGGAACCGGTGCGCACGGCAGACCCCACCGCAGCGGTTCCAACAGCTGTTCCTCCAACCTCATGCACCTCACAGCCTTGGCTTTTCTACCTCTGGCCACATCTTTTCTTAATTTTATCTTTCATGCTTAATCTCAAAAAATAAAAAAATAAAAAATAAATATTGGGAAAAGTGTGTTTTGATAAATAAAAAATAAAAATAAAAATTTCAAAAAGTAATCCTCAAAAACTTATTAAAATTTCATGGACTCAAGGCCTAATGCATCATCAAAAGATGATGCATGGATCCTATATATCTGTCAATTTGTCTTATGACTTGAAAGTGTATAAAATAACAAATATTTTGGTATCACAGATATAATTTCAAATGTTGTAAATGTACTAAATATGGATTACTTGTCTTCAAAATGAATATTAAATGGAAAATCTTTGGTTTAATTTATTTTTGTAAGAGCCTAATTCATGTTTATATTACTTGTTGCAAGTGAAATTTAAAAGTATCTTATTCTTTTTATCTTTGTTTGTAGGCTCCAAAGAGGAAAAAAAAAAAAAGGAAAAAAAATTCAAGCTACCGAAAGAAGTGATGCCAAAAAACACGAGATTACATCAATAAACTCATTAGGAGATTGAACTATTTTTGTAGATTATAATTTCAGTTTTTGCACTGATGTTTGTTCAATTTTTTTTTAATATTTTGATATAATTAACAAATTTTTATATATTTGTGATACATCAATAGTTATATCAATTGTTCAAACTAAGTAGGTGCATATGATTTTTTTTTTTTTTAGAAATATTTTAATTGGTAAATTTCGATTAAATTAATTCTATGGCTTATATTTTTTTTAAATCACAAGGATTCTATTATTTTAACAACAAAAATTAATATTAGCATAATAGAAAATGTTCATTAAAGATGACAGTTCTACAAGTGTCATTAAAATGAATTAAAGATATCGCTCATAAGAGTGTCATTGATAAAATTAATAAAAAATAATAATAATGCTTCTATAAGTGTCAAAATTGTCAATTTTGCAAGCATCATTTATAGGAAAGAATTTCACCCATGATCATAACTTCATATTGATAAATAAGCTATAAAAATAAAGAACAAAAGTTGCCCTAAACTAGTGATAGGGGATCTTATTCAACTGGTTAGGTTTTTTTTATTGACGATTGGTCAAGTTTGTGCAAAATTTTCTCTTTCTTCGAATAGCTGGTATCTAATTAGTTGAGATTTGGTCAAGCGTTAAAAACACCAATGGTCCCTATAAAACATTAAATACCCCAGTGACTATCCAATTAGTCAAAACTAAAGCTCTACCACTGAGGTGAATGACTTAACATCATGAACGCCAAACTTTTAATCGTCTTGCCTGATAATGAAGTATAACAATCAATCATCAAGTCCAATCTTTAACGATTCTATGAAATATGATGGAAAATTAATCAAGCCGTGAAGGAAAAACGACTGATTGTTCATAAGGACTTTGATCATCCTGAAGCGCTAACGATGGAAAAGGTTTCCTTGAACTAAATAGACCCAAAAAAACGCAGAAGAACCAAAAATCAGTCCCTTGATTTGGTACATCCACTTACCCATCCAAACAATGCCCGGAAAAGGTTTACTTGAAATCCCAGACCACATAATGTGAATCAATGAAAAAAAATACATAGCAAGTTGCAGCACATCAAAGTTGATAAATACAAAAATTAAACAAATTAAGAACCAAGAAAAAACTCAAAAAGCAAGGAACAGAAACTTGCGTTTCATCAACATCAAAGCCAACTCAGAATATACGAAGTCTTAAGCTCTTTGAAATGTCATCAATTTAATTTTATTTCCAGGTAGAATTTGTACTAAGTGCATGCAACCAAATAATGGAAACTGAACTATATAACAATTTACAATTGGCATCTAGAATTTTGTTAGATGGCAATGTAACTATAGTGAACAAAAGCTGAAAAATGTAAATAGGAATCACATTTGGCTTCTCAAGGTTCAAGATCTTCTCCCAATACATTTCACAAAAGATTTGTAATTTTCTAACTCATTTTAGCTTGAGAAATGAACTTCACTTGCAACTACCATGACTTGGAAAATTTGTACTGTAAAATGCTAGAATCAAGTCCTTTTGTGCATGGTACCTTTTGTCACATTCAAGCCAAAGGTGCATATTTAGACCAGGAACTCGATACTTAAATTTTCTTAATGGTGATTCAAACTGTGTATCAACAAACTTCCCTATCGACTCCAATTAGTGAAACACGTACCTGATGTGTTGGGCTCCCTCGTATGTGAGGAAGTGGGCCCCATATGCTTGGGGCCCAAGTCAATTACATTAAAAAAAAAAGATCGGGAAAAGAAAAACAAAGAGAAGAGGAGAGAAAAAAAAACACATGCCCAGATTTCATCAACAAGTCAATCTCGCTTCATCTGTGGTCTGATCGAGTTGAAATTTGAAGAAGGGATTCAAAACTCGAGTAACTACAATCTGAATGGTGAAGATCAGATTTTGAACTCGAGAATTGGTGTTACTGCCCGTGAACAATAACATGATGTTTTTGGGTATTCTTTCTCTAATTTTCCTTGCTTTTTTGCCAAGAGAGATTGTATAATCCAAGGCTATATGTGCTTTTGATGTATTTGGTAGCCTCTATAGATTATTCTAGAGAAGACAAGTGTAACCCATTATTATTGATAGTGGAAGTTTGAACTAGAATAGGTCCTATAGTTTTTCCCTTTGCATTGGAGGTTTTTCAAGTAAAAATTTTGATGTCTAATTTATTTTTTTGTTGCATGAGTTTATTTATTTATTGTTATTAGTTATTATTACCTATTTAATTTTACACCAAAAAAAATGGTAGAAAAATCCTGATGTTTGTTGGAATATTGTGACCCTAACATGATATGTGTTCTGCAAGCTTTCTTCTGTAATATTTACACGGTTTCTCCAAACAGCCAAAAGGCTTGACCAAGAAGAACTAACATTGATAATTTTTGTTTTTTGTTTTTTTATGCAATAACTCGGCCTACAAAATAAGAGTGCACGTCCTTAAAGGAAGCTGATATAACCGAAATAAGTCTATTTGTTACGTCATTCTCGTAAATTCAAAGGCATAACATCACAGCCAAAAAAAAATTTGCAGCACAGCTACATGTTTAGAAAGATGGTTGAAGGGTAAAACTTTAGTCCCCATTAATAATATCTCATACATACATTATTTTTAATTCAATTTCAATTTACCAAGCATTGAAGGTATTTCAATCAAAAACCGTGTCTACATTCTAGAAGAGCAAGAAATAACCGCCATAGCAACAAAATCGGTCACCTAAATAACTTGCAAAAGAAAAAGAAAATTTTGTTTTGGTTAGAGTAGATTTCTTTAACATCCAGTTGACTGGAGCTTCTTGCCTGTGCTATATCAGGACAAGACAAGGAAGTCATAACCCAATACAAAATGCATTCCGACTTCACCGATTAAGCGGATACAGAATATCATATCTATTGACCAATCAATAATAGATTCATGATTAGCAGATAGAGATAAAAGAAACTTATTACAAAGTTATTAATTCTCACGATGGACTACCAAGAAAATCTAACTACACCAGCGCCTATAGACTAAAACAGAACAAACTCATGCATGCTAGAGACTATCTATAGATTTTATTTTCCTTACTGCAGCTCATGCCCCTAAATAGTATTCACCTCATACGATGACTTTCCCAATCCTGTAATTTTTTTTCTTTTACAAGAAACCGAATTTATTACCAAAAAAATGGGGAAAAAAAATACCAATTATAAGTCATAGGTCTATCCCAACTCATATCTATCTAGTTTAAGCCAAGGAGAACATTTTAATGCTCATGCAGTGCCACAATCGTAACCTTAGTAATTTGGCTTCAGATGGAAATGTTATTAACAAGGACGAAAGAATGAGTTAACTTCAAGACATAATCCTAAGAGAGTACAGTAGCTCCACATCCATAAAATTTTCCAATTTTGTTTAGCTTCTTCTAAAGACAAAAAATATTGGAGCCAGTTATTGCAGTCGCCACAGGTAACCCTAATTTGAATCTGGCTCTGGAAGGGCAATCTCTTTAACAAGTTGTACCCAAGTTCAAGGCAATTGGCAACGGTAAAGAAAAAGCTTCATGAAGATAAACCAGATAATGGATAACTAGAAAATTATAGTAGTAAACTCTATAGGACGTTAAAGGTCATACCTCAACATACTCAATGCTACTCAGCTTTAACCAATTAGGCCACCTTGATGTTGAGATCATTAGGTATGTTATGTATAGAAAGAAATTGGTTTAGACCCCAAACATCAACATGGTAGCTGTTTTTTGAGGAACAAGATCAAGATAGTCCAACAATCAAGTCTGATGTCAAAAATGAAGAGAAAATAAATGTGTAGATTCAGTATAACGCCTGAACCAAAGGCTCTATGAATAGTCAAATTCCACTTCCTGTGCTTCCACATCATTTGCTATCGCTTGTGTTGATGGATGCAACTTCCGTAGCAATAAAAGACTGTTCGACTTTTTCCCATGAAATCAAAATCTCCAATATTGTACCGAATGCTTATAACTAAGGGTGTAGATCAGTAAATGGCCATTAGGACATATAGCAGTTAAAGGAGACAGCATAGTACATTCCTAATAGCTACCACATACTGCCTTGCCTGTCCCAGTTACTAACATTTGTATGAGCCCATAGACATCCGCAGCAGAGAAGTTTAGCATTAATTTGTATCGAGCCTGAGTGGTTCCATTCGAAAAGGGAGGGTAATAGGGGGTTAAATGTAGCAACATAAACTTTACTACAGTGGAAAGGCTGTTCATCTTCTAGGTAGAGAGCTGTGGAGGCTTTACCTATATATAAATAATGGCAAATTCAATATGGAACTATAATTCAGACTTATGGAAAACCTTCCAAGAGCAAGGTGTCACCAAACTAATAATTTTTTGGAGGGATAAGAATATGATTTATTTAGAAAAAAAAAAAAATCATTTTCATAGTAATGCAATAGCAAGGTACTATTCTAATCCAACTAGAAGACATTGTAATGATATAAAAAATTTATTACTCTTATCTTTGGAGAATGACTTACGTAGGTATAATTTATTCAAGAAATCAATCACAATTACTTGTAAACAAAGGCAAGTTATCCTCTGGAACCTCGCAAGGCTTGATTTCAAACAAGATATCCATTTATTTGTGGAGATACTGTTATATCATGGAAATCTATAAAATAAATAATGGTTGCCACTTTTTTCAATCATTTGGAGATACATGCGATCCATAAAGTAAGTTGTAAATGTAAATAACTAAATTAAATATATGATCCAATGTATTGAAAAATCGTGTAGATTATCCTCGATGAGGATAATGCAACAATATAACATGGAGATCACATTGCATGTATTACACAAATTAAAGAAAATTATATTAAAAATGATAAAACCAAACACATCTCACCTAGTTTGTTTTTTTCCATACACATGACCTTCAAAAAAGTCATAAGATTCTTATTAATTTTGTTCAAGGAATAATCTAGTTTATCTATTCATAATGGTTTTGTCAACTAAAACTTTTAAGAAATTAATATATAAGATTGGAATGCATCTACTGAAAGATATTTCATAATAAAGTAGTGAAAAAATCGTACTTATATCAACATGAATGGGAACATGTTCATGAAAGAATGTTAATATATTGTACTTTTATTTTCTTTGAAAGTTTTGTCTCATGAGTTTTACTGATAAAATTTTTAATGATGCAGTTCTAAAAAACCAAGATCACCATAAAGAATTACCAAAATATTACACTTTTTTTTTCTTTCACTAGGTTCTTCCATAGAGTTTTATTTAAAAAAAAAATTAATGGGGTATATTCTCTTCAATGTGATGGATATCCAAAGGAATAAATATGAATGTCATCATATTCTTCCATTCACTCATCTTAAATATGAGCAATTTTAAATGGAAAATTTTCAAGTTTGTTTTTGTAAGCACATAAGAAGGCACCCCTTATTAATGTATCAAGAGGTAAAGCAGTTATCTTTGCTCCTCCTTATACTGTTTTCTATATTTTTGTATTGTTCCTTATTTGTTTCTCTTTTAAAACATACAGTATAAGGTTGAAACTTTTGACCTTTCAACATTAACTCTTAGATATCATGTTAAATTACAATTAAAATTTAAATTATTATATAATAATAGATATTGAGTTTATTTTAACTAAAGTGTTGTTTGTTTTTTTAATTTTTACTAAAAATAATTTGTATTTATATTTTAAATCATTTTTTTTTTTTTACTTTTTGTTAACTTGTTACTTATTTCTCAAAATTTTTATTGAATAGAAAAAATTAAAATATTTGATTTTTCTTTAACGTTAAAATTAATATATTATTATTATTATTTTACTTTTTAATATTTAATAAAAAAAAATATGAAAAAAAAAATCAAATAACTTAATACTTAACACTATTAAGTATTATTTAGTTTTAAGTTCTATTTAGAATTAAATGAAAAAAAAAAAAAAACAAACAAACATTACCCAATACTCTGAAAATATCTGAGTTATGGAAAATTAATAAACTTACGTTGAGATAATTTAGGTCAAGGCACCAACAATTTCAATACGGAAAGTGACTAGAAAAATAGCCCGTGAAAGTATATATAGTACTTTATTCATTAGATCTACTGACGCTCAATCTTCTTTTTTTCTTTTCTCTCACCTTTTTGGGTGCTCCCATGTGCACCTACCGTGGTAAGCAATATAATCACGGGGAAAAAAAGAAACCTACAAAAAGCAGTGATGAGAATGAAGTATAAAAAATTTTGGAAGGAGGAAAACTGTTGATTTGGAATAAGACGACTAAGGAGGAGTCCTATGGAAATGGCAAGATCTGGATTGCTTCTCCTGCTACTCTTCTTCCTTGTTTTACCTCCAGACCCTTTCCAAAGTCTTCTGGTTTCAGGTATCCAGTTGTTTCATTCCTTTTTTACATTTGATTTTTCTGTTTCAGTTAAAACATTTGTTGATTCATGTTTTATTCAGCTTAGAACTGTCACCCATATGGTGTTGTGTTTCAGAAAATACACCATTGTTGCGAGGGAAATAGAAGTGGGTTAACTTGGTTTCTTTTTCCAAAAAGAAAAGAAAATTGTCTCATTTCATTCTTTATTGAAGATGCAACTTGCTGAATGTGTGAACCATCTATGCTATAGCCTATATCTGTGGAACTAATTTTTCGATTTTATTTCTGGAATAATAAAGGTCTCTCTCTGATGGAAAATAAGGTTTGGATCATCTTATGCTCAAAATTTTGATTGATTGTTTTATTGACAAATTCGCTACCCCAAATCATGAATGGAACTATAAAAATAGAACCATTTTATTTTCACGTAAGTGCCTTAACCTTCGTTTTTATTTAGAAAAAATTTAAAAACAAATTCAAGAGAGAGGGCTTTCTTTATAAATGTATTCTTTCAAATTTTTTCACAAAGATAAGAGTGCAACAAAAAAGGATTTTTTTTTTTTTTTCTTTATAATGATAGTTTCTAGGTGGTTGTAAAACTCTCAAAAACTGTTTCCTATTTCTCGATTGTTGGATCTGTCCGACCAGACACCCAACCCCAACTCCAACGCTCTCATTGCTTCAAAAGATTGCATCTAAAAAGCGGGAAAATGTATGCTTCAATTTTTAACTTGGTCTGGTAACCCTTCAACCAAGTGAACTGGGAACAAGTTGATGTGGGGTAATATGTTGTTTCTGAATTTTGAATCAATTTGAGTAGTTTATGATCAGAGGATGATTTGAAGCTTTAGATGAGTGAATTCAACTGCCAATTAATGGTCATTTCCAAAAGTTTCCCCATAAAACATAAATATTTTTTTACTTTATCAAAAGCTAATGTGAATAAGTGAAAACAATGATGTAGCCACACTGAAAAAGTATACTTTTCCGGCTTCCCCATGTGTTCCCTACTAACTTCATACGAAATATATCCCATCTTTTTATTCCTTTGAATGATGAAAGGAAGAAAAAAAAAGGAAAACAACTCGATGACTTCTGATGACTATAGTCTTGGGTTGTATTCATTGGGAATCATCACGGCCACTATCTTCTTTTATCATGCTTTTAATTTTAAAAAGGAAAAGAATAAAGCACAGAGACATATAGTTTCTTCACCAACATGATTACATACCGACAAATTAAAGTAGCTTTTGAACGGTACGTATTTGTAGCCAAATGTGAAAGATGTGATTTGAAATAGTATCGTTGTTGTAGGGCTAAAAGAGGAACAAGATGTTGGAGAGAGAGGAATGATGAAGAGAGAGGAGGCAAGTGAAGAAAGATTCGGAGGAGAGGTAGTAGCAAAGAGGTATGCCAGTGCTGGGGGTGGTCACAAGGCAGGTGGTGCACCAGGTGCTATGAATCATCGCACCAACTCACCTCACAGTGGCTCCAATACTTGCAACACCATCATCCATTTTGGCCTCACTCGCTTGGGCTTTGCACTCTTGGCTTCACTGCTTCTTCCCTATATTTTATGTAGCCTTTAGATTTGTATGATGTCAAGACATGGACTTCTTTTATTCCCAATTTAGTATTTTCACTTTTTTTTCTAACCTAATTTATTAAAAAAAAAAACAAAAGAAGAAGAAGAAGAAGAAGAATTAGATCATGATATTTTAATTAAGAAGGTAAAGCAGGAAAGCTAAAACTCCCACCTGTAGAGTAAGAGAAAAAAAAAACATAGACTTAAATTAAGAAAGTTAACTTAATTAATTTAGGGTTAAATTAGACTTGGGTTGAGGCTCTACCAACAGCTCAATCCAAAATCTAACCTAAAATATGCATATTGTTAATACTCTATTGAAAAGAAAAAAAAAAATTGTCCTTTACTTTACATTTCCTAAAAAACCAAACTCTATCATACGTAAAGTTGTCAAAGTGGTATCATAAATCGGGTCAATGTAGAGGAAAAATGAATTTCAAGTTATAATATTCGACATTTTTGCTAACATGTTTTAATTATATTAAAACATATTTAAGTCTTCCTTTGAATGCTATTGATGCTATTTTGGCAAGCATCAACTTAATAATGTTTTGGACTTCTAAATTTGATATACTTGTCTTTACTAGATTGAGGCATATGTTGCTTATCTACTCAACATGTCTTCTGCTCTTAAAGTTTCTCTCTTTCATTCATCTTTTCTATAGTTCGATGTTTCATTCATCTTTTCTTTACTTCAATATTTCTTCTTCTTTATCTACTTCAATATAGTTTCTCTCTTTCATTTTCACTATCATCTTTTCTATGCTTCAATATTTCTTTTCCTTTCTTTACTTCAATATTGAACTAGCTCCTCTCACTCTTATTCTTTCTCTACTTCAATTTTTTTTTTTTTTCTTTCTCATTCTCTATCCTCTACAATGGTATTTTTCTCTTTCAAATTTCATCCATTATCTACTTCAATATTTCAGTTTTCAGTCAAACTATCGAAAATGATAACTATAAAATCTTTGCAAAGAGGATTTAAACTAACGACTAGTTTGTTAACAATCAACATAAATTAAGTCTACTTGGAGAACCAGTAGGACACATAGATAGATGGATCTATGTATGTGTATAGGTTGAGCCTGCTTCAGATTGATTGACCCACCAGCCTATATAGCGAAATAGTAGAACACAAAGATAGATGGATCAATATGAATTAATTCAAGAATGGATGGTTAACCGCACCCCCTTTTATATATATATATATAATTTTTTGAATTAATTTATGAATAAAAGGGTATTTGGTAAATCAGTTATATTGTAACTTAAAATTATTTTTTTTGAATTAACTTATGAATAAGAAGATATTTGGTAAATCAATTTAATGACTTAATAACTTAATTTAAATTATTAAATAGATTAAGTATATTTGATAAAATAACATAATATTACAACTTAAAATTATTTTTAATTTTAAGTATCAAGTCAAAATAGTTAATTTATTCTTAATCTCAAATCCTTTTTATTTTATTTATCCACATCGATGGAAGTATATTTTAGAATTATGATTTTACATCCATGATTCATTTTTTATAATAAATATTTTATGATTATCTTATGTATATACAATACTTTGAATATGAATGATTTATAAATAAATTTATTGTTTAAAAATAATGAAAATAAATACGAGTTAAAATTAATAAGGGTAAATGTATCAGTTTGATGATTTAGAATAAATTTTAAATTAATTTTATCAAACAACCTTAATGCTTAAAATAAAAAAATAAGTAATAAATTTTAAATGAACAACTTAAAAATAATTTAATTTAAAATCAACTTAAGTAACTAAGTAATAAATATTTAAATGTTTTCTAAAATTAAGTTTGAGAACACGGTTGAACCATTCAAATTTTCGATCACTTATTTTTCAGGTTGGATTCAATTATTGAATCGTTTGCAAGGTTGAGACAACTTTGAACCAATTGACCTACGGTACAACCACCAATCCAGTTATCAAATTTCGTTTTTTCTCACTTGAGTGGGTGGGGATTTGAGATTGTCAATCTTTTTTTTCTTGAGCTGGAAAAAGTATTAAGAGCCTACCACTAGACTATAATGCTCTGTTGTCAAAACAATGACTTAAATTAATAAAATACAATACTTGCTTCCAAATAAAGTTACATACTGTAGAACTTTGATAAATTAATCTCAATAAATTGATATTTTGATTAAATATTATTTTTTGTTAGTGTCAACTTGGGGCCATCATACTAAATTAATAATTCATTAAATTTATAAAATAATATAATATTATATAAAATTTTATATAAGTTCAAATAGTACTCACTTATTACATAAGTTAATGATTTCCTGATATACAACTAAATTTATAATATCTATCTAAGAAGTCTTTGTAAAATATGTATCTAGTGTTACTTGTTTCTTCTTAAAATCGATGGCAAGCGCCTACGATCTCATCTTTAGCTTTTCGTAATATAGAAAGAAATTTTGGTATGGTATTCTCATATTGTAATAAGAAAGTATTCAATGTCATTGCTTTGACTGCTTATTTGAGTGAGACAGGCTCCATGATAGAACTATCATCTTCGATTTAGTCTTCTCTATCATTTCTCATGACGCTCTTAATAATCAGCTCATCACTCAAAATCTCTGAAATTGTGTTGTTTTCTCCCAAGTAGTTAAAGAGGTGCTTGACATCTATTCCATTGTGGCAATATAACTCTTTGATTACTATTTCCAGTTCTTGAATGGCTTTGTCATCTAAGGATTCATCTACCTTCTCTAAAATCATGTTATCTATAGGCCTAATTTTACATTGTCAAAAGCAATTTGCAATCGTATTTGCCTGAGCATCTACTATCCAACTCAAAATTACAAGATTCGTTACATCTAAAAATTTATCTTTTATAGATTTGGTTGCCCTACTTCATAATTTTCCAAAATATTACAATAAAATCGAGGATGACTACACATTTTGAAAGCTTGTATGATCCTTGCTTCACAAGGTTGAGTCTTTGATGTTGTGATAGGTGGGTAAAAAAGCAATTCCACATTTTTCAATCCTTCAATTTTTAAATTCTCAAGACAATTACCATTAAGCAAGAAAACTAGCTTACTAATAAATTCTTTTAAAATTATCTTATATCCTTGTTTTTGTTCAATTTCAAATCAATTAATGTATAAATATATACATATAATTTTTTCTTGTATTTCAATACTCCTAAGGTCATAATTCAATTAAGGTAAAAAATTTAAGAACTTGAACTAGATTGCCAAAATATAAATTTGTTAAAAGATACTCATTTATCTACTTGCAATATATTTTTTATATCAGAGTGGATTATGTTAAAAACTTGTCAAAATGACATTTAAATAAACTCAAATTGTTATGGGAGGTTTAGGAATAAGTACCATGTTTATGGTAGAAATTTATTTCAAAAATTAAGAAATCAAAAAAATTTATTTGCCATCAAAATTTTAAAAACAAATAGTAAAAATACCCACAAAGACGATCTTATAAATTATTTTCAAAACTTTAGTTAAAAATTTTAGATATCATGAAGTCCCTACCTAATTAGATTGAAGCAATTATTAAAATAAAAGGATATTTAGATATCATAGGGCTAAGAGGATAGGGTATGCAAGTTTTATAAATCCATTTATAGATTAAAGAAGGCATCCCACTCATGGAACGAACATTATGATCATATGGTTAAGACCTTTGACTTTGATTAAAACATGGATGAACCTTATGTATACAAGAAGGTGTAGGGAAACATGGTGGTCTTTATAATCTTGTACATAGATGACATTCTACTCATTGGTAATTATGATGTAAAGTTATTGTCATCTATCAAGATTTGGTTATCTACTCAATTCCAAATGAAAGATTTAGGAAAAGCGTAGTATATTTTTAGGATTAAGATCCTAAAAGATCATAAAAATAGGAAACTAGCATTGTCTCAAGCCACTTACATTGACAAGCTTTTAATCAAGTATGCAATTTAGTCTCTTACCCTTCAAGCATGGAATTCCACTTTCTTAGGATTAGTGTCATCACACACTTGAAGAGAAAGAGCGCCTGTAGGTAGTACCCTATGCCTCAATAGTGGGTAAGCTTATGTATGCAATACTATGCACTAGACTGGATATTTGTTTTGCAGTAGGTATGGTGAGTAGATATCAGTCAAATTCAAGTCCATAACATTAGACACTTATTAAGCATATAGTCAAGTATTTTAGGAAAACAAAGGATTATATGCTTGTGTTCTAAAGTGACAAGTTAGTACACAAATGGTACACGGATTCAGACTTTCAATTTGATAAGGATTTTTCTTAGTCTACCTCCAATTTTGTATTTACTTTTGGTGGTGCAACTATTAGTTAAAGAAGTATCAAGCAATCTTAGATTGTTGACTCCGTTATGGAAGCCAAGTACGTTGCAGCTTTTGAAGTGACAAAGGAAGTCGTTTTGCTTAGGAAGTTCCTCATAGGACTTAAGATTATACCCTTAGCTATACAACCCATGATAATATTTTGTGACAACAATTAGGATAGAGACCTTAAAAGATTGACATGATGTAAAAAATTCGGAGTTCGTTATCTATTTACTAATATTTTAATTTTACTTTAGTCTATCCTTATTCCAAGCACTATATCTTATGAACATTTAAGCATGCATCTCTTGCATTGCAAATGACTTAGGTAGATTAGGAGTTGCATGAAAGATCTGAGTCATAGGTTCCTTGCAATTAGATTATTTTTCCATAGTTGATTTATAAATTTAGGCAACCCATTTGAGGTTATAGTGCACAACCTCTTCATTTGAGGGATGACTAGTTTTAGCCATTGGGACAAGGTTCCCATTGTGAGCACACTACTGTGTATGATTACACATTATATGGGACCTATGGTAAGTTATGACATCAAACTATCGAGTAATCATAACTTCCCCAAACTCCTATGTTATATTATATTTCAACCTTGAAAGAATACCGAATTTGTGTCAAAGTTAGTAGTGGCTTTAACCTACGGGTGAGATCCTAAAGTGACCATATATTTCCTATGGGTCATTGTTGATAGAAACTAGTAGCAACAAGTATTCTCGATAGAGGTACCATGATATCTCATGGTCTTGGAGATAGTGTGTCCCCTTGGGTGATCCTAAGGAGGTATGTACAGGTAAACTATGATCATAACAGTTCCTTAAATGGAACTTGACATCAACTTTTGGCGAGTTAAGATATGTTAATTGATCAAACTATAGGAGGATTTGAAACTCAAGGATGGTAGAGGTAAACTTAAGAGGGTAATAGTTTTCACCTTGTTAGATTGTAGACACCAATTCGTGGGGAGATTGTATATAGCGGATAGCATATCACGGAGTTGAGCACTTAGTGTCTCCTTGTTATTTACATAGGGTATTGTAGTATAGTGGGATGTTGAGTCAACTTCAAAATTGGATTCTGAATGAACTAGTATTATCCTATGGGTTCTAGTGGTCTTTACTCAGGCTCATATACCTTGGTAGCATGATTTATGAGGGTTGGATTGACTCTTAGCTTACTTATGTGCACAAAGGTGTTTTGGTAATCACTTATGGTTGCACAGGCATTACTAAGTGATATCCCTATATTAGGCTTATTGATTAATTAGATACCTTTATTTAGTTAATTAATCAATTATGATCCTTTTGTATTAGATTAAGTGACCTAAGCCCATGGTAGGCTCATGTCATTTAAGTCCAGTAGGAACCCTATAAATACCCTCATAGGGGTTAAGTTCTCAAGCTTCTTCCATTCATCTTCTACATTCTAGAGAAAGAGCCCTAGCCACTACCATCCAAAATTCCATCATTTAAGTGTCAAGTTTGAGGTTGAGTCATTAGAAGGAAGATCGTGGGTCTACAAGATTTCTAACAACTTCAGATTTGTACTTCACCACAAGGATTAGATTTGGGAATATATGGATCTAGGTAAGTTCTCTATTCTCATGTACTAGATCTTGAAATTGAAGTTATATGCATGTCCTCATTGGCTGTAATTTATGGTTAAAGTCTCACTTAGCACGATGTGAATAATGTCTTCCTTTATGTTGATCTCATCGAGGAAGTTTAGCATGGCTTTGCCTCCCGGTTATCACAATGAAAGGGAGTCTCTACTTGCTAATACTATTTGTAATCTTCACAAATTGCTTTATAGGTTGAAGTAAGCCCTATGGAAATGGTTTTCCAAGTTCTCTAGTGTGTTGATTGATAAAGGTTTTAAACAATTTGCTACAAACAACTTATTTTTTGTCGAGGTTATTAGTATTTCCTTCATTGCCTTGTTGATTTATGTAGATGACATTTGAAATTTTAGCCAAAATTGAATATTTTAATTATTTAATTATCTCAGTTGTAAATTAGGAAAGCTTAGAGATAACAAACATAAGGCACATAGTATTTTTTTTTTTTTTTTTTTACATGGAAAACCACCCACACAACATGCAAATATAAAAATGAAGGGGTTAGAGATCTTAAATCACCAATCCACTATTTAAAATTACAATACACAATGTTACCTAGTGAAAATTATCCCTAAGTCTTACTCCCTTTAATTAATTAGCCCAATCCAAAAGGATAATTCAGGATCTAATGTGACCTTACATTTTTATCAAAATGCTCTCATACACTTACATGAATAAGAAACCCAAATATCTCTCAATAAATATGTCACCAAGGAATATCAACTCAAGTGGGACCATTGGAACTCATAGGAAAATACCGACTCACTCATAATCCAATTTAAAAATGACTTAAAATCCCATTGTTAAGAGTCACTTGCACTCTAAGATCCTATGATATTAGAATGAAATATAAACTCGAGTATATTGTTGTGGACCCGCATTTTTCACTATGCGTCCCCACACAAAACAGCAAGACTTGCTTTTGATTTGTGAAAAACTATATTTTCATCAAAATTTGGAGTCGTCACTTACTTCTATTTTTATTTAAAAGGGGAAATCAAGTAAGAAAAAAAAACCCCAAAATGACTCTTGACTTTTGGAAAAGTTGTCTGCAAAAAACTCGAGTTTAGGTCCGAGGATCAGGTTACCTATTGGGAAGGTACCTTCGAAGAGGTAGCACCTCTCCAAGCCCTAAGGAGGTCTCTACTAACTAAGGGAAACATGGTGATTAATTGATTGATTTTGGGCACCAAAATGGGTTAAGGTGATTTTAAAATTCTACTAACATGCCAAACAAGAAGTCAAATCGCAATCATAAAGAGAAGTTAGGATGTATACCTAGACTGCTTCTTAAGCACTATCACAAAACACCAAAGTTAGGTCAGGTATTATATCACTCAACATGCATTTTATCATAAGAAATCAAATGAAAACCAAGGCACCCAAGGCAGTTACGGATATAGTTCACTCGAAACATTTTTTATGCAACCAAAAGAAAGTGAAAGTTGGAGAGTGTACCTAAATAGTATATTCTAAAATGCAAATACACTTGTAATATGAATAGAGAGGTTAGGACAGAAAATGATAAAATTCAATTAGGAGAGTAAAACGTGACATGCATGATCATAATAAGATATTTAAAGTCAAGAATTATCAACAATGACCTAGTGAAATAGCAAACTAAAAGGCATTTTTGTCATACAACTAAAAACCTAATGAGCTAAAAAAAAAAGTAAAATGCTTTAATCAACTAAACGAAATAAATTAAATTAAAACAAATTTAGGAAAAACATTTTACCACATAACTAATTCATTCAATAAAAATAACTTTAACTTAAATCATCCAATTAAACTAAAGATTTTAAAGACTCCAACTTTTTCATTATCACAAGAAATTTAACTAAAAACTAAAATTTTTAACACTCTAACTTTCATTAACATTAAAAACTATCTACAGATAAAATTTGTAAAATCTAACTCTTTTATTAACATTAAAGAAAATCAAAAAGTAAAATTTCAAAACTCTTAACTGTTTGTTAACATTAAAGAAAAACTAAAACTAAAACTAAAATTTCAAATTTGTAACATTTCATTAACATTAAAGAAAAACTAAAAATAAAATTTTAAAACTCTAACTTTTCATTAACATTAAAGAAAAACTAAAACTAAAATTTTAAAACTCTTAACTTTTAATAATATCTAAAACTAAAAATTTTAAAACACCAACTTTCCAATTAACATTAAAAAAAAATAATAATAACTAAAACTTAGATTTTAAAATTCTAACTTCAATTAACCTCCTCCACGAATTTTTATCTTAAAAAACCATTATATTTATCACTTTCCACTATCATCAACATGCATTTTAAAGCAACCATTACATTTCAATTACACTAATTTATTTTATATTTAAAAACCTAAAACCCTAACACACACTGTCACATATTATATTACTTAATATTTAAAACCTAAAACACTAACTCAACTAAAACTACTATTTTTAACACTCTTAACTTTCATCAACATTAAATTATCTAAAACTAAAATTTTAAAAATTAACTTTTCCCTAAAATTATCTAAAACTAAATATATATAACAACTAACTATTCCACTATCATGCATGTTATATAAAACTAAGATTTTATAAAACTAACTTTTTATACATAAAAAAGACCAAAAAAACAAGAATATCAAAACTGTATCTTTCAAAAACTAAAATATCAAAAAGAAATTATAAAAAAACTAACTAAAAACAAGAACTAAAATTAAACTGAACGAAAATTAAATAAAGCAATAACCTGCATAGTTCACATAAAAACTCTCATAAAACTTGAATTAGAAAAACAAATCGAATTCAAGAACCCATGTCTGGATGTATCAACAAAAAATTAAAACAATTCATATAACACGTTAAAAACCATTTTTAAATAAAATGCACTTTGAGAAAGCTTTTCCATTTTTAAAAATAATCACTTTAAATCTAAAACAAAAAAAAACACCCATTTGACCTTAAAGTAAAGGCCTTGTTACTTGATATATTATAATACAATTCATAGATGAAACCACCACCACCACTATACAACAATAATTATTAAAAAGTATAATAATATAATATAATATAATAATACCAATAATAAAACCATCTCAACCTTACATGTTATAAAATTATTCATACTTGAAATTCCACGACCACTAGGCAACAACAATTTTTAAAATAATGAAATTAAAGCACTTTGAAACATCTTATAACATAATAATAATAATAAAACAATCTCAACCTTATAGAAATGGCAAGGGTGTTATTCGTAGTAATGGAAAGTTAATTAATGGTGGCTACGCATGAAGTTATGGTTGCCCCTTCTTCAAAATTTTGGGGCCTCCTTGATCCTTTGTGCATGAGTGGCTCTTCCAAAAGCGCGTGTTGACTTCCTAGCCATCTGATGGTGTGGCTACCACCACTTCAAAAATTCTGTGTATGAATCCTCAAGTGTTCCGCCATCAATTAAAACATCAACTTTCTGAACTAATAAATGGATAAAATCATAAAATACAAAACAATACCCTTCGGAATTCCAAAACCAAAAAAAAAAAAAAAAAATACCTATACAGCACATCTCTGAAAATGACCATCATCGGAACCTCATGCAAGCTCCAACTTTCTCTTCCCAAAAACGCATGTAAGCTGTCCAAAGATCGTAGTCCAGTAGGTTGTTTCATCCTCCAAAATCCTATGGCGTGCGTTTGGAGCCCTTTTCAAAGGTACAAGCGGCTTCTCTTTTTTTTTTTTTTTTCTTTTACAGTAGTAGCATGCCAGCGTGAATGGAGATGGTTACCCTCCTTTACTCTTATGAATGCATGGTTGATGTCTTGAAGAATCCTCCTCTATGTGGCGCCCAAAGTGTCATTGGAAAGCCACAATCTTCCCCCCAAAAAAATTTGTGGTGCAGTCCCCCTTCTTTTTGGTGTATGTGGAGGCTTTCTTCCTCAACAAAATGTCGTCATGGTCATCCTCCTCCTATGCATCGGCACAGATTTTCAAGTCCTGGAACCTTGAGTGTGCATTTTGTGACTACACTAGTCTTTTTGTTCTTTTATACTATGGCTTTTATGTGGATATCCATGACAGGATCAACCTTAATGTTCAACAAGATTAAACCCCCCAGTAATGACATCACAAACTTGCTCAAAGAAACCAGAAACAGAGGAACACAGAGAAAGAACAAAAGAAGAGAAGTAGGTGCAGAGCATAAACATTCACCAAATATGCAGAACCCATTTCATTAATTTACTTATGGGTTTCATAATCAGTGGATTAAGCCGATAAATAATATTAAATAGAAAGCATAGAATGTGTTAAAACCTCCAAATGTGAAACAGCAACCAAAACGCAATCAGAAAACCCTTGAACAAACCAGAGATAAAAGGATGAAGCAACAATAATCAACCCATAACAACTCAATGAATGATGCAAAGGAAACAAAAAGGAAAAAGGATAAAAGAAGCATAATGAACAAAGTAAATGAAGAACCCAAATAGTTTTACCAGATACCTCTCCTCTCAAATAGGAATTTTTTGGCTTTAAGCCGGCCTTCCCCCCTCTGATCCTCTACTCCACTCCCTTCTCCTTCTCCTATTTTTCCTTCTCTTCCTTTTGACCTTCCAAAACTACTCAAAAAACCTGCTCTCAGAACCTCAAAACCTCTCCAGTAAAATCCCTTTCCTTCTCCCATGTTTTTTTATATGCTCCTTTTATATCCCTCTTATGCCTACTCTGCTCTCCCCAAAAAAACATTTTGAATCTTCTCTCGTAATCCACCAGCATCTCCTTCCCGATGGTCCTTCTCCACTTCCCCACCAAAGCTCTTTAATTCTCCCAAAAATCCAGCCTATGTCTTCTTCCCCACAGTCTCTTTTTCACTTTCCCACCAAAAATTCTTTTTTTTTTCCTAAATAAATGAGTAAATAAAATAAAAATAAATAAAAAGTATTTTAAAAAATGAAAATAAAAATAAAAATGAAATAAATAGAATGAAATATAATAGTAAGAATAATAATAATAATATCAATAAAATAATAATAATAATGATAATACGAACAATGGTAACAAAGACAAATCTAATGATGATGATAATAATAATAACAAAAATATACAATTGACTATATATAAAGATAAGAAAATGAATATATAATTAATTAAATAAATAAGTATAAGTACGTGACACATACTCATAAAAAAACATGCAAGCTACATAAGCCATGTGGGTCATGCAAGTCATGCAAGCTTCGTAAGCCATGCAAATGACTTAGGGTTGCTAGGGTAAGCCTAAACGAACTAGGTGCACCTAAATAGACCAAATGTGCCTAATGAGCCTAAATGTTTGAGCAAACTGTCATAAAAGTATACCTAGTGTCCAGACTCATTCAAAGAGGTAAGCTATATAAATAGCAATGGGCCACCAAGAACTATTGTGGAGTACTAAAAAAGTACTTTAATAGTGCATGTGCTAAGAGGACAAAATGGAGAGTTTACAATTACTTACTATCTATTACATGTCGACTCTTCATGAATTGGTGTCCATAATCTGACAAGTTATATGTTATCAACCTTTCAAGATTACCTCTACAATCTTTGAGTTTCAAATTCTCTAATTATGTGATCAATTGAGATAGTTTAGTTCTCTAAGAGCATATGTCAAATTCTAATTGAGGAATTACTATAGTTATAGTTTTCCTGATCACATGTTTGTATGATCTATTGGGATTGAGCCCTTAAAAGTAAGAAATGATGTAACAAAGTCATAATTAACTATCCATTTGTTATGTTTTTTAAACATTGGCATTGACGTCATGTAGTGAATAGTAGATCACGGACTCAAGCTTCATCTTTTTGTTATTTACATAGGGTATTAGAGTGCAATTGATTATCTTTAGTAGAATAGTGAATCAACTTCAAAATTAGATTATAAGTGAGTCAGTACTCCTATAGGTGCTATTAGTCCCATTTTTAGCTCATATGGCATGGTTTATGAGGTTTGAATTGGCTCTAGGTTCATTCTTATGCATAAGGGCATTTTGGTAATTACATAAGGTTGCATAAGGGATAGTGAACAAGGTCTTTGGATTGGGCTAATTGATTAATTAGATGGTCTTATATGGTTAATTAATCAATTAGGACCAGTTTTGGACTAGATTAAGTGACCCAAGCCTTTATAGGCTTAAGTCACTTAAGCCTAATAGGTAACCCTATAAATACCCCGTTAAGGGTTGGGGTTTCTTAGTTACTTCAATGAGTCGTCTTCCACCTCCAAAGAGAGAGAAAGAGAGCCAAAGTTTCCTTTCTTCCATTATCCACACTTTGAATTGCTAATATCATGGTTTGAATCATCGGGTGGAAGATTTTATGTGTATTAGACCTTTAGACTTCTTCTCAATGTAGAATTGATCTAGGAACATCCAAATCCAGGTATGAGTACTATATCTCTATATCTATAGCTAATAATGGTTTTTATTGTCATTTTAATAGATTTAGAGATGCCTAGGGATAAATTCATGCACCCTACAAGATCCAAGGATAGGGAATGGAGAAATCCAAGGTTTCCAACAGGATCACCCAAGATAACACACTATCTTAAACTCATGAGATATCATGGTTTCTATATCGAAAATATTTATTGTCACCTACCTTAATCAATAATGACCTAATTCGTAAGGAATATATGACCACCTTAAGGTCTCACCCACATATTAAAACCAATAAAAAGCTCAACACTAGCTCAATATTTTCTTAAGGTTGAGGTTTCATGCAACATAGTAGCTTGGTAAATCATGACTACCCGATAGCCAATATCATAATTCACCATAAGTCTTGTCAATATTCAATCATACACATTAGTGCACTCACCATGGGAAAACCATACTAATAATCAAGACAAGTCATTTCTCCAATTATGAGGAAGTGCATTACAATTTTTGATAGATTGCTTAAGTCCATGAACTAGTTATAAACTATTTACCATCTTGCAAAGAACCTATGACTTGAATCTTCTGTGTAACTCCTAATGCACTCAAGTCATATACAATGCAAGTGATATGAGCTTAAATGTTCAAATAATAATTAATGCAAACAAGGATAGAAAAGAGAACCAAAATCATAATAAATAAATTTATTTGTGAAACTTATCCTATTACATCATTTCATGCTTGCAAGAGCTCTTTCCTAACAATGTTGACTATTAAATGGAGGATGGTAAAGGCAATTAAAAGGTCATTAAGATATTGCTCACCAAGGGTACATGACTATGGGAATATCTGACCAATGTTTTATTGAGTTGATATATGAAACTCAACACTAGTGTTACCAACTTACTCCTAAGTCAGAAGCCAACACCCAAAAAGTATGGCAGTATGCCCCTTAGAAGTTCTATCGAATACGGAGGCCATGACCAATAGCTATAATTGGATAAAGGTGTTTCAACCCAAGTTATTCTAGGCTAGCTACTATAGCCCAAGGGTTTCTATTTAGCACTCCTCGGTACCTCCACTAATCATACACCAACCTTGTTTTAGCCTTCTTACTTAGAAGAGGCTTAAAAGGGGCCAGTTAAATGAAAGAAAAATGCTAGTGGGATTAAGGAGAAGATCTCTTCTAGGTTCATTATGATAGAAAGATAGTTCCAATCTTTTCTTTAAGCAAAGACATGTTTCTTAAAAGCTCTTAGAACCATTCTCAATAACCACATTTTGAGCTCTCGAATGTAGAAAGAGGAAAGAAAAATTTTCTTTTAATCAGCTAAAGCATTAAGCAACTTTTGAAAAAGAACTAAAAAGATAAAGATAAGATCACTAGAAATTTACACCGTCTTCTAAGGGTGTTGAACTAGACACAACAAGATTGTGCATTTGGTAACACAATGTAAATGAGGTAATTGTTCATAATAAGAGGTTCATCCATAAGAAAACACAACACTTGTCTAGTCATATAGATAAGCATCATTCATCAAAGAACACGAAAGACAGTTATCACATATTCTTTTTGTCAATCAATTATCATTAAGGAGCAACCACGTGTCACTACAAATCACCACATAATAGAATATATATGTAGTACAAAGGAGAGAAGAAAATGAGACTCCAACATTTGGCATCATCGATGGGAAGCAAGCAAAAAGTCAAGTTTTAATTCAAAAATCGTTTTGCCCCTCTAAGCTTAGAAGAAAAGGCTTCATCCTTGATTGTTGAGGAGCACTTACAACAATTGGAGAAGTTGCAAAGCTTCCATGGCTTATGTGTGAGTCTTTCTTTTACTAAACTAATTGTTTAATCACTATCCTTTGGCTTCTTTGAATAATTTTCCTTAGGAATTCGAATTGGCCATCCATAGTCTAAACCTTAAGCTTAAGTTCAAACCCTTGGGCAATGTTGATGGTGAATTAAGGAAGCTTGGGGAGGCAAGCCAACCTCTTTCTTGAGGCAAGTGGTAATGGGTTTGCAGATGCTCATGTGAATGAAAGTGACTAGCTTCACCATCAACAGTGTCATGTCTAAGTTGAAACTAAGCTCACACACCACCTATTCAATCTTTTGATTGTTAGATTCTACCATGTGTATAGTTTCTAAAAATTAAACATCCACTCCACACTTTAAATAAGGAAAATCTTTGTTTTAGTCCCACATATTTTGTTTTATAAATGTCACCCAATTGTCTTCATTGAATAATCTTGTAATAATAATTTATGAACTTTATAAAAAAACTAAAAAAAAATACAATTATAAGTGACTACCCTTAAATCAAAAGGTTGTCTTCAAGTAGAAGGTTCTCTATAGAATCCCATTTCTTAAGAAAATAGAGAAACAAAAAGCAAAACTACAACTAGTCTACCCTCAAATCTTATGAAAGAGGCAAACTCCCATAGTCTATCAATTTTGTTATATTACTTAGGTCACTAGGGTCAAAAGAGTCCAAAAACTAAATACACAATTTATATTTCAATTGCACCCTTACTATAATGCATGCCTATGTAGATGGTTAATAATGCTAGATTTTTCATTTATGAAAGCTAATCTTGTTTTCTTTGTGGCCTACTCCTTCCATATGCATGATGCTGATATCTTGAGTTATGCCAAAACAATGAAACCAACTTAACCACAAAATTAGGACACAATTTGAAGGATATTAGGATAATTAACAAGTAGATAATTTTCAAAGTAGCTCTACCTTTAAAAACTTAGAAAATTTGATTCTCTTTTATCTTATAAGAAGCATATCTTTGTCCTCTTTATTCTTACCCAACCATAACAGCAAACAATATAAGTTGAAATAGCAATTCCTAGCACATACTCACCAAATCTATCTTTAGTTTTTCTCAGGAGACTTGATAGAATATGCTTTCTTGGTTTATGTTGAAGACAACTAGTGAATATAGTTATATTTATATATTACCATCCTCATGGTTTTTATTGATAAAAAATTTGAAACAATATAAAGCCCCTTCATCACTTTCCTAAGGCCATTTGAGAAATTACCTACCTTTGTTTGCCTTATATTATGATCTAATTTAGTGATTTGCACTTGATTATCCTCCCTAAACATGAATGATCGTTTTTCCTACAACTTTAGCTAAGTTTCCATAATTTCTAAACATTCACAACTTTTGAAGAGCTAATGTATATACCATCTATACATTGTATTAAGATTTTTGCATTCTTTCCAATTTGGAATTGCTTGAGCCTTTAGTTGTGGAAACATTATGATATAAGCAAATTTAGATTTTACTATAAGCTATGCACCTTCTTCATTCTTGGTAATTGAGCATGTATCTCTTGACTTTATTTTTATTTTTTTTATAAGAATATCAAGATCTTGACCTCAAGTACTTTGAGTCCTAACCCGCCTTAGATGATAGATATTTGAATTAATTGATAGTCTATAATAAGAAGCAATTCTCCATGATACTCATCTAAAGAACAATTGTACTCATGCTTCAAATTTCATGATTGCTTTAGAGCCCAATTGGGAGTGATTCTAGAAAGCGTTTTTAGCATTTCTAATACTTGAATGATAAAAAAATTCAAGTGTTTCCTAAAATCATTACCAAACGGGCTCTTAATATCACATGTCATGCATGTAAAACCTCTCTCATCTCTTTTTTTGTCATCCATGATTGACCCTAAATTCATATTAAGTATAGTAAAATCTAAAACCATATCTTTCCTTCAAATAACTTCTTTGTGGTATTTATTTAATAAAGATTGTATAATTTTTTTAGATCAATGATTGGATGATGCAAACTACTACTACCTTTCTTGGATATTGGAACATGTGACCCTGATCCATTTCCATAAAATAAATAAAAAGTCAAATTTAATTTGTTTCAAAAATTGTCAAAAATGATCAAATGTCGTTATGACTTATGTCTAATATATCATATATTGCAGTATATCATAACATACACTTCAATCATGATATATGCACCAGAATAGAGCTATAAGACCCTTAATACATGTGATGACTTGCAAAATGATCCCAATGACCAAACTAATTTTCTCCATTCCTTTCCATTTGTTATGATGTTTCCTAATACAGAAAAACCCTATTCAATCTAGATATAAATTTTCAGGTGACAAATAAGATTTTATTGAGGTATTTCAAATCATATCCTTAAGGTCCATAAACTTGAGGGTTTGGTAGTTTTCGATCAAAGCTTTACAAGGTTCTTTTCTAAAAATTAAATAAAGCTTTGGTATGGTGATTGTGATGATCGAAGCTAGTTAGGGTATGTGGCATTTTATGATATAAAGATTAATTTTCCAATTTCTACTCTAATTTTGACTGGATGATTAGCTCATGCTTACAACTTGATAGTGAGAAATGGAAGGAATAAGACACACTAATTAACGACACTAGAAGGTTGATGCTTACAAAAGTCAAAGCATAATCTATAGTACAAAATAAAACTAGAACAAGCCAAAATAATACAATTTCAGCGAACTTAAGACCATGGAGCCTATTCAAGGTTTTATAGCATGCTTAAGGTCATAGAGCTCGACCAAGGCGAAATGCCCAACCAAGGCGAGATGCCCAAGCAAGCCAACATGCCCAAATAAGGCGAAATGGCCAGAAAGGCGAAATACCCAAACAAGGCAAAATGTCCAACCAATGCAAAATGCCTAACCAAAGGAAATGCCCAAACAGGGCGAAATGTCCAAATCGTGTGAAATGCCCAAAGAATGTGAAATGTCTACATTGGGCCAAAGGCCTTAACAAAAGAGTGAAGAAAGATCATGTACCTTCAAGGATTGGAAAGCCCATCCAAGGAAAACGAAAGTCCAATGGGTGAGTTTCACAATAATACTAGTTAATTATTTCCCATGAAAAAGTATAAGTCGTAGGTGGTATTTGTTTTTTGGCTTAATAGAAAAAACCAAAATATTTGGTTTTTTCTATTAAGCTAAAAGTTAATTGTTGACATCATCCAATATAGCTAAAATGAACTTGTTATCAATAGGTTCAGTTTAGTTATATTGGATGATGTCAATATGTTACTTTTAGCTGAATAGAAAAAGTCAAATATTTTGACTTTTTCTATTAAGCCAAAAAACAAACACCACCATAGTCCTTATACCATGTGGCATCACAATGTAGAGAACCCCACTTGTGGGTAAACAAATGGACCAAGTTTAGAGCTCATCTTTTCATGAACACAAGATGGATGTAAAAATAATAATAAATTAGTCACATTCCCCTAGCCACGTGGCATCACCACAGCCTCATGCGACAACACACTTACTAAGGGGTAAGCGACCCTAACAAAATAAAATACATGAAGATCTCATGAAAACTCCTTAGTAAACGAGGTAATTGTTCATAATAAGAGGTTCATCCATAGGAAAACATGACACCTATATGGTCGTATAGATGAGTGTTGTTCACCGACAAACACGGAAGATGGTTATCATATATTCTTTTTGTCAATCAATTACCACTAAGATGCAGCCATGTGTCATTGCAAATCACTATATAAGAAAAGAGAGATGTAGTATTGAGGGAAGAAGACAATGAGACTCCAATAGGTGTCACTTGGGCTAGTTAGACAAATCCAACCCAACCTTTGAGCAAGTTTAGACAATTATTTTTAATACTCAAGTACAGTTTGGGTTAAGTTTATTCGATTCTAATTCAATTTGGTTTGGATTAGGCCTAGGATTTAAACAACTCAAGTTTAACTCAAACTTTATTTAATATTTTTATCATATTTACTATTTCTACCCTATATAATAATATTCATTTTATTTATTATATTTTAAAATTTTTGAGGAAAATATCAAATTTTAATTATATTATATACTTTTTTATTTTTGTAAAAACACATCTAAATTTATTTTAAAGTTTTTTTATTATCTCGAAATTCAATTTTATTTACTATTTAAATTTCGATGTAAATACATAGAAAAAAATTTAAAAATACTATAGATGTATTTTAAATCATACAACCAGATTAACTCAACCAACTCAAGTGTAACTCGAACTCAATCTGAGTTTAAAAAAATCAAGTTGGATTGTGACTAGCTTAAGTACTTCAAATTAAAGATCATGTTAAGGTGGTATTTGATAAAACTTAATATTATTATTTAATAAGTTAAGTTAACTTTAAGTTAAATTATATTTAAATCGTTAATTTAAACTTATTACTTAATTCTTACCTTTAAATATTAAAGTTGTTTAATAAAATTAACTTAAAACTTATTTTAAATCATCATATTAATATACTTATCGTCATAAATTATAATAATGGAGGTCGTGAAATAGTAAAAGAGATTGTAATGATAATTAGGACAAATGAGAATAAAAAGGTAAAAGTAAGATATACGAATAAATTAATTATTTTTATTTATTATTTAAACTTATTTTTAACTTTAAGTCATACCATTAAATTTAAATATATTTAATTAATTTAATTATTTAAATTAAGTTATCAATTATTAAATTGATTTACCAAAAACATCTAACTTAATAGAGGTTCACTTCTCATTTCAATGTATACATGACTTGTCTTTAGCGGGTTGATGTATCAACAGTTGCAACATTGTTTGGAACACAAAATTGTAAGGTACAAGCAGATAAGCTGTAATTTTTGGACTTCGTCTCAAAGCGACATCTGTCCAAATTGCTATGTTGCTCCCACAAAGACATAAATAACCTCCACCTCTCGATAACACAAAAAACAAAACAGGGGCATTATAGTCATTTGAATCTCTCTTCCTCAAAATCTTTCCCCAACACCTCCGCCCTAGATCTGCGAACATCGACAGCGAAAAACAGGGGTAATTTCTGCAAAGTCATGGGCAAAACCGTAAAATGGAGCTGGACTTCTGCTCTGATCGGGGCGGCGTCGGCTACAGCCGCGGCGGCTCTCATAAATGCGAAGCCGAAGGACCCGGCCTTCCACCTCATCTCAATCAGCCTCACCTCCTTCAAGTTCAACTTCCCAGTCCTCGATGCCGAGGTCATCCTCACCGTACACGTCACCAACCCCAACATCGCGCCCATCCACTACTCCTCGACGGCCATGTCTATCTTCTACGACGGCTCTCACCTCGGCTCCGCCCAGATAGACGCCGGCTCCCAGGCCCCCAAGTCCTGCCAGGTGCTGCGGCTTCCTGCTCGACTCGACGGGCTGGAGCTGCTGACTCAACACGCGGGGCGGTTCCTGGCTGACATTAGGCGGAGAGAGATGACGCTGGATGCCACAGTGGACATCGAGGGTGCAGCGAAGGTGCTATGGTGGGATCACAAGTTCAAGGTACACGTGGACAGTCACGTTGTCGTTGATCCTTTGTACCTTGATGTCATTGATCAGGAAAACAAGTCTGATTTGGAACTTCGCCTTGCATAACATATGATATTTGAGTAGAAATGTTGTCCAAATATATTTTTTTTTTTATTAAAATATCTTTTTATAACTATTAAATTGAATATTTTCCTAACATTTGTTATCATATATGATTTTTCATTAAAGATTATTTTAAATCCAAATAAAGTTTTATTTTTGTTTTATCATTCTATTAAATAAAACAAATAAATAAATTTCACAAATGATTAGACTCTACATAGGTAACAACACCTTTGAACTCTCAACCTATTTATGCTTATGTCTTTGCAAATTGAGTAAAATGATATTTAAGCATCCAAGATGTAGCATCTTGTGTTCATTAATTCCATAAGGACCCGTATGTCATATTTTATTTTATTTTTGGCATATCGTAACATATTGATTTACTTTTATCGGTCTTAAGAGAAGCTATGGTGCTTAGCCTTTATGTCACCATGTTTCCCAATGCCTAAAGTTAATTTCGGTGGCCTAGAAAATTTATGTTAACAACAATTAACGCTTACTCAAATAAATAAAGGCATGACTTAAAGTCAAACAAACACAAATGATAAAAGTGCAATAAGACTATGTGTATAAACATGGTCTAAACAGAAAGTGGGACATGACATGTTGATCATATAGATGCGATCCAAATAGAAATAACACATGATGTGATCGATCATATAGGTGTGGTCATAACTAAAATAAGACATGATATTGTTTGAAATTAAAATAAGACTAAACGTGATTGGACGTACGAGTACGGTCTAAAATTGAAATAAAACTAAATGTGATAGAGCATATAGGTGTGGTATAAAATAAATAAAGACTAAACGTATTAATCGTACAAGTACAATCTGAAACTGAAATATGACTAAATGTGATCAAATGTACAAGTACGGTCTAAAATTAAAATAAGACTAAATGTGACTGATCATACCAGTGCGGTATGAAACTAAAATAAGAAACATGGTTGATCGTATAGATGTGGTTTAAAACTAAAATAAGACATGACATGACAAATTGTACAAGTGTGATCTAAAATTAAATAAGATATGATGTGATCAATCATACAAGTGCAGTCTAAAACTGAAGTAAGACATGACGTGACTTATCAGATAGGTGTATGTCTAAAATTGAAATAAGACATGACGTGATTGATCGTATAGGTGTGATCTAAAACTAAAATAAGACTAAACATGACCAAATATACAATTGCGATCTAAAACTAAAATAAAACTAAACGTGATCGAACATACAAGTGTGGTATGAAACTAAAATATGATATGATGTGACTAAACGTACAAGTGTCATCTAAAACTAAAATAAGATTAAACATTATTGATCGTATAGATGCAATCTAAAAAGGAAATAAAACTAAATGTGATTGATCGTACAAGTGCGATCTAAAACTAAAATAAGACTAAACGTGACCATTTGTGGACCTGCATTTTTCATGTGTGTCATCACTTAATGGTAAGACTCGTTTTTTAGTGAAAAACTAATTTTTATAAAAATTGGAGTTACCACTTATTTTTATTTATTTTTTTAAAAGGGAAAACAAAATAAGAAATAACACACTAAAAATGACTCTTTATTTAGAAAAACGTGTCTTTGAAAACCGAGTTCAAGTCCACAGGTCAAGTTACTCTTTGAGAAGGCATCATAAGGTAGCATCCCTATAACCCTTGAAACAGGTCTCTACTAATTAAGTTGAGGTAACTATGACAATTGTTATATAAATCAATGGATACCAAGAATCAAGAATACGTATCAAGGCAATGGCAATAGCATAGTCAAAGAACAATCAAGCAAGTCATACACACTCAAAGAACCAATACTCAAGGAAATGAAGGAGTGTACCTCAATAGCATGTTAAGCGCTTCCATAAAACAAGAGAGTTAGTTCACAAGAACAATCTCATAATATGCAAGATATGCATTTCACTCAAATTAAGGAACAAAAATGACAACATAGAGACCAAACAAGGCAAGATGAATCAATCATGAGAATAGAATATACATCTTAATGAAAACAAATAGATAAGGAAAAGAAGACACGTACCGTGTTAGCATATAAATGCTTTCATAAATATGAGGTTAATTCACAAATAATAATATTGAGCTTAAAAAAAATCAAAGACTAAACCTATATATATATATAGCATGCCTCAAATCAAGGAGTGAAAAGTGATGATGAATAAACTCAAGGGAACAATGTATACTACTTACAAATTCAAAGTTGACTAACTTGTATTCATCTATAAGAATTGATCTACATAAAATATCAAATGAATGATTTTAATCTAGAGAAAATTCTAACCAATATGCATCATTCATCTACAATGTGAATCCATGGTCAAAAAGGCTCACAAGCATGTTCAAAAGTTATCAAATTATGAAAAACATATGAATTGTTATTAATAGGGTAGAATAGTAGTTTTCACAAAATAAATTCCAAATAAATATCAAAAGAAGTTACTTCATCAAGATAAAAATTGGGTAATATCTTTGATTTAAATATGAGTGGAGTTGAATGTCGACTTAAAGTATTTAAATTATTTGGTTTTGTATTAATGTCTAAATGTTATAAGTGTTAAGTCATTTGTTGGGTTTATGTTAATCCAACCTTTTCCAATTTAAGCTTAGGTTTTTCTTTAAAATATTTTTCATCCATTTTATGAAAATATAAAACCAATTTTGGCACTTGAATGAATTAAGATGCTTTAACAAAAAATATAAAATGTAACCCTAACTTAATGCACTCTCAATCTTACATAAATTAAAGTCATAAATATTGATCTTCACACATGAACCTTCTCTTTCGTCTTCTTGATTTCTTTCTTAATTTGATGTCTCTTCTCTTTGATACTTCAAAGAAAATCTTTTTGTTTGTCACACTTAAATATTTTTTGTTAAATTCAAATTTTGTTTTATTTGTTACATGTTAATAATACCTATAAAATTAATTATTATGTTTCTTATTATTTTATATAATTAAGATTAAAATATTTGAAAACTAATAATTTAAAAAAAAAAATAGTAATTTAACATTTTTTTAAATATATGAAAATATTATAATTTATTACAATAATAAATATTTAATAATCATTAATTGTATAATTAATTATAAATTTGATAATTGGATGGTAATTATGATTTCTATTATTGGATGGTTCCAAAGAAAGTGTTAATAATTTTCTAAGTCAAGTTTTACTAATTAATCACCTATTTTTATGTGAATTATCTTTGAATTTATGAATTTGTGGTTGAAATGTATGTTTAATTATTGAGATTAATTTATTAAATTTTTAGATTTTCAATTTAGGAAAGAACATTAAATTATAACTTCTTATTTTCAATCCTTACGTCTAGTAGATGTGAACATCAGTATTGTGAATTATTCCATTACTTAGATTTAGGGTTTTAAAATGACAGTGTATTTTGATTTTGTTATATAATAAGATGTCGAATTTTAAAATTTTGTAGTAAATTCATTTCTAATTCAAAATTTTTATTTTATTGTTACTATTTTCATTTTCAATAAGGAATCCACAAAAAAATTATGGAATTTAATTTTATTGAAAATTGAATAAGGTATGAGGCAAAAAAAAATAGAGGTTGCACATAGTAAAATTTTGATTTCTAGTTTAGAACTTAATGAATTTATTTTAAATTAGTTTTTATGTAAATTAAGTAGTTTTTATGTTTTTTTTTTTTTTTTTGAGTGATAATTTATGAGAATATTTTAGATTTAATTACTTCTCAAGAATTAAGAGAAAATTGATGACAATAGAACTTATTTCAATCATATTCAATTTTTTCTTAATGACGACTTTCTTATTTCACATCCAAATTCACAAAATTAAGGGAAGGGTTGTCCAAAATTTTCAAAATTTCATTTAATTTCATTTTGTGTTGAGAAATTGGATTTGGTTATGGGAATAAAGTTAAGGTTAAACAGTAAACAAAAGAAGGAAAAAAAAGGATTTCTAAAAATATAAAAAGAAATATCACTTTTTTTTACCAGGACAAAATTGTATCAGAAAAAGTGGTAGAGTTAAAAATTAAAATTAAAATAAAATAAAAACAAATGGCTCTAAAAAAAATTATTAAGGCTATGTTTGGTTCTCAAAAAAATTGAGGGAAAATGGAAGGAAAAGTAAAAAAAATTAAATATATATTTAAAGTCAATAAGTTATTTTTATGTGCTACTTCAAACTTATTTCACATATTTTAACTCGTCAATATAAAGATTAAACAATTTGAAAATATAGAAGTTTCTAGCTGGTTTTAATTATATTTGGTTTTCTTTTATATTTTTCATAAAACAATCAAAGATGAGAAAGTCATTTTCTTTGGCATTTTTTTTTCTCTTATTGATACTTTCTGAGAACCAAACATAACATAAATGTTAAAACAAATTCTTTTATAATTTAAAAATATTTTATATGTCAAAAAGATCACACCATAAAAAAACATAAGAAAAAAATAATACACCCCTAACTTAGGCCTAATATAGCCACAATATCACTAAATATTGAAACACACAAAGGACGCCAAACAATATACCTCATATATAAAGCACAAAGATAGCAAGGCCAGGATTGGCTATGAATGATTTCAATAAGTTATAAATTGAAATGATTTGATCAAACAACAGTTTCACAAACCACCAAAACTTCTTTAATGCGAAATACGAAGTAATTTTTTTATGTGATATGAAGATCACTTGAGTTTATGAAATAATGATATAAAGCATTTTTTATGGTAAAAATATTCAAATTGGCTTTGGAAAATAAAAAAGAAAAGAATAAAGAAGCAAAGAAAGACCATAAGAAACTTGTCATTAAAAAAATTAATAAAAAAAAAAATGAAAAACATGGAAAAAATCATAATAAGAGCATATGTCAAATTCCACTAAAGAAATTACTGTGACCACAAATTTCATGATCACATGTCCTTTAGATCGCCCAAAGGGACACATTATTTTAATCCCATGAGATATTATGATGTTTCTATTGAAAATACCTATTGCAACCAGCCTCCATCAACAATGACCCAATCCATAGGGATATATGACTATTTTAGGGTATCGCCCATAGGTCAAAGTCTCGTGTTGATTTTGGCATAGGTTCAATATCCTCTCATAGTTGGGAGTCCATGCAGTATAGTAGCTTGATAAATCATGACAATTGATAGTTTTGCATCATAATTCACTGGAGGTCTTGTTTAGTGTACATCACATAGACTAGTGCACTCATCATGGGAAACCTATCCAAGTAGCCAAGACAAGTCATCCCTCTAATTAGGAGATGATGCACTACAATCTCTATTGGATTGCCTAAATTCATGAATTGACTGTAAACAACTTATTTACTCATAAAGAACTCATGACTTGTATCATCTATACAACTCCTAATACACCCAAGTCATGTACAATATAAGATACATGAGTTGAATGTTCAAATCAATGTCAATACACCAAAGGAATAGCAAGGGAATAATTAAGTTTACCTTTATTACATCATGCCTTGCTTTTTGGAGCTTAATCCCAACAGAATCCCCTTTCAAGGATTACACCAAAAGGATGTAAGGTATGTAAACTAAAAAAGGTTTTGTATTGATTGAAGCAATTGCCAAGTGCATGGCTTGGCAAGTTGAGCTACTTGATTAAAGCGTATGGTTTTAAACAAGCTATGACATATCACGCTCTGTTCTATAAGTAAGATGGTGATAACATTACTTTTCTTATTGTTTATGTTGATGACATGATAGTTGCAGGTAGTAACTCTACAAAAATAGAGAAGCTTCAGAGCTATCTAGTCAAGAAATTTGAAATGAAGGACTTCGGTGCTCTAAAATACTTCTTAGGCATTGAGGTGTCTCGGTCTAAGGACTTTTCCTCTCACAATGGAATTATGCATTAGATCTTTTAGTTGAAACTAATAACTCCGCTTGTGAACCTATAGATACTCCAATTGAGATAAATCATGGTTTGTACATTTATCCTGATCAAATTCCAACAAATAAAGAAAGATATCAGAGACTATTGAGGAAATTAATCTATTTAACCCACACTAAACCTAACTTGCCATATGCAGTTAGTGTTATAAGTCAATTCATGCATAATTTAAGTGATTGACATAAGAATACAATAAATCGTATCCTGACCTATCTAAAATCACCTTCAAGCAAAGGTATTATGTTTTCCAAACACAAACATCTAGATATTAAGGGTTACACAAAAATTTTCCGAATTCAGATTAAATAGAAAGTTTACTTCCATAATGTAACTGCATTTTTTATATAAAAAAAAAATTAATTAATTACATTTTATAAGAAAATTGTTTTTAAAAAAAATAATTTAGTTAATTCAATTTTTTATTTTAATATATGAGTAATATGAAAATTATAAAAGTTGTCTCTTTAAGGGACAACTTCCAACGCGGCCAACACTATTGTAAGTTCCTCCATATTTTTACTACTTTTGTTTTTTAAGAATTTTTTTATTCAATTTGGTGTAGTCATTAACAAAGACAGCATAGAGTGAGAGAGTGGTAAGAAAGATCCAGTTTGACGTGTTTATTTTCAATTTTTACCACATGATATTAGTTGTCAACTCTTCAATAGTTTATGTGTTATGAAGTTTGCAACAACCATACTCTTTAGCTTTATTAGAATTTGTGTGCCTTAAAGCAGTATTATCCCTACTATTAAAATATTTAAAACTTAATAAAATATAAAGAAAAAGAGTAAAAAATAATATAATTATTTGATTAAAAAAATGAAATAATCTTAAAAATCTAATTTTTCAATTTTTTCAATTTAAAAAATATTTGATTTTTGTAAAAGTATGTTATTTTTTTCTTGTAAAAATAAATTTTTCTTTAAAATTTAAATGTAAAATAATTTTGTAAAAAATAGATTATTTTTCTACTTCCAAATGTTAAATTTATTTTGGGATGATTTTTTCCTTTTAATCAATCAATCAATTAATTAATTAATTAATATTAATATTAATAATAATAATAATAAGAGAATACCGGGGAAGGGGGGTCTCAACCGTACCAAAGCACTCCATTGTATTTATGTGAGTTCAACGCTCAAAAAAAAAAGCAGCTAAAAGCCAGTTAACAGAAAAAAGAGAAAAATAATGACTTCATGATTCTCACGTCCCCCACTCTTCACAATACCATTTCTTCAAGTCCAACTTCTCTCTGATCTTCTTCTTCATTTCCCTCTTTCTTTAATCCCAATTCAACTATATTTTTTTCGGATTTTTTTGGGATTTTTTAATCTTTTTTTCTCTGTGGGGGGTTTTTTCATTGCCAGCCATGACTGAGGTCCTCCATTTGCCTTCATCTCCAAGGTCCTCCGCCTTATCCAATGATGGTTTTTTCCAGGCTCAGACTGCTGGTTCTGGTGGTCTAGGTGTGGAGGGGGATTCAAGGGTCACCGGCGCTGAGGGACAGAGGGTGAAGGATAGGGAACAGTTGTCTCTGTTGGCGCTGCTTGTAACGCTGTTCAGGAAGTCTTTGGTTGTTTGCAAGACGGACAGGGAGGAGCTTTGCGCCATGGAGATCGGGTGGCCGACTAATGTGCGCCATGTTGCGCATGTTACCTTCGATCGGTTCAATGGTTTCCTGGGCTTGCCTGTTGAGTTCGAACCTGAAGTTCCCAGGAGGGCTCCGAGTGCCAGGTGAGTGTTTTTTCCATCTTTTTGGAAATTGGGATATGGGTTTTGCGTTTTTTGCTGTTGTGGTTGTGAATTTGTGGAGCTTGATTGATGGGTTTTGCTCGATTGTTGATATTTTGAAGTTCTTGGGTTTTTGCTTTATGTTGGGGTTTTATTTGCTTTTACCCAATCTTGAATTGTGGATTGTGAACTGTTCTTGTTTAGTTATAGGAACTGGATTTCTTAAAGAAGAGATGTTACAGAGTACAATTTGAAGTTATTGCATTGCTAAAATAACAAGTTTCAGGTTGAATTTGATTTGCATTTCTGCCCACCCCTACGTGTGCATCAAAGCAATCTGATCCCTGCATTGCAATGAATCTCAGAAAAGGCATTCCTCAATATTACTCTTACAAATCTCAAATATACTGCATTGCTCCAATAAGTTGGGGAAATTTGAGCTAGATGTTGTAGTGATGAAGACTTGTTGTGTTCATTATGTCATATTTGTTTTACCATTTCTCTTTCTTGCTTCATCTTCCCTGTTGGCTCCTTGTTTTTGAATTTTGATGAATATCGTATTCACAATTTTGTCCAATTTTGAATTTTTTTTGTCTTTAGTAGATTGGGTTATGGTTACTTTGGGAATGAAGGTTCGTTGGTGATGCATATTTGAATGCAAACTCAACCAAAGCGAAGTTTGGGGAATACACGTTTTTCTTGGTATAAATATTGATAAGGTGTCTTGTTTTTGTGTTCTGTCGGTTCCTTGGATTCTCGAGATTGTGAATATGTTGCATTTAATGGGTGGGCTTCTGTTTTTTCAATTTTTGGCATGTGAATTATTTGGAAACAAATGTTAAGAGTACAACCTGAAGTACTGGCATCACGAGACCATGTAAACTTCAGTTTTGATGAATATCCTTTCTTATGAACAGAAATTTTAATATTGGTTTTTCATTTTCATAATCAGGGGTTTACCCAAGTCTTAAAATTGTGAATTTGTTGACTTTGATAGGTAATTTTTCTTTTATGCTATGTTTGGTTCTAGAGAAGTATAAAGGAAAGAAAAAAAATATCAAAGACAATGATTTTCCCATGTCTAATTTTATTATAGAAAATACTAAAAAAAGTAAAATATAATTAAAATTTGTGTAGAGACTTATGTATTTTCAAATTATTTAATCTTTATGTAAAAGAGTTAAAAATAAGTTAAATGAGTTTGAAGTAACATATAAAAATAATTTATTAACTTTAAATATATTTCTTATTGTCCTTGATATTTTTTTTCCTTCTAATTTTTCTTATGTTTGATTTTAGTATAGAAAATATAAAAGAAATTAAAATATAATTAAAATTTGGCCAAAACTTATGTATTTTCAAATTATTTAATCTTTACATAGAAGAGTTAAAAATAAATAAAATGAGCTTGAAATAGCATATAAAAATAATTTATAGACTTTAAATCTATTTTTTATGTTTTTTCACTTTTTTTTTCCATCTAATTTTGTTCCCCATTTTCTTTCCCTCAAATTTTCCGAGTTCCAAACATAGCCTTAAAATTCTGTTGGCTTTCCCATTCTCAGTATTATGATTTTTTTTTTTACTTTGTGTTTTTATTCTTCTTTTCTTTTTCTTCTTCTTTTTAAAAATTGTTAGGATGCATATTCATGATGTAGTTGTATCAAATCTGAAAGAATGGAGTTAGGAGAATATTATAGTAATTATAAGTTTTTAAACCCTGAAGTAACCGGAAGAAATGGGTTTTTTTTCCTTGTGTTCCATAGAGGAGTTATAGTGATCATCAAAGTGTACTTATTTAATCAATTTCTTGTTTTAGTTTGATTACCGAATCAGTGCATGTCATTGAGTATTGTTTTTCTCAATTGATATCATCGGTACCTGCATAACTAATGTTAGACCTCTCCTATGCATGGGTGTGTGTCCTAAAGAAATTTAAAACAAAAAAAAAAGACCAACAAACTTATTTTGGAGGCTCAAAGAACTTAAAAAACCTGTCACCTATCAAAAGAAAAAAACAAGAACTTCAAAAACCTGTCATGACTCATGAGTAATCTTGATAGGAAATGAAAACTAAATCCTTAACAAAAAGCTCCCCTTTTACCTTTTAAAGTAAATGTGTGGGAAATGATATAGCAACCAATCAAAATGGTAAAATAGGAAAGGAAAAACTCATAAATTGTTGAACAAATCAAAACACAGAGGGAAAGTAGGACAAGGTATTCTTCGGTATGAAATATGAATGAACCAACAATGAGAACTTCAAACAGTATCTCATTTTGTTCCCATGAACTTCCAGCATCCAAAATGAAAATATTACTAACCTCGTATATATTGCCATTGCTGTTTTTTTCAGTTTGAAATTAATTTTTTCTAAAAGTGATCATGGATGAAAACTCTTTTAAATGTGATCATTAATCAATTAGACAAAGAATTTGAGGCTGTTTAGGCTAGAACAGTTAGATATCAGAAAAATGGCCACCATTTCAATTTAGTTTTGAAAACTCAGATCCATTTGGATTGCAGGAATTACAAAGAAAAGGGAAAGGAACAAGAAATAGAACAGAAAAGGATGGAAAAAAATAAGCTTGAACTCAATAATTTTTTTTTTTCATTAATACTTTTCCAGTTGTATTCCTTTTAATTGTAAATACTCTTCTGTATTTTTTATTTTCCTTCTAGTCTTTGTTGCAGATCAATTAACAGAACTCAAAATTCGTTCTCATTTTTGTCCCTTTTCCCAATTATAGTCTTCCTATTAAGTGCAAGAATGGATGTGTCTGAGACAGAGCAGTAATTAAACCAAATCAATCATAAAAAATTCTAAAAATAAAAAATCAATTATAAAAAGAACTTGAAAATACTGGTGATAAGAGACTCCTACATGGCATCATGAGGTGAGGACTCATATTCTATTATACATGTATATGGGAATAGGAAGAAAGAGTTAGTTGCCCATTGATATAAAACAAAAGTTGTCTCTATCTTTTCAATCAAAATGTATTTTGGAATGATTTAATTAATTCTTTTTATTCGTATAAATATCAGTTAACATAAAAACATAGTTTGGAATGAATTGCAATTAGATTTTCCCTTGATTGAATAAGTACCAATTGAACATAAAAGGAACGTTGTCTTCCTTAGATGTTTACTAATGAAGCACCTTCATGTAAGGTTTGCCAAAAGGGATAATTTTAGGAGTTAAAACCTGATCAATGTTTGAATTTAATTTCATTTGAATTTGACATTGACTTAAATCTTTCTGCATTTTCTTTTCCTTTCATATACCTTTTAACTTGTATCATGTTCTTTTGTTCCCTTAAAATGGATAGTGAGCACATATTTAAATGCATTGAGCAAGAGATGTAAATTTATAAAGATTGTTTTGTTAAAATTAATTGTCAAAAACATTCATTTTGTCAAAGCAACCATGTTCTTGCATTTTTAGAAGCTATATAATCAATGCCTGTTTCAACCTTTAGGTGTTAAGTTCCAATTTCAGAGCTCAAATTCACAAGATTTTATCAATAGTGGAAAACTCCTTGTGTTTCTTCAAAAGTTAATTAAGTTGCCTTCCTTCTGTTGTAAAATCTAAAAATGAAAAGAAAAACCAAAGACCAAAAAAAAAATGAAAATTGCCTTGATTTTTTTTTTTTTTCTTTAATCATGAACGTACCTTAAAGTTAATAAACTGAAGTCATTCTAGGGTTTTAAGGCTTCCTGTGGATCTTGGAAATTTTGATAAAAGTACAACAAAAAGAAATATAGGTGAAAATTGGAAGGAAAGGAAAAAAAAAATGAGGGGAAACTAAAAATGGGTTTTAAATTTAATAATTTTTTTTTCACATGCTTTTTCAAATATACCTCTCTTAATTCCTTTTCTACTTAAAGATGAAGAATTTGAAGATATATAAGTTTCTAAATATTTTCATTGAAAATAGGTTTAAATTCAACTAGATGTTTTTTAGATGCAGAAGTTTCTTAGTCTCTCTTGGGAAATTGTTCTTGAAAATTGTTTTCTGTTTTTTATAACATAACTCAAAGAACACACTAACGAACTTTTGACATAAAACAGCTTTTAAGCATTTGTTCTTAAAACGTGTTGTTTTTTGGAACAAATTTTCAGTGTTCTTAGTTGTTTTGTGTAGAGTGCTCTGATTAACAATTGAAAATATGGTGAATACTTTGAAAATTTTGTATTGTACATAAGTAAGTGCATATTACCTTCATGTAGAACAAGACAAGAAAACAGTGTTTCATATTTAAGTTTCCAAACAAAATTTTGTTCCTGGAAATAATGGGAATAATTTTTGAGAACTGTTCTTAAAAACTATTTTCTAAAAACTGCTTCTGAAAACATTCCCAAATATGCTGAACAATTTTCATTGAAAATAGGTTTATATTCTATAATTTTTGTTTACTTGTTTCTTCAAGTCTTATTTCCTCTTCTACACAAAGATGAAGAACTTTTAAATGTATAATTTTTAAATAATTTTCATTATATTTGATTTTCCTTTCCTTCATATTTTCCATGACAAACCAAATAAAAGATTTATATATAAGTATACATCTTAACTTAGTGTAAGGTCTTGACTGATACAGAGAAGTATAAGTCAATATATATATGGTCATATCTGTTGTTATGGACAGGTTTCCCTCATAAGTTATAGTCTGATGCATAATTAAAGTAAAATGCAGTATGAGGCAAGCATTGTCCAGTATCTTGATGTATGATGATGTCTATCATCAGCATCAATTCATCTATCATCAGCTAAATTAGTTTTATCTATCAATTTTAAGGTTCTAAAATCACTTTTTTGTCAACAAGGCTGAAGTTCTATTACCCTTAAACAGTAAACACAGAATATTTGGAAAAAAAATAAAACCACCTCTTAGCTTGTTTGTGAATATTTGTGGAGCTTATAACAGTAATGGGTCTTGGGTGATAGATATAAGTTTGATCAACAAAGGAGTACAGGTGATTAATTTTTCAAGTTTTACTTAAAAATTGTGTAACCAAAATGTTCTATGCATGGGATATTATTACTGTTCTGTATGTTGTACTGCATACATACATGCTACAAAAATGATGACATCTTAGATAATATGAATTAGGTTCTTTTGGGGGCTCCAGAAGTTGGTAATCATGACATATCTTTTGATCAGCATCATACATCATGATGACAATGTCTTGGCCCAAGTTTCAGAACCTTTCTTATTATGATGATGGCCATCCCAGTATACTGACTTGAGCTTTTTCATCTTTAGTGCAAATGTTTTTGGAGTTTCAACGGAATCCATGCAGTTGTCATTTGACTCCAGAGGAAACAGTGTGCCAACAATACTCCTACTGATGCAAAGACGCTTGTATCTTCAAGGAGGCTTGCAGGTAGATCACCCACAACACAACCCCCCTCCCTCTCTCCTCTCCAACGTCTAGCTCCAATTAGCTGGGATAAAAGTTTGGTTGAATTCTGTTTCATCATGATGGAGGCTTCTTCATCCACATGTTTCTTATTTCACTTAGATCTATATTGAGTTTATCATCTTCCAGACTTCATCAGACTGTTGAATATCAATGCAGGCAGAAGGGATTTTTAGAATTAATGCAGAAAACAGCCAGGAGGAGTATGTGAGAGAGCAATTAAATAGGGGAGTGGTACCAGAAGGAATAGATTTACATTGTCTAGCAGGTCTTATTAAGGTACAGCTCCACAATTTTAAGCCTGCTGATTTTTCTGTTAATAAATTGTGCAAAAGATACTTTTTTTCAATCAGGAAGTTGGATACCTATTTTTTATATACCTTGAGGTCTTATAGTCAATTCAACCTCATGATGATCAAGAAAGTTCAATTCATGTTTATTTTGTTCCATCACTTCTCTTCCATTTAAAATCAAACTGTCTCAATCTTAGATTGACTTTAATGTGTATTTGATTCAATAGGCTTGGTTTAGAGAACTCCCAACTGGGGTTTTGGACTCTCTGTCACCTGAGCAGGTAATGCAATGCCAAGCAGAAGAGGAATGTGCAGAGCTCGTGAGGCTTCTGCCTCCTACGGAAGCTGCTCTACTGGATTGGGCCATCAACCTCATGGCAGATGTCGTCCAGGAGGAGCATCTAAACAAAATGAATGCACGCAACATTGCAATGGTCTTTGCACCAAACATGACTCAGGTGAGGTTGAATGGTTTACGCTTCTTGAAAATTGTCCAAGTAGGGATTTGCATGTCCAGATGAAATTGAATGAATATGACGTTCTCATTGCATTTTAAATCAGTGGGTTTTTCTCTCATCACTCACTGAAAATAAAGGCATTTTAAGATTTCAATCAATAATTTATCATTTTATCGTTCTGCAACTGTTTCAATAACACCATTGGTAACAGCCTTCTATGTTTTCTTCTCATCATAGATGGCAGATCCTCTGACTGCATTGATGTATGCTGTCCAAGTCATGAATTTCCTCAAGACACTTATCATAAAGACACTACGAGAAAGAGAAGATTCAATGGTAGAGCCGGCTCCTACTTCCAGCCTTGAGCCATTTGATGAGAATGGACACCAGAGCCCTTCTCAGCCCACCTGGCTAGAAAATACTGCACAAGACAATGAAGAGACAGAGCAAGCCTTCATCATGGAAGAACCTGTTTTAGAAAGCCCCCCTTACTGTACTCAGAACAAGCACGTGGAGGATAGAGAAGCACATGGTTTTTTAACTTCTCTTGAGAAGTCGCTCCCTAACATGGATGGATCTTTTGAGACTCTAACTCAAGTTGAAACATTCGTCGCTGAAACAGAAGTTTATGCGGTTGATAGTCCAAAAACTGGGGTTCAAGCAAACCCTCTTAAGAGCAAAAGTGGCCAATCAAGTAATTCAAATATCAAAAAGGGTCCCAAAACAATTAACAGGCAGCCATCTTCAGTTTGTGAACCGGGACCCCTGGAGAAGACCAAGGGAATCAGCAATCTCAGCCGCATAAATTCAAGGACGGAGCGGATTGAAGCCTGGCGGTGAAGCTCAACAAGGGTCTGGCATGACTGATTCTATGACGAGTTGGCAGTGTAAGTCTGTTTGATTTGGAAGTTGTGAAAGTAAGTTTGTTAAAATTGTTCATGCATGTTTTGTGCTGTGGGGTGGTTTGCTCAACCTGTTTTGATTTCAAGGATAACATCTGTATGCTACGATACTAACATTTTCTGCTTTCCAAAAATGCATTTGAATCCAATGGATATAATCTTCATGGGTTTGGTCATATGTCCCATGACTGACCTTTTTTCTGGTACCCCAAGCAAAAAAACGCCACTTTCATTTCCATTACGTCTCCGATTTTTTTGGGCAAAACAAAATCCGGAGAACAAATGACTAAAGCAGTGTGATTTCAGATTTTGCTTACCTACATTATTGAAGAAATTATTTACAGGAAACGAAAAGATGACATTCAAAAAACATCATGGGGATGCCAAAATCGGGTATGTTTTGTTTGAATGCCATTTGCAGGATTCAGTGGCGTATGGGAACACAAGCTTTTCCTGATAGAACTTAAATATACTATAAAACGAGGATATGTGGGAACCCCTCTACCTGCATTCAACTTCTGGCTGAACCCAGAATTGGTACTCATATCCTACCTAAATCTGGCACAAGATTTTCCCCTTCATTTTTGTGGCGAAAGGTAGAGATACGTCAGATACACTTTTCAATGCGTTAGGACCACAAGATGGAGCTGAAACTTGGACGCAGTACTACCATCAAAAAACCCGAAAAAGACCGTGCGGGACAGAAAATTACACGATCATGGAGCCAAGCCCTTTGGTCACTACATTACAATTTAAGCTACACCTCGTGGGAGGCGGTCCACAGCCCCCAGGCCGCGTGGGAAAGAAAATTATACGATCATGGAGCCAATCCCTGGTCACTACATTACAGCTAAACTACACTTCGTGGGAGGCGGTCCACATCCCCCGGCTTCTTTATCAATCGGTAAAGAATGGTCATCAAAAATGAATAATAACAGCCAAATATTTTCCCTAAAAGTAGCAGACAAGCAAATTGGATAACACCCGAATATTCTTGCGTTGCTGGCAATGACAATTACATAGTGGGAATTTAATAACCAAATCCAAGTTTAGAATAAAACATTAAAACCACATCCTAAGCAGTATACAATTGACGTCTGTATGCAAGGATTAAGGATTGCCACACAAAGAATAGAAAAGGGGTAGAAGGAGGTGAAGGGTATATAGCAGGCAGCAGCAGACCAGTATTGGGGTGTGGGGGATTGGGTAAGAGTTTTCCAAGTGTGAGTCTTGTGCAAACAGCTTGGCTTTGCTTTTTGTGCGATTACAACCACTGAATTGGGTATTCAACCCACCTCAGGTTCCAGCTATGGTACTCCCAAGATTATCTCTTTATCCCTAATTAATAGCACCTCCCTTTGATTTTTTCAACATCTTCAATCCCGTGACTCCCCCCTGCTGGGTCTCTCTCCCTCCTTTTCTCCCTGTCTCTCTCTCTTTCTACCAACAATACAGCTATCTACTTTCTTTCTTCTTCCCTTCTTTTTTTCCCACCCTGTAACCATTCTACACAATACTGGAGAGCCAAGCCATGGCTGCCTGTGGGAGTCTTCAACACATCTTTGAGAAGCCATTGCCAGAAAATCCAACACTCATGGACACCCTCTCGTCATGGAACCAGATTAAATCCATGAAGCCCCCTGAGCAGCCCTCCTTCACTGAGATATTTGGGGAACTGCATTTCAAAGAGAATTCCGAACTACTATCATCATCATCATACTTGTCCTCCCCGCATCCACCAACATCATCATCTTCGTCATCATTGTCTTCTACATCATCAACATCCTCATTGATAGATTTCAACCCGCAACTGAGGATTGAAAAGAATGAGAATTGGGGTGAGAAGGGGGAGGAGAACAAGGGGCCATTAAATCCGTATGTGAGTCGTCACAGGAACAGTGATAGCTTTTCATCTATGAAGAGTGAAAGCCTACAGCTATGCACTGAGGGTCTTGGGTTCGAAAGCTGTGATGATGTTGAGGACGTGCACAATGAAATAAAGGATGATTGGGAAAACCAAGAGGAAAGGGTGACAAGGCATTCACCAAGGGAGAATGCATACACAGAATTCAGGAGATCCAGGACACAAGGAGGAGCATTCCCTCCACCCATTTCTTGTATAGGGAAGAGCGGGAAGCCTTGGGTTAGCTTTAAATCCTACCGACATGATGGCAGGTTTGTTCTTAAGGAGATTCGGATCCCCAATCAGGAGCTCCTTCATGCGTGCCGAGAAGATGGGCGTCTGAAGCTGCACTTTGTTCAACCAGATGAAATCCTGGAAGAAGATGAAGAACAAGATGTAGAAGACACAGATAATGAAGATGAATATGATGATAATGATGAAGAAGACAATGACGAAAATGGCGAACACGAAGCTGAAATCAGCCATGATGAAGCCAAAGGAGATTCCTGCTTTTCTCCCTTCCAAGGGGAACTGCAAATAAAATTAGGGAAATAAGTCAAGAATTTGCCTTGGATGTTCCTAGAATAGTTGTTTTCTTCTGCTAAGCATTTTCACACTAAATTTCAATGTGAGGTACAGTTTTCCTCTACTTTCTACAACTGTAGTTGCTCTTAGCATGTTAGATTTCTTCAGGCAATGCAACAGTACCTCAAACTAATTTTACCTCAAACATGAACACACAGTGCTTTTGCAATTGAGACTCAATTCATAGTCTAGAAAGAAAATATTTCCTGTGAGGCAAGTCTCTATGTATACCAATTAGTAATCCACTACAGCAGCTCTGCAATGGAAATTCTATTAAAGACTGTTCAAAGTTCAAACAACATGTCAACAATCTAAAATCCTAATCATAGAGCAACTGCTCAAGAATATTAAACTTAGCAACCTAAGAATTTTCTTCCAATACAACAGGTTCCTCATGATTCTATTAATCTCCTGATGCACGTGTACAAGGTTCATATTTATATATCATATAGCATGCTTAATGTGAATGATTCACTGTCTCATCAATCAGAAGTTAAAGGATCAACACCCACTCAAATCAACGTTCATTAAAAATGGAAAGCCCTGTGCATGTTGAAAACTGGTATCACAATTTAACTAGTTAGAATCATCATCTTCTTGGCCATAAGAGGTAGGTACTTTGTGAACCACTTAAGTTCACATACAACAGCATTCTGTTTTCCAGAAACAAAATGCTTCTGAAGTTTTTGTGGCCATATAAAACAGCAAGGATAAATATTAATCAATGGGTTAGGAAGCAGAGTTGTCGGCAAAAGAGAAACACATCCAACTATTAAAAGCAAATCAAACAATAAGAATGTAACAGATAAATGAAGAAAAATGGTAGAAAAGAGGAAAAAAATGTTGCAAATGAGAGGAAATTCAGCATTTCCAGCTAGTGATAGCATCAGCTCCTGTTAAGGTGACACTGCATGTGCATCAAAGACACCACGATCATGGTAAACTTGCTCTCAAATCATGACACATGATGCATAAAGCACAACTGTTTCACAGTTTGCTGCCACATGCAATGATCAGAACAGAAGACTGTTGTAGTCCTATTTGTACTAGTTCATTACTCACCCAACAGAGAGCACAATTTGGGAACCAAAGAAAGAAGGAAGAAGGCAGACGTAAAAGTGCAAGTCCACAAAATCCAAGGCCAAAATATATCCCAGAAAAAAGAGACTGATTGATACACCATTGACTGGAAAAATAGATTCAGATATATTTAATGGTTGATTTCATCAGGATGATGTCTTGTGAAAAAAGAGCTACCTAGAATTGGACAATGGGTAACCCACCAATAACAAAAAGAGAAAGCACAACAGAATGAACTCATATACTAAAATCTATGGGTCAGGCCCTTTCAATCCTGTCCATAATAGATTCTTGGAACAAACTTGTTTACATGGAAAAAGTGGGATACACTTTCCTACAAATGCTTCAACAAATTTCAAGAGAGGTCTTATGGACAAGAACAGAAGTTCTTCTCCACCAAACACATGGCAAGACATGTTCCAAGCCTTCTAAGGCCTAAATATTTTCTCGTCTTGTTCTGGAACCCATATGAACTACACGGAAACCCTACTAGTTGCAGACAGAATGAGAAAATCTGAGGCTGCAATGCTTCCAAAGAGAGATTTCCAGTTAATAGGGATCTACCAAAGGGCCTGTGTCCAGGCTACAATCACACACACATACAATTCTTCCACTCATAGATTGTAATTTCAGGCTCCACTCCAATACAATGCTCGAGATTTTATAGCCTGCTCTATGTCGTTTAAAGTGTTGAACATCCTAGCTGACAATCATATACAATGTGTGTACTACATCTCTCAAACTTAAAGTATAGAACAAGTGGCTTGCAAATAGAAGAGCGGAACCCAAAAATCAAAGGGTCCACTTCGATATCAAGAGGGTAAACCATAAGGATTATAATATTTTTTACCACCTAGTTTTACCCCTTGCTTGAGAGCAAATCTTCAGATTAAATGGTCCAAAATCATTTTATCACACAAATTTAAGGTAGACGTGATCAGCTGATCTTCCAATAGATAATGCTCTAGTGATTAAACCTGCATCAGAACACATGCAACACATAGCATATGACACCCTAACAGTGCTTAATGAACCATACTTTAGATCTGAGAAGATGCTAAATATATTTTTACATAATCATTTTTATTCTGAAATATTTATGAAAAGCATCTATGTTCAATCATGTTTTTAACTCTTTTTTTCTTGAAAAACAATATGATGGTTAAATAATTTTCTTTGTTACCTCTACAGTGAGGTATAATGGTTAAACAATTTTCTTTATTACCTCTACAACAAGGTATTATTGGAAAAGGGATACTAAACATAGTCAGGGTTTGCTGCCATCTAATGTCAGAAGCACCTTATATAGGTCTGGGCGTCGATCCCTAAATATCCCCCAACTATATCTCTTGGATTTGATTTTATCCAGATCAAATTGTGCTACAACAACAGCTTCCTCTTTATCATCAGCAGCTGCGACAATTTCTCCAGTGGGTCCTATAATCACAGTATCAATATCCAAGCATGTTCATCATTGCAAGCAAACAGAGTTACAGATTTCAGTCCAATAGAAAACTGAAATAAAGTTGATTTTAGGGTAGAATTCCATGCATGTAACTAAGGGATAAGAGAGTAAATTGAACTCTGCAGATGATCAAAACAATGAATGGAAAGTACCTGCTATAAAAGAGTTTCCATAGAATGTGATTTCAGTATTTCCATGCTCTGTCTGGATTATTTCCTTCCCAATGCGGTTTGAAGCTACTAGAGGTACCTGAATTAACAAAAATAGATTAATCCCCATTGAGCAGTAGCATTTATGTGACACCAACTTCTGTAAACATCATACTCAAACTTCACAATTAATGGCAAGCCCTAGATTTAAAAGGGCAGCAACAACAGAGAACATCTAGTCTGTCATTTCCTTGCTTTAGGGATGATAAGATAAGGTGCTTGATTACTTGAATGGATGATTATTAGTCCAAGGACAGGGGAGCTTTAAAAATAAAGCAAGATACAAAATGCCAATCAACTCTTTACAGAAAGCACATGGGCAGCATATCACATAAATTAACTTAAGAATCAAAAAAACTGATTCTAAGGTTGAAAAAAAAAAATGTCAGTTAACTTACCAAATTAGCCCCAGCATGCCCTTGCATCACTCGCTTCCAGTGATCACAAGAATCAAGTCCGGTATCTTGAGGTTCAGACCCAATAGCAGTAGGGTACAAAAGAATCTCTGCACCTTGAAGAACCATAGCTCGAGCTGCCTCTGGAAACCACTGATCCCAGCATATTGCTGACATTAAAATACAATGAAATGGTGAAGCAAACACTAAAAATCCTGCTTCTAAGCTGTGAAATTAACACATTCATGTTTGCATTGTAAAGCCAGAGCCTAGAGTATAGCATTTTATAGTTGAAGATTTTCATACAACCCTTTGGATGCACCCCATTAGTCGGTTGGTTTGCCTAAATAAAATTACTATCAGACCTAAGAAGCATAAATAAATAAAATCTTTAATATTAAAGTAAAAGCATAATAGAAAAAATTCTTACCAACTCCAATTTTTGCAAACTTAGTTTCAAAAACCTGTTCACCAGCAGCATTATAATTACCATAAGTTTCACTAGAAAATAAAATCACCACCAAACTAAATGTACTGAGGAAGCATTAGATCTGATGAAATTTCATCAACGTAGGCACCTTAAAGCCAGTGTCGCCTGGATTGAAGTAAAACTTTTCCTGGTAGCCTGTAAGAAATAACTATTTATTATAATCAAAATGGATAGAAAACATACCAGCTCGGTATATAGTATCCTTACATTCACATACCTGGTCCATCTGGGATATGGGACTTTCTGTAGATTCCAAGATCAGTGCCATCAGCATCAACTATGGCAATTGAATTGTAATGAGCATTGTTTGCCTCTTCAAAGAAGCTAACTGGTATCACTACTCCCAACTCTTTTGCAAGTTTTTGCATCCTGCATAGCATGCAGATGTACAACATAAGTTCAACTTGATTAAATTGTAAATGTAGTAGGAATTCAAGATGTCCTTTTGTTCCTGTGCTATAAAAATACGAAGATAATTAGTACAGGAGGATGACATTCCAACTAGCTGAGCAAATCTAGAAGCCAGGTTTGGGTTGAAACATTTACCTCAGAATTGTAGGATGACCCTTGTAAGGCTTAGCTCGCTGAAAGAAATCCTCCCTCTGTGCTTGACAGAAGTAATATCCTTCAAATAGTTCCTGGATGAACCCATAAGCACACAAGGTAAAAACTAAAAATGAATATAAAGGATTTAGGGAGAGCTACTCCTTTGTGGTATGGTGTTAAAAGCATTTATTGATTGTACTCCAAAAGATGGGATGCCAATTTAATTGTCAGGTGATCTCACTGTTGTCCTTGGGAAGTCATCTTCCAGGGATTTCATAGTTTCTCATTTTAACTTCTTAATTTTGTGTATCCTTAATTTGACAAGAAAAAAAAAAAAAAAAAAGCAAACCCGAGAATAAAAAATTAGGAAAAAAGGTAGAAGAAACAATTAACAGCCCCCAGTCCCCTGCTTCCCAACTTTCTACAACTCTTTTCTTTTTCTTGTTTTTCCTTTCTCTTTTTTCTTCTTCTTTTTCTTTTTTTTCCCCCCTCTTTTTTCCTCTCCATTTCCATATATTCACTAAGACCCTATTTACTACAGTTTTTTTCTGAACTCCTAAAAGTTCTTTCTAACACTTAGTACTTTGCACTATGCTTGGTTACATACTAGAGCACCTTATGGCAGAAGGCTTATGGCAGAAGGCTCTTTTCAACAAAGCGATGACCTAGATACTTTTGCAAAAAGCTTCCAACAAGTGGTTTCAGAATTTAATTTTTTTAATACACTAAATACTAACCAATTTTTCAAACTAATATTGTCAAAGAAGTAGTTTAATAGAAGTTGCAGATAAATCAAACAGGTCTTAAGTTTTTTAACAATATTCCTTTCCTTCGTTAAATATTTATAAGATGAGTATTCTTTCTACTTTTTTCCTTTTAATTTTAATTTTAATAAATATTTCAACCAAGTTCTTTTCTCATAATTCTTGACAGGTTATAATTGGGGTAATACCTGCCAGCTTTTAGTTCCACTTTTTTTTTGTCCTCCATACTTTTTCTTGTTCTTTTATTTCCATTTACAATCTTTGCTAAAAGCGTTCTAGACAGATTTTTGTCAATAAATAGTCTTGTAGGTCAATTGAAAGTAGAAATTGGAGTCTTGTGTGATCATCTGTCATGCAAGGCGGCAGAGTGCAAGGATGGAGTCTTGCAATTCAGGCCAGTGACAAGTGTTTCAAACTTACAAGTAATAGTCAATTAACTAACCTATGGAGATTGATAAATTGAAAACACTAGAATATCCTAACATATTATGTAAAATAATAATAAAATTGCCTACCAAATTTACAAACTTGACAAAACCATGGTGATTAATAAAGCATGTATGTACTCAAAAAAATCCCACCACAAGTGACATCAAGCCTGCCATAGTTGCAACCATTTAACAATGTATGTTGGTGATGTCTTATGACTCTTATCTAGTGAAACAAAGCCCTATTGAAGGAGTTAGCGTGTGTAGAGCACATGAATGAAAAAAAACCATCTTTTTTTAACTTTTTCTACCAGTAAATGAAAGAACTCCCACAAATTACAAAGGAGCATTAGATGTCTATGCTTATAAAATTGCCCAAAGTTGACCTTGCTGAAGTTGTCATCTTCATCTTTTAAAAGAATTCAGCATCCAGAGATGCTTGCTTTAGATTAATGCAGTCAATTGGGAGACCAGAAGACAAATGTGGAAAAGAGAGATATGGGCTGGCCGTAATGGGATTGATATTTCCACAACCTGTTTCAAGCAATGATTTATGATTATCCAAAATTGTTGGATTTAACCTAGCTTATTATTTATGCTCCAAGTCTTGAATCACCACATGTTCAATCATGTGATTCAACAGAAGTGTAGCAATTTTGTTTGCAAGAAGAAATTAGCAATGACAAAATAATCTAATAATCCATTGTAAATATTTTTCTTTGCCCATTTCTGATCTAAACACTTTTTAATCTAAGTTTAGCACGACAAAGAACAAGTTTTTATTAATTAAATAAAACTAAACCCAATCCTTTCTTTGTCATTTAGCTCCAGCTATGGCCATCTCTTCAGTCAAATATTAGCTATCAGATATTTTCCAACTACCTTTACCCAAATCCCATATTCTTCTTAGCCAACCTTTTTCCATTGCAGCACTTTCTACTTAAATCATACTGGCCTTCTTGCTTGTGTAGTCATGGATCTTTGTTGCATGTAAACAGACAATCTCTCATATCATATCTAAATTGGAGCCACCTCTACTTTCTTATAAATGCATTCATTCCCTGAATGATCTTTTCTTGTGTTACCTCTCACGCATCTCAACATCCTCATTTCATCCACAAACACATTTTAAGAGTGCCTTGGTTCTTGACTACCTAGTAGTTTGTACCACGTATTTGTGGCAGTTGATTTATGCTCTTTTTGGTGTACCGCGGGTGATACACTCTTTAGTTAGAGGGGGTCTCTTGAGCTAGCATGGGTCCTTTGTTAGAAAAAAGAAAAAAAAAGAAAAGAAAAGGCTTTGAAATTTGCTCCATTGTGCTTGTTTTGGACCATATAGAGGGAGATATATAGGAGAGCTTTTGATGGTTTTGAAAGCATGGACCAAACAATTAAAAATTCTTTTTTGTATCTTTTTTGGGACTAGGTTAGATTGCATATTAGGGGTAGTTCTTTGTCGCTATTAGACTTTGTGGATTGGTTAGGCTCTTTGTAGGGCGCGGATGTTGGTTTTCATGTTTTCAAGCCTTTTTTTGGTCTTTTGGTTGCTTTGTATATGTTGTGTATACCTTCTTGTTTTTATGTTTAATACAATCTTTACTTACCTATCAAAAAAAATACGGAGCCTTATGGATATCGAACTGAACTTTTCTTTAACAGGATCCATATTCAAGTTCAACAACCACAAGAAACTCAAATACACTTCTCTACTTCATTCATCTCTCTCCAATGTCTTTCTCAAACTTCCCCCTCATAAAATTGGGTGTCAATAAGTCAAATCAGGTCTGCTGTATTGAGGTAAGATTATTCTAAAATTTTACTCAAACCACACAACGCATCTAATAATTGTGTCAAAATTCTTTAGGCACAAACATGAGCAGTTTAGTAGAGAGTAACATGACATAACCCGTACCAATTTGTTGATCAATGCTTCAATTGAGTTAGGTTAGCAAGTATTCAACTTCACATGCATAATACACTAACTTAAGTGTCAACTTGATATGATTATGCTCAATTGACAATTTATATATATAAAATTAATATGAACTCTTGCTGATTTTTTCTTAACTTTCCAAAAATATAGAAAGAATGTACTGTTTGTTCAAGTATTTTATTTAAAAATACTACAAAATAATGTGAACTATTAACGATAAAATTTTTCCTTAAATCTCTAAAAAAGCACAAAGTCATATAAGTTTAAAATACCAAATACAAATGAAGCCATTTTGTGTCTTAAGGAGAACTTTTCTTTAAATGTCTAAAAATGCACAAAGTTATGTAAGTTCCAAGGATCATATATAAATTGAGACATATTTGCAATGAGAACTTATTCTTTAAATCTAGAAAACCACAAAAAAAAAACTCTATGAACTAAAAATCTTATATGCTTATTAAAAAAGTAAAAACTAAAAAAAATTAAATGAATAAATCAGCATCCAGAAAAGTGAACTATAGGTTTGCCTTTTAACTCTCAAAGGATAAAGATAGCCCATAATATTTCAATTTCCTTCTTCCCAGGTTCCTAAATATCTAAATTGTCCCAAGCACACATCTACTCCTGTTTGGTTCACAACATTCAGCATTTGCAAGAGGATAAAGCACTCCAGAGTTAAAACAAACAAATGACCTCAAGGACCACTATAGAAATTCATAAAATAAACACACCAAAGTCACAGTACAGCTTTAAAAATGTATTCAGCACGCATACTCCTGCAAGAAATATATATATCCCAGGCTTCCCAAGCACATACCTGAATAAGAATAATATTTGCACCCTTCCTGTGAGCATCTCTCACCAACCTGCATATGAAAAGGTACCTTAGCAACACCATACAATATGCCAAAATTTCATAAAAGGTGAAAATGTTATCATGCCGTGAATATCACCCAAAAGCAGCACATATAACAATTCATAACGAAAATAATTAAACGCTGAAAAACCAACCAGGATCTTCATGACTAGATGCCAACAGCATCAAGGATATTAGAGGCTGAAAAAGTTCCTAGAGTATAAGGGCAAAACAGGAAGAATCCCCACCCAAAATAATGGAACTGATATTGATTCAGTTGCTCCAAAAAATTGTAAACACAAAACATCAAGGATACTGTAAGTCTGTAATGTTATACATAATTGGAAACAGATTTGTAAGCTAAGCGTATGGATTCAAAAACAACAAAGAAGGGCATGAAGAATTCAAATGAAATGCATAAATGAGAGTGAAAACTCAAAGAAAAGGAAGAAAGAGGTGCTTGTGCTTCACATGAATGCTTGGACCCAAGAAGGGCAGTTTTCATCCCTGATCGTGTTGTGTGCATACGCACATCATAATATTGACGAGAAAAATAGCAGGGCACTGAGTTATGAAACACTAGATCTAAAACCTCGAAACCCAAAACCCTAGTAACCCATTTGGGTGCTGAGAAATCCCAGTAAATGAAAAGAAAATATAAAATAAAAAGTTGGGAAATCATACACAGCGAAATAGAAGCCCAAACCACATAGTTTTGATCTTGTTACTCTGGGAAATATGAACAACCAAAGAGACCAGAAGATCAAAAATAAAAAGATGAGAAAAAGAAGAGAGAAACCTTTCAGCGGTATTGAGGTTAGTGGGGACGTCGTCGGTGCAGGCGAATTGCAGAGCTGAAACCACCACTACTCTGTTTCCCTCCATTCTCCCTTCCCTCTTCTCTACTTCTCTACCCACAGCCGCCATTCTTGCATCCAAAACTGAACCCTTTTAATCGGTTCGGTTTCGGACCGACCATTCACCATGTAATGATGTAAATTTCAATATCTATGACTTAATGGACAATCTGTCTCTCATTAATTATTATTTGTTAGTGTCTTTCAGAATTTTCAATTTTGCTGTCGTCTCTATCTTCAATTATGTTATTAATTATTGGGAAAGAAATTAATGATTACTCTGTTACTGAAATTCTACAAAATACCACTAGAATTTCATATATTTTTTCATTCCTCTCGTTTTAATCTTGTCATTCCTATGGTTTTCATTTCCGATTGATTCTTGCTTACCATAATTTCCTCTTAGTCCTCATCCCTCTTGGTGAGCATTGTTTCTCACTCTTACTGTCTTGGTTTATTCCTTTATCCCTACCATCTTCGATTAATATAGGACTTTTTGCAACTTAGAATCACAATAAGTTGTCATATTAGGAAACGCTTTTTGTAGTAAGACTAAGAGTTCGTTTTATAGTAATTTTGGGAAGCGTTTTTAATATTTTTAATACTTGAAAGTTTTTATTATTTATGTGTTAAAACTATTATAAACGTTTTCTAAAATCACTTCCAAACACACTCTAAAATCATCTTTCCACCTTTTGTCCACCAACTCTTCAACGACTTCTACCTACATCATAACTAATTTCATCCCAATATAATTAAAATACTTACAGGGCGTATGGTGCTTAACCCTTGGCATAATTTGGATCTTAGTCTAAGGGATATTCCCTTTGCATACATTTTGAAGAAGATGAAAAAGGAAAGCACTTATTTATTCTCTCCTTTAAAGAATGGAGAATGTATACGTGGAAGTATATGGAGATTGGTAATTTGATTCTCAGAAATATGAAAAGGCTATGGAATGTTCCATGGACCTTTGGATCACTTGGTGGGTGTCTTTTCCATCTATTATCCCTGCTTTCACTTTCCCAATCATGAGTCTTTTATTAAGGAATAGAGTGTGTTTTTCCTCTATACAAAGAAGAGTGGAGGTTTTGCAATAAGATTTCCAATGAACTAATCGAAGTGTTTGTGATGACACTACAAAAATCTAGGAGAGAGCAAGATTTTCTACTTCTTAAGAAGGTGGGTTAATCAAGCTATCAAATGAATCCCTCCTACTAATGACTAATGTTTTGAAATCTGAGAGCGCCCTCACCATAAGAAACAAAAGCTTTCTAGTTTTAAGACTCTTTGAGTGTTAGGATCATCTTGCTCTTTCAAAAGAAATAGGTTTGGAATATTCCTTGAAGAAGGTGGTGTTTATTTTTATACTTAATTCTAAATAGAATTTTAATACTTAATAGTGTTAAGTATGAGATTATTTATTTTTTTAATATTTTATTTCTATTAAACATTAAAAAGTAAAGAAAAATCAATACAGTATCTTTTCTATTTAGAAAAAATCAAATATTTTGATTTTTTCTATTCAGCAAAAAATTTATAATAAGTCATGAAAAAGTAAAAAATAAAAAATTTAAAATATAAAAGCAAATTACTTTTAGCAAAAAGTTGAAAAAACAAATGCCCTCGAAGTCACAAGTAATATTTCTTAAAGAAATCCTAAATAATATTCCTTGAAGAAATAAATGACGAGTTAGGAAAGGTTTTAATGGTCATATTAGAAATTAGTAATAGGAGGGAAAGGGACAGAGAGGAGGATACTCCCTCCATCCCAAAATAGATTGTCATCAACTCTTCTACAAACAATGTGATAGATCTCCTCAAGAAAGCTTTCCTCATTTAAGAAGGGTTAGAACAAAGGAAAGCTTATCTCATGTTCAAGCCACTACCTATTGAACTTTACGTGATCAATCTAAAATAACAACAATATTTGAGGTTATGTTGGGCTCATCATCTCCTGATAAGATGGCAATGCCACTTTCTTCGAACAATGAAGACTTGGTAAGAATCAAGTCTATTGTCTTTCTTTTCATGAGCTTAGAATTTCAAGTGCTACTCACAAGACATTGAATCCTTACTTATTTGCTTATGATACTTAGTTACACTATTAGCCATCTTTCCTTAACTATTTGGTTGTGTCGTCTTCACAAGCTCAATCTCAAACGTGGCAAAATATGAGGTTGATTGTCAAGGTTATAAGAAGTCAATATCAAAGATATATGCATTATTGAAAAAACATGAGGAGGTGTGGAAAATAGCGGAGAATGCAAATGTGAAGTTGAAAGAGATATCGAGTGCCTTAAAAAAGAAATATTTAGATTTGCAAGAGATGTTAAAGGGCACATTGAAAGAAATTATAGGTATTTAGGAATTAGAGATGTCTAATAAGTCAGCCCGCTCATTTTGGCTTGTACATTATGCCTTGTCTAGTTGGGAACAAAACTATATGCAAAGTTGATGAAACCACTCTCATATGGTGAATCCAACTATACCCTAAAATGATGTTGGATGAAGAGGCATCCACGGCTAGTTTATGTATTTTTAATAATTTAAAATTTTGGTTTTTAAAACGGTATCAATCACCTAGTTTATGTAAAAATAAAATGCTTCCAAATATAAGAAGTATTTTTACTCATTTCAAAATCACTCCAATAGGATTGTGAGCCATTAAAGCATCAAAATAAAAAATGATTGATTTTACCTTTTTAATTCTTAAAAACTTTTCATCGAACAAAATGATTGATTTCCTATGTATCATCTTATAAATTATAACATTAAAAAAAAATGATTGGTAATTAAAATATATCAATTATTAATATCTTATTCATGTAAATAGAGAAAATCCATCATCTTAACACAAATGTTGAATCAATACTTTCCAAAAGTTTTGATATTTCGCATTCAATATTGGAACAAAATTTAAATCATTGGACGACAATATAAATAATTGAAGTGAGATTCAAAAAATAAGATTAAGGTGGTGTTTGTTTTTTTACTTAATTATAAATAGAACTTTAATAGTTAATAGTGTTAAATATTATGTTATTTTTTTGTGGTATTTTATTTCTATTAAGTATTAAAAAGTAAATAAAAACCAATATGTTATTTTTTCTATTTAGAAAAAACTATATATTTTGGTTTTTTCTATTTAGTAAAAATTTTATAATAAGTTATAAAAAAATAAAAATAAATAAACAACCTAAATTCTTAAAATAAATTGCTTACTGACAAAAGCCAAAAAAACAAACACCACCTAAAATATAAATAAATTAGATTAAGATATAAGAAAAAAAATTAATTAGACCTAAATGCATATGTGATACAACTTGATCATTATTTTCGATAGCTACATTTTTTTACAGCGAAACTTAACCCAAATATATTTTGACCTTGTTTATTAATAATTTTTTCTTATTAATTGTTATTATTATTATTTATTGATACTTCATCAAACATGCACTTTAGTAGCGATTTACAATTCCATTTATAAGAGTTATTTTTCTTTTTTTTAAAAAAACTTTTTGTCTAATTTTTTTCTTTTAAAAATATGCTTTAAAAATTGTTTTTTTTTTTTTTTTTTTTTTTTTTTAAGTTTCACTAATTGAGATTTATTTAATTTTTTTATTTATGGTGCCATTTTTAATTTATAAAATAAATGATGGTTGTAATTATTAAATGCGGGCACTGGGTATTTAAAAACTTAGTATCGTCTTGAAATCGAATCAAATCAAAAGAGATTGGGAGAGACAGGGTTCGAGAAAAATCAATGGCAGCAGCCGCAACAGCGTCGGTCGTGCCGGCGAACAGAGGCGGTCGTCGGAACGGCGCCGTCGACGATGAGAAGCTGGTGTTCGAGACCACGGAGGGTGTGGAGCCCATCATGAGCTTCGACCAGATGGGAATCAAGGACGATCTCCTTCGGGGCATCTACGCCTACGGCTTCGAGAAGCCCTCCGCCATTCAGCAGAGAGCGGTCTTGCCCATCATTCAGGGCCGCGACGTCATCGCTCAGGCCCAGTCCGGTACCGGAAAAACCTCCATGATTGCTCTCACCGTTTGCCAGATGGTCGACACTTCCAACCGAGAGTACGTGGTTTCTCCATGCCTTGATATTCTGTTTCTCGTGTTTTAATTTTGATTTGTTTTGCTTTCTGGGTTTTTAGGGTTTCAGTTTTGAAACCCTAGCAGGGTTTTGTTTTGGGATTTCAAACCAGAGAATATGTTTTCACGGAAAATAATGAAACACCAGTCTGAAAATCCTATTATTATTAAGTTATTTTCTCTTCAGGTCTTCGTTTTGGAGTTTTAAAAACCCTAATTTCTGTTCTCGTGTGTTTTTTTTTTCCCTTTTTTTACAATTTTGTTTTTTCAGGTTATTTTAGGGTTTCGGTTCTGAAATCATAGATTAATTACACTATAAGGTTGAAACTAGAGATTATGTTTCCTTCATAAAAACTGAACGCCTATCTGAAAATCCTATTTTTGATTCTTTTTTGCTTTTTGCCTCATTGCTCTATATTGTGTTTTCTATGTAGGATTTTGTGTTTCCAAGCCCTAATTGAGGTGTCTAAATCTTCTTAAAGGGGAAAAGGACAGCAGATGAAAAAAAACAAAACTTGAAATTAAGTAGGAAAGATGCCCTTGAGACCTGGCTCAGGTAGTAAAGGGTTGGGGGGGGGGGGGGGGGGGGTGGTTGTTTGCAGGAGGTTCAGGGTTAAGTTGGGGAAAAAAAGAAGAAAAAAAAAAAGATTAGGAAACATGTTTTCTGAGACATTCAAAAAATTGTTTTCTAAATCATTTCAGGGTCATTTTTAGAGAACCTAAAATATTGTTTTGCATGTTTTTAATTATGTAAATGTTTTACTGATAGATGTAATGAAATTGTAAATTGGACTAGTATGATGTGAGGTTCTTAATTTTTTCAGGGTCCAAGCATTGATCCTATCGCCCACAAGGGAACTTGCATCTCAGACAGAGAAAGTGATTCTGGCCATTGGGGATTTCATAAATATACAAGCCCATGCATGTATTGGAGGCAAAAGTGTAGGTGAAGATATTAGAAAACTAGAATATGGCGTTCACATTGTGTCTGGAACTCCTGGAAGAGTGTGCGACATGATCAAGAGGAGAACATTGCGTACTAGAGCTATTAAACTATTAGTTCTTGTGAGTTGTGGTCCTTAACCTTTAACTATTATAATTCTTTTCATTTATATTTTAGGGTTTAACTTTGATTTTCCTAATTCTACCCTAGGATGAATCTGATGAGATGTTGAGCAGAGGTTTCAAGGACCAAATTTATGATGTTTACAGATATCTTCCACCAGAGCTTCAGGTACTCTTCTTCTATCTTTGTCTCTCTTCTGCATTATGTATGGCTGGCATCTGACTTCTTTATGAAGCTTGTTCATGGTTCACTGGGTCATTTAGATAATTCCTCTCAGCATTTTCATTTTTTGGGGTTTTTGATTCTGAATGAATATTATTTGCCTCTTCCTCTTTGTACAGTGAATTGATTTTTATTTGTTACAAGTTATGGAAAATGAACCCTCAATCTTTGTTGCTTACATGATATTTTGGGCAATAATATTGATATTGTTCCTATATTTTGTTCTTTCATCTATGTACTTGAGATTTGAGGTCTCGTTATGTATTAATTTTCTTTTTTGGTGTGTGACCCTGTATGTGGTTGATTGGCATTGGATTAGGCATGTAGAGGTTAATGAGAGTTTCATCCTCAATTCACTATATTACCTTTAAAATAGAAACAACAAATCCTGCTGATGTGATTGGAGAACAATCCCATTTCCCTATGTCTATGCCATTGTTCAGAACATGCTGTCCATTTGCTTACAAATATTATATCAGCAAAGCATAGATGGCGCTAGTTGGCTGTTAAATGTAATCTTTTATGGTGCAGAATTGGGTTTCTAAATTTATGATTTTTTCATATAGGTTGTCTTGATTTCTGCTACCCTTCCAAATGAAATTTTGGAGATAACGAACAAATTTATGACAGATCCTGTAAGGATCCTTGTGAAACGTGATGAGTTGACTCTAGAGGTAAATACTATTTCTGCTTTATGTAAGATGCCTTCAAAAGTGACTTCAGCTTTTGATGCCAGTTTCCTTTTCTTTTGTTTCTCTACGATGACAGGGTATAAAGCAATTTTTTGTTGCCGTAGAAAGAGAAGAGTGGAAGTTTGACACTTTATGTGATCTTTATGATACTCTTACTATCACTCAAGCTGTTATTTTCTGCAACACGAAACGAAAGGTAATGGGTGATGAAAAGTTCTTATCTTAATAGTACGTTGGATGGTAGATATCCACTTTACATTGAATGCACAAATTTGAGACCAAATTTCATATTTGATCTGGACTTGTAGGTATACACACACGCACACTCAAAATGGTGGTATATACAACTTTGATTCAATAGTTTTTCATTGCTGATATCTATAAGAAAGCGTATATCAATTTGATGAGAAAGTAAATGTCAATATGCCTACTGAACATATCCCCACATTAAATAAGCTGCAAATTTGGGTTTGTATTTTAAGCTGCAAATTTAGTCATTCCCATTTAGCAAACCAAGCAGCTGCATAGTATGGATTTAGACAAGTTCAGTAGTTGCATAATTTTAAAAGGTACAAGGCGCACCTAGGGTGCAAAAGTCTTTTAAAGCTTAAGCACAAGGTGCGACGCAAGGCGTGTGCCTGAGTGAAGTGAAATGCAAGCATATCAATTTTATAAAATATAATTTAAAATCTAATCCAATCAATTAAAAATTTAAGATTCCAAACATTTAAAAGAAGCATTCAATAACAAAGTACTGAAGTTATATAAATTTTAATATACAATTAGAAATTTGAAGAATAAAAGTGTTTAAAAAGGAAAAGTAAAGTAGATAAAGCGAGCCTCTTCAACAAGGCACATGTCTTGGAAAACCAGGTGCTATGCCTAGAAAGTGGTTGTGTCTTGTGCTTAGGTGTGCTTAAAGCATGCCTTTTAAAAGTATGAGTAGTTGAATGGGCAATCGGGGCATCCATCTGATGCCTCTTTTTGAGAGTTTCCCTTGGTTTTATAGTCTCAAATTAGGCCATTTTACATGATTTATAGACAATCTTTGAACTTCTACATTTACCGGATGTTTATGAGGAGAGAAAATATTTTGCTTCCTCTCGACTCTTGATTTGAATTTTGTCTCATGGAAATGGGGATAAAATGGTGGAGCAGACAGATTTCCTCAGTTTTCACCACCTTAGCTTTCATTCGTATCCCAGGTCCCAGTCTATGGATTTATTTTAATTTCTTTATATTGTTGGTACAGGTGGATTGGCTAACTGAGAAGATGCGCAGTAATAACTTTACCGTCTCATCAATGCATGGAGACATGCCTCAGAAGGAGAGAGATGCTATAATGGCAGAGTTCCGTTCTGGTACTACCCGTGTGCTGATCACAACAGACGTCTGGGCTCGTGGGCTTGATGTTCAACAGGCAAGTCATGTTTTTCTCAGTTTTATTTCTTTATTTACCATAGGAATTTTGTTTTATGTTCTTCTATTAACTTCTGAAAAGCTAAAATAATGTAAAACAGTAAAAGGCTAGATTTTGATTGTTGCTGCTATGATTTGGTAAATTTGTCTTCACTTCTTTGGTTGGGTATATTTGACTTCAACAAGGAGTTTTGCCCAGCTATATCTAATTGATCAGTCCTATTTGTTGTTTGAAAACAAAATTATTAGAAATGCATGCATGATTGCATGTTGCAAATACATGACACACTGGCCAGTTGATCCTGGTAGATACAATTAGAAGAGAAACTATATTTGGTTTCGTACTTAGTAATACTGAAACCAAGGAGCTGTAGTGTTTATTCTGGAGGGCACACTCCAGAAGACCTAACCATGTTAGGTTGTATAGATAAGGGGCACAAATCCTAAGATTTATCTTGTTGGACATTGAAGGAGTTTGATATTCCATTTTGGTATTAGGTTCAGTGTCAAGCAAGATCTGTGTTGGGGAAAACATACTTCATTCCCCTGCTTGGTTTGATAAAATGGCTAAATGGCTAAGATACGAGGAAGCCCCAATCCATCTTCTAATTCAAAAAATATCCTTCTGATATTTTGTTGCTTTTTTTTTTTTATAAAAAATATTCTATGAAGGCCAAACTGCCTCCTCTCTTTTGCTTTCCACAGAAGTTGCACCCTTGCTGGGCAGAGTGTTTCCTTTTTCTGTTTTGTTGTTCAAGAGTTTCTTTTTGCAGTTTTCCTTTTTTTTTTTTCTTTTCCTGTGGGATGCAGAACCCAGATCACGATGTCATTGAGACAAACCCCTTTTTGATATGATAGACATGAAGTTTGGCGAAAATGTGCGGCATAAGTTAATGATTTGTATTATTTTGGACCATTGTGAGGGAGAGAAATAGGAGAGCTTTTAAAAGACAGATCACGATGTCTTGTATATTTTTTTGAAATGGGTCAGAGTGTCTTTAGGTGACTGCTCCTTGTCCATGATGGACTTTGTGGAGTGGTTAGGTTCTAAGTGAGCCATGGTGTTCGATTTTTGTGTACCCCTTGCCTTGGTTTTTGGCCTTTTGGCGTTCTTGTATACATTGAGCATATTTTTTAGGTACTTTTAAAACAATTGATATTTTACCCATCAAAAAAAAAAAAAAAAAAAAACAATCTTTTATATGGTGAACCAAACATGCCCAGTGTAAATTAGAGTTTAAGCCAGTTATGCATGGTGAACCATGAGTATGTCATGTTGTAATATCCAAGACATATCTAAAAAGAAAGGAAAAAAAAAACCTAGTGCAGTCATTGAGAGATGATCTTGTAAATAAAACTGTCAATTGGATATTATGACATCTGTGCTAGCCCAATGACTCTGGATGTGCATAGCACACAACTATTTAATATAGCTGTTTCATATGTGCATGCACTTAAGCATGCATAACCACAATAAAGCACCAATTACATATTGACTTATAAAAAAAGGCATGAAAATATATATCATGTGTTTATGCTTCTCTTTTGAAATGTTATAACTTTCTTGTTTGACAAGTTCTCATACTTTCCATCGTTGCAGGTTTCCCTGGTGATTAATTATGACCTTCCAAATAATCGAGAGCTTTACATTCATCGTATTGGTCGTTCTGGTCGGTTTGGACGCAAGGTATTTCTCCTGTTATGTGATTTAGGAAACTTTAGATAGTGCTTGGCTGGGAAGCATTTTTTAATCTCTAATATGAAAATAAAGTTCCAATTTTTTAGCAGTGAAAATGTCTTTTGTTAGATTAATGAGATTTTTTTTTTCTTGCGTTTGTTTTTGTTTTGAATATGAAGCAAAAACTTGGTATGCATCATGTAGTGTCTACTTTGTTTGGTAACATTAAACAAGAACTTAGTTGGCATTTGTGCATCCATCATCCCGTTTGATCCTAGCCTAGTATTTTCCACTATATTTGAGTTGTTATAATGTCAAAATCTCATTGACATCTCTTTTAATGATATAAAATCTATTACGGTGTAAATGATTCTTAGAGATATTTGAATAATAAAAACTAACAATGCAAGTTATGGTTCAGTATATGTCAATTGTCATGTTGGCAAATTGAGTAGGAAGTATGCTTTTCATGTGAGAGGAATATAAATTAGAATTTCAGTAGAAATTGAATATAGCTCATATATATTTCTGTGCTGGTGTATTTAACATGAAATATGACTTGTATGTGTATTAAACTTATTGGGCTCAGGACTTCTAATGGGTTGTGTTGAAATGTTGAATCGTGATTGTTTCACAATTGATGGCCAATCATGGAAATGGTTTTTGATGGTGTGTGTGTGTGCAGGGTGTTGCAATCAACTTTGTCAAAACCGATGATATCAAGATTCTAAGAGACATAGAGCAGTACTACAGTACCCAGATTGACGAAATGCCAATGAATGTGGCCGATCTGATTTAAGGAGTCTCCTGGCCATTTTGGCCAAGCAGGGAATGTAGGTTGTGACTTTGCGATTGCTCGACTAGTGCTGGTTTTTTCTCTTGGGTAGTAGTTTGTATACTATACTGGCTTTGGCTTTTGGCTTTTTCCTGGGTGATAGATTGTACACTATTGGGTCGCAGATTGAAGGTTTTTTCTGTCTCTGGGTTTTTGGGTTTTTGTAATGAGAGTGGTTTCAATTAAAGATTTTCTGTGGATGACATTATTTTTATAATTTTTTATGAGACCAAATGCCCTCACCACGGTGCCCTATGACCTTGATGTTTTAGGTAACTTGGTCCAATTTGGATTGAAGATGTTATGTATTTTCTTGAACCTTAATATCTAACATTGGACAAAAGTTTAGGATTGACACTGTTTCAAAAAAAAAAATTAGGAATATGCCTCAAGCTGAAGGTTATAATTTATCCTAATTTTTAAAATTAATATCCAACTTTTGAGCTGTGACTTGGTAGTTTTATGACCATCGCATGTGCTTCAGCTTTACTATTTGTGATTGTACAATTCCAACTTCTATCTATATTTGTATCCGGTCGGCCACTCCCACTAATTGGGAGGGGAAAAATGGAAAGAGAAAGATATAGAAAATAAAGAAGCTAACTCCATTCCTACTGCAAGGTGATGTTATATACACATCGTTCGTTATGAGGAGATGTTAAATATACATTGTCGAGTCTCATTTATATGGATTTTTACTTAAGACTCAATAGTCAGGATGAGGTATCCATTTGGTGACTTATTATCTTCTTTTTTTATGGTTGTCACAATTTGGATGAAAGCTCAAATTTTGTGCGAGTCAAAGCCCAAGTGGACTAGCTGGGCTCGTGCGATTAACAAATTTGAAAACAATCCCCTTAGAGAGACTACTTGAGAACAATGAATTGAGGGGCAAAAAAGCCATTAAAAGAACCATTGCCCAGCTCAAAACCATACAATAAAATCTGGGACCAGTTGATAGATGGTCATCTCTGAGGATTTTATCAAAGAACTGCAACAAAATGGAAACAGTATTTGCTTCATACTGGGGTTTGATTTATTTTCATCATCTAATTACTTTCATAAGCAAAAGCTGATCATCCTCAGTCCTGAACTTCTGGCTTCTTTGAACTTGATTTAAGGTACCATCCCAGACCACCCAGAATAGCTGCGGTACCAGCTAAAACTGCATAGTTCCGATGTTTGTCAGTGGATACTCCAGCAGTTGAGGAGGCTGGGCCACTAGGATTAGCATCGGTCACTGTCTCACCTGAGCTGGTCACTGGTTTCTCTTCTGGCTTAGGGCCCTGAGAACATTTAATCCATCAAGCATTGGGTTAGCAACATCAAACATAAATATAGTGACATACACGGATGGCTAAATGGAGATTCAATCAGTGAACAACTCAATGGATATTCTATGTTAACAGTAGGACTACAACCTTAAAACAATATGAATCTGAAGCTTAATAGGGCAAGTTAAATCAGCCGAATTTTGGGATAATGGTTTTTATAGCAAGCAATACATTCACAAACCACATGGCCTAGCGTCTTAGGTGTTGAATGTCAATAAGAATACTTCTATATACACTTGAAGGATAATATGGGATAAATTGGTGCTCCATGTTTATACTTATGTCTATTTACAGGTTCCCATGCAATGCCAGAAATATCCTCTTGACAAATTACAAAGCTTCAAAAAGCTCGAATCTTCTTTGAATGGTTAGAACCCATTAAATGTCCAAAATAGATCAACAAAGTGTGGGGGGATCATACCTTTCGTGCAAGCTTCTCTAATTTCTCTTGCTCAGCTTTCTGCAGTGATACAACTAAGTTAATACAATTGTAACATCATTATGGCAAATGAAATAGAATAAAAAATGAAGATACTACATAGCAAAGACACATTCAACTCAAGACAGGTGACACAGAAAATTTTGAAAGTTCGTAACTCGATTGGTTAGTGCACTGCTGACACCATTGAGAGAGAGAATCACTAATTCAAATCTGGCTTTGTGGTTAAATTTATCATGTTCAGTGTGTAGTTTACTGTCAGGTGAGAAGGTCAACATACATACTATGTAATTCACACAGAATCTAATAATACTACTGCAAATATAGTTTCACCAATAAGTTCAGTCTTTCCCATTTACTCCTTACTATTATTCAGACAAAAAGAAGAACATCTATTGCGGTTAATTCCAGATTTACTACTTACAAAGACCAAATAGATATTGATCCGCAGTCAGATCCTACTTCAAAAGCAGGAATACAATATTTGATCAGATTAGCACAACAAAGGTAATATTTGAGGTAACAACTTTGCTGATATGTTTTTGACTCAAATAATTTCTTTTACTAAAATTTTTGTTTATTGATGGCTCAAGTATCACATTACGCCCCTTAAAAGGTAGTTGTCTCACCCGAACTTTGATGTCATTTTCACATCAAAACTTCTCTTTAGTTCCATGCATTTTTTGGACACTTCTGTTGCGCATCACTTGGTCATGAATCTATTTCCTGTCCACGCAGATGTGCTAAGATTTGTTTCCCACAGCTCATATTTGGGAAAGATTTGAAACATATAGCTAGAATTCCTAGGGAGGGCCTGTCCTCATGAGCAATAAGTTTTACATTTCATATTTACTTTTGCATCTTACAGTTGTCATCACATTTTCACAAGAATCATGAGTCACAAAATAATAACAACCTTTGATAATAGTACCAAATCAATTCTCATACATGCAGTCTGAAGATAAAAAAATTAATTTCAAAGAAATACATGAGTACCAACTAGGCTTCAGGTTTATTTGTCATGGTCCTCTTTGATATATATACAAAGAATACACATTCTTTAACACGCACATATGCATTAAATTATCATTCATGTGTAAAAATACTGAAAGTGCGAACACAGAAAATACAAACTTTTTTCATTACAACAATGTCTTAAACCTGGATTTGCAAAAATCAAATGCAAACCAACTTATGTATAATCCCCATTTTTAATAATTACCATTGACTGTGTTTGTATTTGGTGGTCTCCACATACTATCACTTGATATTGTGGGTCAATAAATTGTTGCACCAGGGCAATCTTTATAATCTTTCAAAAGCAAGTGCTTAGCCATGAGATTGGCATAGACTAAAATTAGAACATGTTGGAATTAGTTTAAGAAATTTAAGTTTAGAATCCAAATACAACTTAAGGGGGGTGCAATTTCATAATTCTTGTGCACCAAGACTTCTTTAGGGTATTTTTTTCCCCTTCTAAAAATGTATGGAAAATTAGAGGGATTTCTTATAGGCAATAAAAAAATAAATATTAAAAGCACCTAAGAGGAGAAGCACCAAAGTTAACACGATGTATACAATAGGTGCCTAAGGGCTAACCAAGGAAAGAGTAAACAAAAAAACAAACCCTCTCTCCTTATTTGAAGTTCAATCGATCTATAAAACCTTCCATAGACAGTGAATGACTCTAACCCATTCCCAAAAAAATAGACATAAAATGAGATTTGATTGCTTGGTTCAACTGTAAGGTCTAGAACAAGCACAAGCGAGCAATCTCCAAAACTTTCCAAAAAAATTAGAAATATTAGAGGGATATATCTCACACCTTTTTCCGGTAAGGCAAAGCTCTCAAGAGAGACAAAAATGAAGCTAGCGTTCAGTCATCTGAGTGTCACATGCAACTCTTGCATGTGACCATGCATGTTGTGGCAGATGTAAAAAGCACTTTATACCAACTTGAAGTGGAATGTCATCAACCATACATCAATGTCATGCATTCGGATAAGCATCTCCAACGAAGACTCAAGTTATTAAACTTATATTTGAGTTTCTAATATAAACTTCAATAATATCTTTTTTGGCAATTAACTTTATACTTTGCAGTTAAAATGTTTACACAACATTTAGTGAAGAAATGTTTTAACAAATTGCATGATGCCAAGAAAACATGCTCAAAGCACGTGTAACCAATAAAATTACAGAAACAAAACACCCAAATTCTAAAATGTTAAATGTTGAATTATAATATATCATAACATCTAAAAATCAGCTTTAAGTATCAAACAAGGTGAAAATGCTTTTCCATAATTTCATGAATTGGGAGCCCAAAAAATAGTATTTATTTAAAAGAGAAATAAGAAAGGAAAAGGCTACTTCAACATACAAGAGTTATTAAAACCACAACAAGAGCATGTAATCATAATGAAATATGCTTCTCTACTTATGAGAGACATTAAAATTCAGGTATTCGTTTCAAAAAAAATTAATAAAACATCTTTAAAATAAAACAATGTGCAGATCTATGACCATTTCACTCAAAACACCTGACAAAACATGGACAATCTATTCCCACAAGCAACAAGCTAAAAATGACAACTAATTGTAGTCAATGAAAAACCAAAAGGAAAACCATGGAAATTCTCTGAGGATTAAGTAAAAGTGCAAATCTCTGCCTCATAAATAACATAATTTGTGTGTTCAAGGCCACTGCTTTCCTGGATCATTAACCAAAATGATTTGTCACAGTTTGTCACTTCTCTGTGACAAATCCCAATTTGAAAAGGAGCTATAGAACCAAGAAATTTGACAAAAACCAGTGACCAAACTTCAAAATCCTGAAAAACCAGAAGGAAATGTACTGAAGGAATTTTGGCAGTCACCTTAATGTAGATATTTTCAGCAGCCTTTTCCTCCTCGCCAAGTACTTTGCCGCTGCTCGAGAGCCTTCGAGACACATATCTTGCAGCAATCCGAGTTGCCATGGCAGATGTTACTTTCCCTGTAGATGCCCCCCACCAAAAAAGAAAAGAAAAGAAATTCAACCACTAATTCAATCACTTAATGCAGTATCAGAATACCTCCAAAGTAATCTATATGTTTGTTTTGATAAATAAATGAACATATTAGAAGTGCCAAAAAAACTAGCAAACACTAATCTCTATCTTTCATCGTTTTGACAATTTGCATAAAAATGCTTTGAGGGGATCCTTTTCTACATATATGTGCTTGGTGTTAATGTTTCATCGTGGTAAAATCTACCAAGATAACAAAAGGAAACATATTCACAGATCCTATATGTGGCCCATCCCTTATGTGGGTAAACTACTAAGATTTTGTAGCTTATCAATAAGGAATCCTGCCTGATTCATGATTTCCTTTGACATTTTTATTTCCATTTTTTAATGCATTCTCAAGGGTCAAAATATAGCATCAAATTAATCAGCTGGGCTTCAATGAATAGAATTGTAATTCCAGTCATATTAAGTTTAGAAATACAGCTTTTTTCCCCCCTATTAATCTATGTCCAAAATCCATGGATATGGATCGTTCATATTGTGTATTGCTCTTATATTTTTCTGTATCATGTATATTATTGTACCATATCATGAATCATAGTTTCTTAATAATGTAAAAAAAATATAGGAAAAATATGCAAATATATATTAATTACATATCTATTGGAATAAAGAAGTATGAAGCAACATATAACCAGTTTAATGAAAGATAGCAAGATTCAAAGAGTTAAAACATAGGCAATCATCGAGATCATATACATGAAAACAATAAAATTAGAGTTTTAACAACCTTCAATTTAACAAAGTAAGACACTTAAATACATCAGTTCACCATTTGTGTGGTCTAGAGGTTGCTTGGGAGTTGACTGTTCTTTTTTATTTCACTTCATTGATAGCATATGATCCCAATAACTGCTTTCTCTCTCCTTTTCTAGACTTTTGGCACCCTTTTTATATTCCCAATGTAGTAGGGGTGTGCCCTACCTTTTTTTATTGGCACTTGTTGACACATACCTTTTGTTTGCCTATTTTAAAAAAAAAAAAAAATTGGTTCACAAAATCCAGAAAATAAAACTTTTGAATTTTTAACTATAATTTTTAGTTTCAAAATACAGGTAGTCACATATATACTTATATGTATTGTTGAAATGTACCCTTTTGTGTGCCACCTTCAAAGTTTCAACTTTTAAAGCTCATCATCATTCCCCACCTCCAAGGAAAAAAAATATCAGAAAAAACTAACAATATTAATTTAAAGTTTCCATTCACTGTGATACTCAAGGCTGACATTCAATCATTCAAATAAAATATAACTATATTTGTAACAACTTACAAGAAAAACTAAGTTTTAATCTTTCATGTGTACTTTGATAACATGCAGAAATTCATGTAGGATTATTTCACCTCTCAATTTTATCATCAATTTCTAACCATAAAGCACATTTTCAAAATAGTCAAAGAGCCAGTGTTGTTGTATCATCATATCATAGATTTCATATGTACCATGAGCTACACTTTAAATAAAATAGGTGACTAGTAATATGTATTGTTTTACGAAAAATTGTATAATATTGCTGTACCCTTTTGTGTTGTAAGTTTTTAACATGCTGCCTCTTCCACTATCATAGTATTGTATGCTTAAACAGCTAAATAAACTTCAGATTTTAGAGTGTTCACTTCATTATTCCATACTCTTGCTGTTTTATAGCCCAAACCAAAAGTGGATAAATTCACAAATGCTTTTCTTTTTTCTTAGACAACAAATACTTCATTCATTAATGAATCAAAAGTTTAACAGGGATGACACATCCTTGAAGAGAAGAAAAGTGAAAAAGAAAAAGAGCAAGTCCAAAACAGCAAACTGACCCAAATGCAAAATATAACAAAGACAAATACAAATCTCAAGGGGGGTATATACACACCCCTATAAAGGAATTAGTCATGTGCAAAAGAGACTAATGAAGGCACAGGTACTAAGGGATGGTTCGATAAAAGTAAAATACACTGCAAAGACAATAAAAATATAAAATAAAAACAAAAAAAACATGGGTAGAGCAAATAATAAAAGAACATGGGTAGAGCCAACCACTAGTAGTTTGCATATAAAACCCAGCAGAGTTGAGCAAGCTGAGTTCAGTCGTCATCAGAACATTATATTCAATTACATATAAAGATGATCATCTTGAACAAAAACATGTCATACAATAGAACCCCATCTTGCTTTCTATACAAATGCAGGAATAGGGCAATAGAATTTATTCACAGGAGCAACTTTAAGGGCATGATCAATTGCATGAACAAAAGAAAAAAAAATTGGTAGAACATACAAATCGCTTTACTTTCAGCATTTATTCCATAATTTCATGGGTGTAACCGTTTTTGCTAGACAGTGTTTAATATAGTCTATTTGCCTATCAAAAACTTTAGACAGAAATTTTACAATGAAATCTATAGCATATATAAAAGTACAAAGAGTTTGTAGGCCTTTTTCTTCGCAAGGTACCCCTATTATCAGTTATTTCCCTTCATATTCTACATATTTACTGTTTAACTGTAAAAATCATAATAAATACACCTTAAATATCATAACAAATTCAAGCCAAATTGTTTTTTGATACCATCCTGCAAGATAATGTTCCCTGATTGTTCCTTCTATAAAAATTCTAGCTTAAGCCGTAGTCCAAAATGAAATCCTAGAATTCAAAATATTAAACAATAGCAATGACAAGTTAAAAGCATTCAAAGACAAACCCTAAGCCCAATGTTTGGTTTCCAAGAAAATAGAGCAATTTTTTTTAAAAATTAAAAATTAAAAAATTCCCAGTATCTAAACTAAATCTATTTTTATACAAAGAAAACATTCCCCAATAGCAAAGACCGTTAATCAAACAAAATTTTCAGTCTGAGTTGTAATCGAATCTGGAAATGGTTCCACGGCCGTAAAGAGAAACCCTAAAATTCAAAACTTCCAGCAAGAGCAATCCCAAATTATGGAGCACGCAAAGTGAAATCCGACATTCTGATTGGTTAACAAGAAAATGAAGAAAAATAAAAGAAACCTCTCACCTTCCTTGCTGCCAAAAATCTAAAGCAAAAAAAAAAAATTTAAAAATTAAAACACTCCGATCAACTAAATCAAAGAGTCATATGAGTGTTAGATAAAATGCAATTTTCTGTATTCTCAAGCCATGAAATTTTTCTGATTCAAAATTTTCTATCATTTTCTCATTATTTCTTAGCATCCAAACGATTGTATCTGACCTAGAAGTCGATGGATTGAATTGGAAAACAGAGACTAGAACAGAACCTTGAACTCAGAGATCGACCGAAACGCAGTGTTTGGAGACGATGAAACAGAGACAGGGGCATTGTCTGCTGCACCACGCAATACCTATAGCGGTAAGCGGTGTACCACGTGAGTTGTGTCACGTGATAATGGCTAAGCCTGGGCCGGCCCAATTTCTTGAACTTTTGGGTTGTAACTGGGCCGATTTCTAATTTAGATTCAGCTTTTAATTTTTATAGCTTTTATTTGTATTTTAAACCTATCACTTTTTTAAAACGAGTTTGTATTAATAGAAAAAGTAATTTTCTTTTCACTTTTATCCTAATGGAAAAAATCTTTTTTTCTATATTTCTTTCAACTTTCTTACAATACTTAAAACCAATTTTTTATACAAAATAAAATCAAATTCTTTTTTTTTTTTTTAAATTGTGGATAATTTTTGTTTTAAAACAAATCAAATTACCTTATATATATGATAAAAATTTATTATTAATTAGCAAAATCGTTATCAAGAAAAAATAAAATACTTTTAGAGCTTTTTTTATTCATTTTTCTATTATTTTTAAAGAAAACTTAGATTTAAAAATTTTCTCATCAATTGTTGTCTATAGATGACAATAGAGTGGATTCAGGACAATCGTCCACATCCCAACCTCGTTCCGTTTATTCAAAATAATTCTCCCTTCCCATTAAAAATATTTAATGTAGTAGAAAGGCTGGTATGAAAAATTCTCATACCTGTCTCGCCCCGACCTAAATTAACTTTTTTTTTTAATTTTTTTATTCTTTTTTAAAAATTATTTATTTATTTTTAATTATATTAAAATAAATATATGTGATAAATGATTAGATTATTATAATTTTTATAACTTATTTTATTGAAAAATGTTTATTATTTTTATTATTATCTATATATTACGAATAGGAAAATAAAAATTAAATTAAATTAAGTTTATAAATAATCAGTGCGAGATAAGGCAATATCCGAACCTGTCCTAAATTTTTTTTAAAAATCTCAAATTTATCCCAAACTCATTTATTTAAATTTCAAACATGTCCCACTAATCTAAATGTCTATTAAATACCAAAATAAATTGTCCTCTTTTAATAAAAAATAAAAAAATAACTACACCTCCTATATATAATTCTGTAGACCCCCATTTGGGGCTCATTTTCTGCAGCTTGCTTTTAGCCAGGTGTCACCATCTGGGGGAAGCCACGTGTCACATTTTGACTAGCTGCTAGAGAATCACAATAGTGGAGTTGGAGGAGCAATCAGGGATTGACACCTGTAAAGGTGATTCTGAGAAAATCTGTTGGCCGTTAGTGCAAGCTGGGAGGAGCGTATGAGGAGAGGATGTTTTTTTTTGCTGCCAGCTGCATGGTAGTGGAGAGGGGATTTTAGGCAGCTGCAGGTGATTTTTGGCAATGGGGACGGTTAGAGATATTTTTGAAGGGGGAGAAAGTAAAGCTTAGGCTGGTTACAGAGAGAAAGGGGGATCCCGGATGAAGCAAGCTGGAGAGAGGATGCTGGGAGTTTTGAGAGAAAAAGTCTGAGTTAGAGGAGGACAACTAGTGAGAGGCAGATTGAGAGAGAATAGGAGAGGTGGTTCGGGGTGCTGCCGTTAGGGATATTTTCAGAGAGAGAGGTGCTAGAGAGAGGTGAGTTTTTTGGGGAACGGGAGAGAAATATTTTTAGGGAGGTTTTTGATAGCTGCTGGAGAGAGTTATCCAGATAAGGAAGAGCTTAAACAGAGGAAAGAAAGGGAACATTCTCAGGTACGTTTGCTAGACCTCATTTTGATTGCCATTAATGTTTCTTTTGGGTTGCTGTGGCTGTGTTGTGACATATCCGCTCCCTGTTCTTCATGTGAGGTTTGATTTAAAATGAGAATTCTTCTTTTGATATCTTTTGTGTGTTTGAGTGAGATCCTTTAATCTCATTCCCATATGGTTTAAATCTCGTTTTCATTTCATTCCCATATGGTTTAAATCTCGTTTTCATCTGGTTTCTTTTCCCACCTATGCATAAGCCCTATGGCTTCAATATAAGACGGGCTCGGGTCATTGTTTTCTGGGGATTCATTTTATACTCTGTTTTGGTCCTTGCGGTTGTTTACCCTCTATTCTCGGTGGTCACTCGTACGCCCAAGGAGAGGAGTCTTGGCTAGTAGTACTGCTAGTGGTTTTTGTATGGGCACATTTTGTGAATCTGGGAAGATGTCGTGGCCTTGCTCATAGAATCGCTTGAATATTTTGCTCAGAATGGGTGATTGCCATATTCAGGGAAGCTACTCCATAGCCCATCTCTCTCTCTTACTTGTGTGAGGTCCAGAGGGAGTGAGTTTGTTTGAAACCTGTTTGGTACCAGCAGCAGCCATAGCTTTGCTTGTTGAGAAGACCAGTTCTGGCCGGGAGTGCAAGGTCAAGGAAATGTATCGGATGGGCTTCGGCCATCTGGATACCCAAGCAAGCGGAGGCTGATATCTCATTGGGTCTAAGAGTAAATTCTGTGAGGCCTTCAAAAACAATTGTTATAACTGATTTTGGCCGCTGCGTGTGGGGACTTGGAGGCAATGGAGCAGATTCTGGGCAAGGTAGATGCTCAGATGACGGGTACATTGAGCTGGGCAGATTTTGATGCTGAGGTGGCAGAGACGTTGGACCAAATGAAGAATTGGGAGATTAGATTAATGGCTTGAAGAGAAGATTGTCACCTGATCATCCCAAGGAGATCTCACTTTTGGATATAGGAACTTTAGCTATTGATGATGATATTTCAGGCTCAGATCCTTACCTCACCTTGGAACACATCACTTCTCCAACCTACACATGCGTGAGACCCTTCATCAATGGCTCTCCAAGCTTTGCTACCACATTGCCCCGCAATCAGAGGGTCCGGAGGATTCGTCACTTTCATTTCTAAGCATGAAATGCAAAAGTGACTGACCTCGATATTGCTGAACTGGCAACAGAGGGCATATGACAGCAGAGCAGACAGATGTTAATGCTCATGCTGAGGCACCTTCCACTTTCACTCCAGAAACTCCAGCCACTGGTGGAGACAAGGAACATTTAGTTCCGGTAATGTCCATAAAGGAGGATGACGAGTGCAAGTCAATTAAGTTTGCTGTTGACTATGGCAACCTCCATAAGCAGAAGGCGCAGTCCATGGGAAAGGCAGCCAGTGATTTTATCTAAGAGGACTTGAAGATGGACAACGTGTATGCCTACATGTTTCATCTTTTAAACGAATATGCTAAGCTGTTGAAGTTCAAGCCCACTGTGCCTGATGAAGCTATGGAAGGCTATCTGGAAGGAGTTGAGCCTGATGAGGAAATTTGCTATCATGTTGTCTTCCACTTTTCTGAACTTGCCAAAGACCCAGGGATTAAATCTGATTGCTATGGAATCTGCCAAGGAATTAAATAGGCCATTTTATAGTAATCTCATTGGTACCTCCAGCTCAACAGGGTACTATAGATTTGCAGAGTGGGATTCGTCATGTGGAAGATGCCTGATTGGGCATACATGAAGGATCATGTAATTCCAAAGGCCCAAGAACTCCAACAGCTAGTTGAAGTCTAAGAATCCACTAGAATTCTAGTAAACATTGCCAATGGAAATAAACATTATGGAAGCAATATGCCACAGCCTGAGTTTGCTATTGTTCTTCCGTGTGATGTTGATGTTCAGACGAGCAATTGTTGAGGATGTGACTGAAAATCGAAATGAAAGAGATGCAGTGTACCTAAATCTTGCTCTTGAAGGCGTCTTTGAAACTGCATACCAAGTTTCAAGACATCACAATAGGAAGGACCAGCATGTGCCCATTATATAAGTGCAATTGTATGCATACCAGATCTGTCATGCACTTAACTGCATGCACAGTGCTATTGGGGTCTGTCATTGTGATATCAAGCTTCAAAATTTATGGGTCAATCTCCACACTCATCAGCTGCATATATGTGATTTTGGAAGCTCAAAGAAGGTGGCGCCAGGTGAACCAAACAAGTCATATATTTGCTCAAGGTATCATAGAGCTCCAGAAATGATCTTTAGGGCTACAGAATATACAACTGCCAGTGATATGTGGTCTGCAGGCTGCTTTGTGGCTGAGTTTCTTCTTTCCATCCAAATGCATCCTTAGGTCCTAAGACTCTTATCTTATTCCACACAGCAGTTACGTGGTTATTTCCATCATGAAACCCCTCCAGATGGCAATCATAGGTCATCTGTAAACCTGCATAGATTTGACCCAAGAGATAAATCACGTCAGTGCCACTTGAAGCATTTGCTTAAGGGATCCGCAACCTGGGCAGAGGAGAAGTTTCTCACTCCAAAGTTGCTGGTTGTAACATCTGTAATATGCAAATCTCGGTGTAAAATACCTTGCTAGAGCATGTCTAATCCTCGTGCATGGGGTCTCGTCTTTGTAGCCGCGAGCTGGGTTTCGGTCAGCCTGCTTTATGCTCTCAATGCCTTTTAAGAGCTGTGGGACTTTTGATGCAAGGAGAGGCTGTTGCCCAACTAAAATCTGCTAAAGCAAGTAAGGGGGAAATCACCGCATCTGTGGCTGAACTTAACAAGGCTAAGGAGAATCTCTCAAGGCTGGAAGAGCGATCTAAGCTTAAGCCTGGTATCCCTCAAAAAGATGGGAAGATTGATTATTCCCAGGATTTCTTTGCCCGTCAAGCATTTTTTAATGTTTCTGGCCAACTGCAAGTTGAGACTTATGCATGTGCTATTGGCAGTGTTTATACATTTGGGCCAACTTTCCGAGCTGAACACTCTCACACATCAAGGCATTTGGCAGAATTCTGGATGGTGGAGCCTGAAATAGCATTTGCAGATCTTAAGGATGATATGAATTGTGCGAAGGCCTATGTGAAATTTCTTTGCCAGTGGTTACCTGACAATTGCATTGATGATATGGAATTCATGGCTAAAATTTTTGATAAAGGCTCCATTGATCATCTAAGAATGGTTGCATCAATGCCCTTTGAGCGAATTTCATACGCAGAGGCAATCAAACTTCTGGAGGAAGCAGTCAAGAAAGATAAGAAATTTGAGAATAAAGTGGAATGGGGGATTGATTTAGCATCTGAGCATGATCAGATTCTGGCCAGCAGGCAAGGACACGTATAAGAAATTGACTTCTGATGGAGGGGTCATCTCAAGCATCTTGGTAATGTACTTGCTGCACCACATGTCCTGCTGAAGAGATGCTTCAGTCAAATGGTCAGAGTTCCATCATCATTGCTGGGGATATCAATATGTCTCTTTAGGCTTGAGACTCTTTTTGATGAGGATGCACAGATTGTAAAGAATGCGGGGATTGCTAGCTTTGCTTCAATGAGGATTTTCTGCTCTCCTCAGCATTTGGGTAATAAAGATTTGAAGGACTCCACAGGGATATCTTTTAGAAGATGTATGCAGCCTGTAGAGAAGTGTTCAAGGGATGTTTGGGAATTATTTCGATCAGTTGATGGTGCAGTACATGGATGGCCAACCCATATAGCAAGATCATGTGATTCATTTGAAGATGAGTTGTTGACAGAGTAGATGTAGTGGCACTCCAGATTGCATTCTTACTCGGTTTTCCCTCATCACCTTTTCACTTGTATGTCAATGCATGGCTACCTTTGAGGAATGTGCTATCTCCTATTCCCCTCTTTTAATTTTTAAGATAATTGCCCCAAATCCTATTTTGTAAATATTCTCTCAAATTCAGCTTTTCAAATAATCCCAACTCCTATTTTCTAATAAAACTTGGCTGCCTTTTTCTTTCTGGCAAGCCGTTTTCAAATTTTCTTTGTTTTTTAAAATGTTTTAAAATAAGCATGGATTTAATTCCGTAATTCCGAATAATGGAATTTATGGGATTAATTCATGCAAAATAAAACGGGCTTTGGTGGGGCCCAACATCAAATAATTTTTCTTTAAAATAAAAATGAATTTTGAGTGAAGTGCCATGCGTGCCTTTGATGATTTTGTACTCGATTTTGTGACATGTGAGTTATGTTTATACTCTTTATTTTGCACTAACCCTCCCTCTTGATAGCGCATAGTGGCTCGCTGCACAGGTACACACTCATTCCCACTCTAATTAGTCTATATGCATTTTTTGACTCTCGTATGTGCATGTTTTGCTCTGAGTATTCATTGATTTATTCATCCATTGCCATGTTAGCTTCACCTCATTAGTAGAGACCTGATTTAGGGACTTAGAGGGGTGCTACGGTCTTTACCGTACCTTCCCGATAAGTAACCTGACCTCCGAACCCGATCCGGTTTTCGTAGATCACCTTTTCCAAAATAAGGAGTCACACTTAGGGTTTTCTTTCTTATTTTGTTTACCCTTTAAAAATAAAACAAAAATAAGTGGCGACTTCAAGTCATTTTCAAATAATCAATAAAAATCAAATTTTCAAATAAAAATCGAGCTCGCCATCGAGTGGGAAACGCATTGAGCCGAAATGCGGGGTCCACAAATTCATACTCATCTAAATGTCTATTAAAATCAACAATTCCAATACATAGAAAAGAAAATAAGTTAGAATTTGATATTCTTTTCCATTTTGAAAATCTAAAATTAATGAGTTAATAATAACAATAGAACATTAAATTCTAATCATAAATCTGGAAATTCAAAGATAAATTACATAAAAACCCGATAGGTAATTAATAAAACTTAACTTAGAAAATTTCTAACATTTTTTTAGCAATAATATATAAGTAGAAACTATAATTTCTATCTAATTACCAATTTTTTAACTAATTACACAATTAATCTTTATATAGCTTTTTATTATAGCAATAAATTCTAGTGTTTTAGGATATTTGAAAATATGTTAAACTACTTTTTTTTTTTTCAAATCATTAGTTTTCTAATATTCTTATCATAATTATATAGAATAGGAACAAACATAAAAATTAATTTTGTAGATTTTTTTTTCACACTTTGCTTTATTTAAAATTCATGTTTGCTTAAATTTCAAACAAATATCGATAAAACAACTTAATATTACAAATTAACCTTAAAATGACTTAAATCAAAATAATAAACTTTGCTAAGAAGCTATTTTGTAAATCAACTTAACGACCTAATGACTTTAGCATAGTTCTGAAAGGCGCGCCTAGGCTCGGGGCGGCGCGACGCCACCCTTCGGCGCCTCGCCTGAAGAGAGGCGACGCCCCTTCACGAAGGCGCCGCTTAGGCGCGCAAGGCACTTGCCTCCAGCAAGGCGCGAGGCGGTCGCTCGAGTCGCCTCCGACGGCCCGACCAGGTACGCCCCTCCTTCTCATTCTTCTTCTTCTTCTTCTTCTTCTTCTTCTTCCTCCTCCAGTCGGGTTGCAGAGACCGCAGTAGCCCTAGGTTTTTTTTTAGTTTTTTTATTTATTTTATGGGCCCAAAACGACGCCGTTTGAGCACTGTGCACTTAAGTGAACAGTGACCAAAACGACGTCGTTTTGGTCACTGTGCATAGTGCTCAAAACGGCGTCGTTTTGGACCCTGTTCTTTAAAAAATAAAAACTCCTTCCATCCAGCCCCATTTTCTGCTCTTTTTCAACCCGAGACCACTGCCATTTTTTGCCCTAGCCTCTTCCGTGTTGGAGAAGTGAAGAAGAAGAAGAAAAAGAAGAAGAAAAATAGGGGGAAAATAGGAGAAAAATAAAGGGGAAATAGTCACGTACCTTCCGGACCTCGGTATTTTTCTTTTTTCTTCACTTTTCTGCATTTTTTTCCATTCTTACCTCATAACTCTCATTGGTAATTTTTTTTTTTAAATATAAATATTATATTTTGAGTTTTTGACATGAAAATTTAACAAAATAAAAATAAATAAATAAAAAGCACTCATGCATATTTGTTGTTAATGTGACATTTGATAATGTGATATGCATTTTTTTTTCAATTTTTTTTCTTAATTTAATTATAATTATTTTATTGTGGAGTATAGATAATTTGTTTGCAAGATGGATAATGAGAGTGAGACTCAAGTGGACTCTAGTGCAAGTGGAAGAAGAGATCCGGGGTGGAAATATGGTCGTTTGGTTAATGAAAAAGATTTGAACACCATCATATGCATTTTTTGTGATAAAGTAACCAAAGGAGGCATCTATAGACACAAACAACATCTTGTTGGTGGATATAGAAATGCTAAAAAGTGTAGAAAATGTCCGGAACATGTTAGAGAAGAAATGGAAGAGTATATGACTTCCAAGAAAAATCAAAAAGAGCAAATGAATATGGGGAGCGAATATGTTAATGAAGATTTGTTTGGTTTGGAAGATGAAGATATGGGTGAGGAGATTAATAGTAGAACGAATATCACCAACATTTCTAGTGGAGGTAGTAACCGAGGAAGAAGTGGTGGTAGGACGTTTTCTTCAAAAAAACCAAGACAAAAAGGTCCTATGGATCATTTTTTCACTCCTAATGCAGAGATGGTTGTTCAAAATCAAAGGAGTGGAAAGATGAATCAAACTACCATCAATGATGCCTACAAAAAGGAAGCAAGAGAAAGAGTTTGCACGCTTATCACAAGATGGATGTATGAGGCCGCTATTCCATTTAATGCAGTCACATATCCGAGTTTCCAACCAATGATTGAGGCTATTGGCCAATATGGTGTGGGTATGAAGGGACCAACTTTTCATGAGGTAAGAGTTACTAACCTTAAGAAAGAATTGGCTCTCACAAAAGATTTGATGAAAGATCATATGGTGGAATGGGGGAAAAATGGATGTTCACTTATGTCGGATGGATGGACCGATAGGAAAGAGAGAACTTTGGTGAACTTTTTGGTTAATTGTTCAAAGGGAACCATGTTCATGCAATCCATTGATGCTTCTTCAATGATTAAGACGAGAGAAAAGATGTTTGAGTTACTTGACAAATGGGTAGAGCAAGTTGGTGAAGAGAATGTTATTCAAGTTATAACAGATAATCACTCAAGTTATGTGATGGCAGGTAATAAATACTATTTCTTGAATTTTTATTTTCTTTTAAAATTTGAATTATCTATCTTGAGAACTTATGTAAATTTATTATCTACAATTTCATATAGGGAGGTTGTTAGAATTAAAGCGTCCACATTTGTATTGGACACCATGTGCTGCACATTGCCTTGACTTGATGTTGGAAGATATTGGAAAGCTACTAAACATCAAGAGGACATTGGAGAGGGCTATATCACTAAATGGGTATATTTATAATCGCTCAGGGCTACTCAACATGATGAGGCGGTTTACTGGACAAAGGGAATTGCTTAGGCCTGCTAAGACTCGGTTTGCAACTGCTTTCATCACATTATCGCGATTGCATGAACAAAAAAACAATTTGAGGAAGATGTTTACAAGCTCAGATTGGTCAGATAGTAAATGGGCAAAAGAGTAGAAGGGGAAAACTATAGCCAACATAGTTCTAATGCCTTCATTTTGGAACACTATTGTGTTTTGCTTAAAGGTTTCGGGTCCCCTAGTTCGTGTGTTTCGTTTGGTTGATGGTGAAAAAAAAGCTCCTATGGGATACATCTATGAGGCCATGAATAGAGCTAAGGATGCAATTGTGAGAAGTTTTAATGGAAATGAAGAGAAGTACAAAGAAATCTTCAACATCATTGATAAGAGGTGGGAGATTCAGCTTCATCGGCCTTTGCATGCAGCAGGGTACTTTTTGAACCGGGAATTCTTCTATGATAAGCCAGAAATAGAGCATGATGCCGAGATTATGAGTGATTTGTATAAATGCATCTTAAGGCTAACAAGAGACCCTGCTAAGCAAGAAAAAGTTGTGGCCAAAGTGAGTTTGTTCACAAATGCCCAAGGACTATTCGGGAATGAGTTAGTTGTTAGGACAAGAAAGACTAGAGCACCAGGTTAGTTATTTAAATGATTAGATTGTATTTTTGCTAAAATAGGTGAATTGTTTCACTAAATTGTTAATATCTATACTACAGCTGAATGGTGGGTTGCATATGGAGCTTCAGCTCCAAATTTGCAAAAGTTTGCAATGAAAGTCCTCAACTTAACATGCAGTGCATCAGGTTGTGAACGGAATTGGAGCATCTTTGAGAATGTGAGTGACCAAATCCAAAATAATTACAAGTAATAGTCTAATAGAGTCTTGAATGTAACTTAAAAGTTAAAATTTTAAAATATATTTATGAGCTTATGAATTTTTGCAGATTCATAGCAAGAGGAGAAATAGGTTAGATCATCAACGCTTGAATGATTTGGTGTACATCAAGTATAATCGAGCCTTGAAGAGAAGATACAATGAACGTAACACCATTGACCCAATTTCCTTGAAAGATATAGATGATAGCAATGAATGGTTAATAGGGAGAATGGAAGATGAGGATTCTCATGGAGGTGCACAAGATGATTTTGTATTTGATGATGACAATTTGACATGGGGTGATGTTGCTGGAGTTGCTGGAGCTGAGGAGGCCAGGTTTAATACTAGAGCTAGAGCTAGAGCAAGCTCAAGCATAATACCACCAACAAGGGGGATAGCTTCAAGTTCTAGAACTTTGCCTTCTTATTCACTAATAGATGAAGATGAAGATGGAGACATGGTTGATTCAGCAGATGAAGAAGATGGGGAAGGCTACAAATGTGGTGATGGAAATGATGATGATGATGATGATTTTGTTGATTTAGAGGAGGAGTGATGATTGCTTGTTGTGGACAAATTTGTGATTTAAGTGTTTTTTAATGATGTTTTTGAATTGTGGACAAATTTCATGTTTTGGACCTTTAGGTTTGGAAACTTTGGATTTGGATATGTATTAGGCAATTAGCAATATGGATTTAGATTTGTTTTTATGCTTGGAGTTCTTTATTTTTATGTTTTTTGTTTATTAAATTGAAGTTTTGGATGATATTTGATGATTTATGTGTTTAGGACAAATAAATGATTGTTAAATTTGATTATATTATATAAAAATATATATGTAAATTAGGGTGCGCCTCACTTCACTAAAGCCCACGCCTTAGATGCGCCTTGCGCCTCAGGCTCCAGGACTACTTTGCGCCTTGGTGCGCCTTGAGCCTTTTAAAACTATGGACATTAGTGATGCTTATTTTATTTTATCTGAAGTCTAAATAAACCTAAATTTGATTTAAACCTTAATAAAGATGAATGTAATTAAGTGCTTAGATTATTTATTCTTTAATAGTGTTAAATTTTATTAAGTATTAAGTCTTAAATTGTTTGTTTTTATTAATGTCTTAATATTTTTAACTATTAAATTTATTTATTTTTACAAGTTACAAATATTTATAAAATTAATTATTATATTTCTTTTTTTTTTATTTAAAAAAAAATAATAGCTCAACATATTTCCAAATATTCAAAAATGCCATAATTTATGTATGGTCGTTAAGAAAATGTTAGAAATTTTTTAAGTTAAGCGCTTATTTTCATATGGTGTACCTTCAAATTTATAGATTTATGATTGAAATAAATGTTTATTGAGATTAATTAATTAATTTTCAAAATTTTAATTTGAGCAAGATTACCAAATACTATTTTTTATTTGTTTAAAATTAATTGGAATAGTTTGTTGTGGTGAATGTTAGCATAAATATGAATTGTGCTTTGGAGTTCTAATTTAAAAAAAAAAAAAAAAATCAGAATTGATGCTAGTTTATTTTGGTTTTTGTTATAGGGTAAAAAATTAAATTTTGAAAATTTGTAGTAAATTTATATCTAAATGTGATGTCCTATTAATTTGTTCTTGAATGTGTAGACATTTATACTACTATAATGATATGAAAGAAGTGGACGATATGATTACATATGACAAATTGGCATAAGTATATAAGATGAAAAAAAACCTAAATATTAAGGAGTAGTTGTCTTATGAATAGCAAGTAAGCTAGATCCCTAGTTATCGAAGGGGATGGACTAAGTCCACAAAAGAGTCCACTCCGGAGATAACCCAACCTTTGACCTTGAAGAAGGTTCAATGGGTAGAAACAATTCACATTACATGACTCATAGGTAGCACTAATTTTGAGGAAAAAGTATCTCCATCATCCCAATGATGATAGTGTTACTAATGTGATGTTAGGAAAAGTGTTACCTTAAATGAGCTAAAGGCAGAAAATGCTATGAGGTACAGGTCACATGTACCTTTAGAGGACTCACTTAAGTGAGAGTTGTCATAAGGTTGGGACTATGAAATTGGGTTACTCTTATTAACTCATGAGAATCAAGATACCAATGCATAACCATTAATAGTGCCAACCCACTTAGAATAGTCTCATATCAATATTACGTGTGTGATATAAAGAAGTTTGGTTCAAGGACCTAGTTTAAGACATAATTCATTATGAATCTTCAAATAGAAATTGTCAATGCTAAATATTGAAAGACACCTACACTCATTACCTAGTATAAAGTTATCCAATTTTTTTTTTTTATTATTTACTTTATTTATTTTTATTTAAAAAATTTAAACTTTATGGGGGACTATTGGAAATTTGATGTTTAAAAGTTTAAAATTTTAATTATTTAAAAATAGGATAATTACAATATATTTCATTTGGTTTGAAAAGTTAATTATTTTAAGGTTAGAAAATCCTAACTTAATATGCAATTCAATAACCTTAAATATTTATAACTATTGAAGATTTATGAGCCTTATTATTATTGTTATATAAATAACAATCATTTCATAATTGAAAAAAAAAAAAATCCTTTTATCTTTAAAATTATTCTAAAATATGTATATCATTCTAAAAGACTTTCTATTTACTCATTTCTTGCCCTATAGACTCACTTATACCTTATGAGTTTTATCCATTTAGTTGCTTGTACGAGATCTTAAATTCTTATAGAATAGATAGATTCTAACTTTGTCTCCATACTGAACATCTACATCACTCATAGCTTCATTGTAATCCATAGGACCGATATCATGTTCCTTTACAATGGCCTCAAAAGACTCTCTCAAATACATGAACCTATCCAAATGTATAACAACCCTCCCACTATGATGAGACTGTTGTATACTAAAATTGCTAGGAATGATAGGTGTAGAAACCTTTGGACCTATAATCCTTTGTGCAAATATGAGTGTATCTTTAAGTTCTCTTCAATTTATATCATGTTTTGCCTTGTTACTCATCATATAACCTTCTTCCAAAAATCAAACATTTATGCTAACAAATACCTTTCTGATTGACCTCTTTGAAATTTAGTACAAACTTCAATTAGAAGCATTAGTTACCATGAGCTTGAGAGAGAATGTTAGAGATATCAATTAGAATGGTTAAGAGTAAGGTTTAGTTAGTTAAAGTTGCATATAGAATAATATATTACAAGTCACAATTAGATTATGTTAGAAATATTTCATGTATTTTAAAAACTTTGCAAACTCAATTAAGCAGTGAGGGAAACCATTTTTTTTAATTGAATTCTTTTTTTCTTTTTTTTCTTTTGTAATAAGTCCAAACAAGTTTCAAGCTTGTAGTAATGCACTTAGATTTATGATTTAGATTGGAACTGTAAACTTAACCATATACTAGTAAATCCTCTAAATAGAGTAAAGTCTTTGCAAAGAAAAACATAAAGGTCCTAATGAAGGAAAAACCAAAACATTCATAGGTTGAAAAGTTATTTAAAACTAAAAGGCTTTCAAATTCATTCCTTCTAACTTACTATTAATGATTTTAGAGATAATGCAATTCAGTGTTTCTTACAACCTTTTAAACTAAAATGGTAAGAAAATTGAAGACAATTAGGGTGCAAACTACTATTCAAATATACTATATATGCATATATCCATTGTCTTGTCTTATTTTTGAGTCAAGCCCCTTCTACCCTAGGATTAAATTTGGCTAAAAGGCATCACATGTGGACCAAGCTAAGTCCTATTACCTATGGCTTAGCCTTGTCCAACACCCTCTTTTTCCTCTCATGCTCTTAATTCTAAGCTCACTAAACCATTATCATTTTTCCACCTATCTCGAGTAAGTCTAACTTGACATCTTATTTGGAACTGACACACAAAGGCTAAAGACTCGCACATATGTCTTAGGCCTAGAAACATATGTCAAACTTAAAGTTATATTCATATTTTCTCATGATCAACAAATCTTTCTTAACAATTCTCATAGTTTTCTTAATGAAAAGAAATTTTATAAATTATATTCAAATTTATATAGTAAAGTTTAATTATATCTAGCATTCAAGGATTTTGAGTTACTTCTTTAGTGAGTTTTAAATTTGAAATGAAAAATATTTAAAAAGATTAGAAAAAATTAGTTTATTGAAATCTTTAATTGTAGTTACATTTTTAAGTAGAAAACTAAGCTACTAGAAATTATAAATTTTCTATATTTTTCGTTATATTTTTTTATCTAAAATATTAAAAAATTTTGACAAAAGAAAATGATATGGCATCTGGCACACTTAGAACGGAGAGTTTTGAAATTGAGTTATGAGGCAGTGGCGCTCATTGTCGTAATCGGTGTCTGTCGTGTCATTACTTTTGCTGACGTGGCGAAACCCTACTGGTTCACCCTATGTGGAAGCCTGAGCAGGGCTATTGCTAACATACGCCCGAAAGCTGCCTCCACCTAACCTCCCACCGTCGTCCCGCGCTGCACATCCTCCGTTTCCTTCTCCTGTTTGTTTCCGGACAAACCGGAGGAAAAGCAGACGAAAAGGAAAGAAAAGAGAAAGAAAATCGAATTCGGCAGTTCCTCTCTCAAGTGTCATTCATGGCGGTCAGGGCAACGATGTCACGGTTCCCAATGGACCCCGATGCCCAAGAAGGCTCGGGACTACCGTGGGGTGTCACGGTCACGCCGTTCGCCACCAAGGATGAGAACGGAAATTCTCCGGTATACGGATCGGACGGCCATCTTCTACCGCGATGCGAGAATTGCTGGGCTTACTTCAATACTTACTGTGAACTCGAACAGTGGGCTTGGAATTGCTCTCTCTGTGGAACCCTCAACGGCCTCACATCTGAGGCCATTACTCGCTACTCTCAACCTCAGTCGTGTGCGGAGATGATGTCGTCATTCATAGATCTCGAATTGCCTGGTAATTTTCGTTTGTCAATGTGTAGGAGTTTGTTTGATTGCTGAGAGTATTGAGGCAAAGCAAAGAAAATAAAAGAAAAATTGAATCTTGTGCTATATGTTCTTATGGTTTATGAAATGGAATTAAAGGATATGAAGCTTGATTGAGTGGAGGATTTTGTTTTCTCGGTTAATCAGAAGTTTAGAATTCAGAAATTTGATTTCTTATCTTTTCCTACCTTTCTCGGCAAGCAAATGGATTTTTTTTTTTTTTTTTTGGGTTTCAGTGTTTCATTGGTCTCTTATGCCATCTGAGATTGGTTTTATCTTCTTTCTTGTAGTGGAAGGATCGGAGGGAGAAGCTATGCAGGCTCGCCCAGTATATGTTGCAGCCATTGATCTATCTTGTAAGATTTTATTGCTACCCTTTTCTGAATTACCTCTAATAAAAGTATGGAGAACTCTCTAGCTTGTGCCCGCAAATGCAACCAGCAATATTCATATATGCAAGAATAAAGTTTTGCTTAAAATGCCAATTTCAAGGGCAGACAAATTTGGATTAAAAAGGTCTGCTGATGTCATGAAAGTTTCAGGTAGAACTGGTGGATAAAGATAGGTTAACAAAGCCTGTCTGGTCAAGTGGTATTGCAGGTTTGCAGGGGATAGAGATAGGCTGTGGAGTGGAGAAAAAATTTGGGGAAATGGAGAAGTGTGACATCCGATGGCTTGATGGATTTGCAGATCTATAAGGAAAGGATGAGAGCTTTTTGTTGGTCTCACATATTATTGTGGGGAGTGGCATAGGGCAAAATTCTGCCTCAATCTTTGTGGAGGCTGCTTTTAGGAATTGTTTCTCCAGTCTTTTTGCCTTAGCAGAGGATAGAGAAGCCTCGGTTGTTGATTTCTGTTGCTTAAATGTTGGAAATGGTACTTGGAACCCAAAGTTCATAAAAGCTGTCATGATTTGGAGCTTGGGGCTGTAGAGAGTTTCTTGGGCCTGATGTATAGCTATTGAATTTGTCCCTTAGAAGGAAGAATTTTTTAATATAGAATGGCCCTGGTAAGGATTGTTTGTAAATAAAGTTCATTTATTTGAAGCTTTCTTCAAGGGTTCACTCCTTTCAGATTATTGTTCATTAGGGGGTTCTTATGTGTCTTAAGGTGTGAATTTTTGTTCGAGAAGCAGTTTGAGAGATGATTCTCATCATTGCTCAACTTATATAAGGGGGTTGCCCATTTGAACTAGTGTTGCTTATGTAGATAGAGCAAGGAGACTATAAATTTTTGATAAGCAAGAGCAAGGAGACACCAAATCATTTTTTTCTTTATTCTTGTATGGCCTAAAATGTGGGGCATTGTTCTTTTCCTTCTTTTATATTGTTTGGGTGCTGTCATTTTTAGTTAAGGATAGGTAATTTGAGGGGAGGTGGAGAAGGAAGGTATGGAAATTTGCTTCTTGGGCTTTGTTTTGGTGCATTTGTAAGGAAAGAGACTAGGGGATTTCTGGGGGCTGCTGTTATGGCCTAGTAGTTTGGCCCTTAGTGTTTATTTATTTATATTTTTGATTTGATTTGATTTGATTTTTGCTTCATGGTGGTGTTCACGCTTCTTGTGTACTAGAGTTGGCCTTGTTTAATGTTTGCCTTTTTTTTTTTTTTTTAATATATATATATATATATATATATATATATATATATATATTATTTTCTTTTAACAAAGAAGAACATTTCACTGAAAAGGAAGACTATGGTACTATGAAAAAATTAATTAAAGGGACAATATTAAAAAAAAAAAAAAAAAAACCAAACAATCAAACAAAGGACTTGAAGAAATTACTCCCTTGCACAGGGTTCAAAATCTTGGCCGAGATTGATATGATTAGGCCAATTTGTGTCCACCTCGACCATGCTTATCATGATACCAATACTGAGTTCAATATTTTGCTGAGTCATGAAATGACTTGGATGACTGTGATGTCAATCAGTAGTTTTGGGTTGATTCGCATGACAACCCTGAAACAACTTGGAGATGATGCTAAGACTGTTTATCCAAGTGACAAAGAAGGTGGTGATGCTAGATAGAATGGCAATGAAGGGGAATAGAAGTTCTATGAAAATGGAGAATATTCAAAGAAGATTTCCATAGTTTGTTTTCTATTTTAATTTGCTAAGTTTTGGTTTGAGTTTGTTAAGTTTCTATTTTAGTTTGTGGTTGGCTTTTTGTATAATTTTCTATTTGTTTCTTTTATTCTTCTTATTATATTAGAAAAATTTATATTTCTTTTAGTTTGTAAATAATATCCTTTCTATAATTTTCTTACTTTTGCAAGAAAAAAAAGGGAATTAGGAAAGCTGTCCTATGAGGGGAAAGGTCATTAAAGTCTACCATTATATAACCATGTAGTTTATCAAATTGGAGATTTAGGATTTTAATAAAATTTTAGATTATGATTCATTCGGGGCTGTGATTGCCTTTTTATTAGATATGATTGCTTAAGAAACCCTAGTTTTGTATTGGAATTGGGAGTCATGGGCTAGATAATGGGTATTGGGTAATTACATCATGATCAACATGAAGAACATTTGTTAATTATATGAAATTAAACGTAATAATGGTTACTTCCCTTCTATTGCACTCCATCAGTTGAACCAAAGAGGACAATGAGGAATTAATCTCCACAACCACTGTTGTCCACCACTCATGAAGCTTGTGTCTCTAGGAAACCTGATCACACCTCAACACTTACTTTTTTTTTTTGATAGGTAACCACACCTCAACAATTATTAATGTCCTTAAAGCGAAATAAATAAGATGACAGGAAATAATATATAAGCTAGAGCAATCATGGTCAAATGGAAACTCCCCATCTTAGAAACTTCAACAAGGTGTATGTTTGTCTACGTGCGAAAACTCAAGTTGAGGCTCCTGTCATTAAGGGATTTCTTGTGCATGCTTTTTCAAGGTCATTTGTGCTAATATGTTTAATATCCCCACTTGAGTTTTCCCCTCCCAAACTCAAGCTGCTGACTTGGTAGTGATTCAGTACAGGGTTAACACGAAAAAGATGGTTTAGTTTAGAAGGAAATTTAAGATACTTGTTTCATGAACATGTCACATGAGAAAATTCTCAGTGTGAAGTTACTCCCATCTTGACAGCTTCATGGACTCACTCCTTCTTGGCTTTAGAGGTCAAATGGGGTTCTTAGGCATGGAAATGTACATGACTGCCTCCATTTGGTATATTTAGAGTGTGATTGTCACCTAGAAGACATTGTCCAACTCAGTTTTCGTGGATGCTTCATAAGCAATTCAGATCAGATGGGTGTTCCTAGAATTTAAAGAACCCATAGTATATTTATTTATTTGTTTTTTTTTTGTATTGTCTAAACTATTAAATTATGGGGCCACCATTAAGGTGGAGTTAAGAGCTGTTTCAATCTCAGGGAAGTGTCTAATCTTGTGTTCCATGGCATCATTGTCAAAGGTGATATTTCTAATATGGGGGTTAGTCAGAAGCTGGAAGCTCTTGGAGACACCAGTCTTTTAGAAAGTTGTTGATATTGCAATGCTCTTTTGCATGGGTGTGAAAACTTGCCAATTTGGCACATACTGCAGTAAAGACAGGATTTTTGACGCTTTAAGACTTCTCTGGCAATTTTTGTCCTCTTCTTTGGTGTATTTGTTTTTTCTTTTTCTTTTGTTTTTGGTTATTTGTTTGTTTGTTTGTTTTGTTGTTGTTGTTTTAGTGTTTGGTTCCTGTCTTCTGGATTGTTTCTTTGTTAAATTTTTCTTTGAGGAGATATCTTTCTCCTTTTTCTCATTCAATCAATTTTGCTTCTGAACTGGGCCTTAAATTCCGCCTAGGCTGCATGATTGAGCCCATTGGAGTCAGGGTGGTGCTGCCTGGCAGGTCCCCATTTCATTTTTCAAAATGGGAGATAGGGATATGATTGTTGAAGCCTTAAAGTTCCAGTAGTCACATCACACCTCAGGTCCCAACACTCCCATTTTTCTTTCTCACATATTTATGTTTTAATTTTCACCAATCCTGAGTGTTGGTCCCTATGTTTTGAAGGGACACGGCTTGAGCCTAAACCCCTTTGCATCCCAACATGTATTGTTGGGTTGATATAATTCTTTTACACAAGAAAAGCTTACAAGGACCACAATGATGCCAAAGGGTGTGATTAACCTCTTGGAATAACTACAGTTTTTGGAAGTCAAAAAATGCTAGGAAGGCCCTACTGAAAAACTACTATCAAAGAGAAAGGTCAACACTCTCCAATTTAATTATTCTGTATTATTTGGTTAATAGGTTATAGTAGTTAGTCTAGAAGAATTTATATTGTATTCTATATCCAAATTAGGTATATGTTCATGGAAAGTCTAAACTGTAATGTTGAATTCTCGAATTAAATTAGATAGTATATTTATCTAACCAGGATTAGGAGTTCTAGTGTAGTTGGACAGTAAGAAATCCATATGGTATAAAAGGGGCCTTTGCTTTGATGGTGCATTTTGTGCATGAGGAGTGAAGAAACAATAGACCATCTTTTTCTACATAGTCCATTGACTTTGAGTGTTTAGCACAGGCTATTCAAATTAGCCAGTTTGGATTGGGTACCTCCTAGACGTATATGTGATATGTTGTCCATTTCATATGGAGGTTTGAGGAGCTCCATTAGAGGTAAAGTCCTATGGAAAATCACTTGTCTCACACTGATATGGATTGTGTGGAGGAAAAGAGAAGCTAGGATTTTTGAGGACCATCAAAGGACTTCAAAGACGCAATGGGATCTAATTCATTTCTATTCATCCTTCCGGGCCTCTTGTTCCACGACATTTAAGGGCATTCCTCTCAATGTAGTTTAACTTGATTGGCATTTATTGTGTAAGTCGTAAGGGGTAGTTTTTGGAGGAGAGGAGAATTGTTTTGATCTCTATTTGAAGTTGTGTTAATCCTCATGGATGGATGAGAGGTTTCATGTTGTATATTCTCATATGGTTCTATATGGATGTATAGGTCTTTTAATTTTTTTTGGAGAAGGTTTAATCTTTCATTTTTTGATCAGTTTTTGTAAATTTGGGGAAGATTCCTCATCCTTCTCATGTACTTGCTTTACCCATTTCTAATACATTTTGTTTTTGATAAAAAAAGTTAGTACCCAGGAGAAAAGAAACACATAGAAAGCAAGGAGAACTTAGATAAGAAATTGTGGTTTTTTCTTCTGAATTTTCTAGTATCCATGCAAGTAAATTAGAAGAGAAATCCCTCTTATGGAAGTTTGGATCACCATTTCATATTTTATAAAAGAATATATAGTTTAGTGAAGGAGATAATTAAAAAATGTTAGAATATTATCAGAAAATTAACCATGACAACTGTATTCTTTCAAACTTATCAATTTATAATGGTAGCTGAAAAAAATAATGGGCATAGGGCTTTTGGTAGACGGGGTTGAGTATATTTATCCTGGTTTAATATAAGGAAATAAACCAGAACTTCAACTTGTTAATTGGTGTTGAAGAGTTTGGATGGGACTTTAGATTGAAACATGTGGTATAGGATTGTATGGGTGATGCAGTACAGAAAATAAAATGCAAGGAGAGTATAATTGAAAGGACCTTCACTCCTAGAAACCTTAGGCTTCACACCTATGTACTCTTTGCATCACACAAAGGAAAAAAATGGCTGCTGAAAATTCATTCATTCATTGATTCCTCCCAAAAGACTAATGAATTACTATATAAGACTTTTCTAGGGACTTATAACTCCTTGGAACTAGACTCGGTAAATGCAACTTGAAAATGACAAACTTGGACTGACTACTGACCACATTAAAGACTATTGGAAAATGACAACAATAATGACTGAAAATGGTAACTTATAACCATTGACTAGGCCCATAACTTAATTTCTGAAAGTGCTTTCTAGGCTGAACCCATATTGACTTATATAAGATCCCAACTAAGCCCATTATCATCTAGAGAGTGCCAAATTAAAGCTTGGACCTTGAAGCCCTCTCCTTTGCGCCTTTGATAAACTTTTAAAGGCGGCTGGCACTTGTCTCCATCAATGGGATTGGGAGCTCAAAACAATGTTCATATCTAGAATCTACCTTCTTTTTGCCATTCCCCTCCACTCTCTACTTCCCTAGTAAGTTGTGCACAACTTATATCTTTATTTATCTGTAATTTGAACCAATTAATAATTTTTCCCCTTAATTGGTAGTTCAATAGTGTCTTTTTTTTTTTTTAAATTATATGGTACATTAACTTCCTTTTATCTATGTCAAAATTTCTGTTGAGCCTATTGTTATATTTCCCTCATGTCCTTTATTTCATAATAATATTTTTATTAATGCATTTTTTTCCCTGCATGACACAAGATGAATACTGACAGGTGGGCATTTTCCTTCTTTTTCTTAAATTTATCTGCAGCTTCAGAAGAGTTTTTGGAACTCATTAAAAGTTCTCTATTAGCAGCATTGGAAGGTAGTTTATTTATATATTAAGATGGTTCTCAGTTTCTTTCATGCACAAAGTTTCCATTTCGAAAACTTAACTTTTTTCTTTTATTCTTACAGCTCTCGGGCCTGGAGCACTGTTTGGGCTTGCTACATTTAGCCACAAAATAGGGTTGTATGATGTTCAAGGGCCTGTACCAGTTGTAAAGAATGTTTTCGTCCCTGCAGATTCAGATGCAAGCCTGCCTATTGAGCTTGAAGATGTTATGCCTTTGTTGTCATTTTTGGCTCCGGTGTGTTACTGATGTCCGTCACTTTATTTTGTCTCCTTGGGAGTTCTTTCTTCAGTTAGTGACTAGGAAGTTGTCTGATCAGTCAATATCCATAATTTCTTATTTGTATTAGTAATATTGATTAAGCCCTAAATAATCAGCAATGCTTTTACAGGTGGAAACTTGTAAGGACCGTATTGCATCTGCACTTGAAACACTAAAACCAACTACTTCATGGGAAAGAACCTCAGCTGCAGGTCAAGGACTAGATGGCATTTTGTTGGGTGGCCGAGGTTTTGGAGTGGCAATGGAAGCCCTTTTTAATTACCTTGGTTCAGAATATGGAAGTACATTTGCCTTAGGTGTGATAATGTTCAAAGCTCATCACCCTATTTGTGCTCAGTTCTTGTGCAATTAATGGCTCCGCTTTAACTCTTAAATTTCATTTTTTCACTTTTTCACTTTTGTTATTTTTTGTACACTTTCTAAGGACATTCTACATGTTATTTTCATTGAAAATAAGTGCAGCTAGGGTCTTTGCCTTTTTGTCTGGTCCTCCTGACTATGGAGCTGGCCAACTAGATACAAGACGGTATGGTGAGCAATATGCTAGTAAAGGTGAGGATGCAGATCGAGCTTTGCTTCCTGAGCAGACACCATTCTACAAAGATCTGGTAATTGTGATCTGAATTATTATTTATTTTTTCTTTAGTTGGATGTTTTTGTAGAACATAAACATTGACACATATTTCACAGGCTGCTGTCGCTGTTCAAGCAGGTGTTTGTGTGGATATATTTGCTGTTACAAACGAGTATACGGATTTGGCATCCCTAAAATTTCTTAGTATTGAAAGTGGAGGTTCACTTTTTTTGTATTCCAATACTGATGATTCCACACTCCCTCAGGACATGTAAGTATTAAATGTCTTAGAAATTAGCCTGCTATAATTATTCATAGTTTCTTTAATATGGATACATTTATAATCTACATTAGAGATAGTATACATGCTTTCTTTTCAATCAGAAACAGGCTTCATTTCATAAAAAAATTGAATGAAAATGCTAAAAAAAAGGATATGCTAAGCTTGAAATAGGGAATTATAAACTTAGACTAAAAACTGTACAAAAATTCACTGATTGTGTTTTGCTTTGTGTAGTTAGTCAGGTCTCTTTTACTAAACAAATTCAGTGGTTTTTTTGGTGTTGTTTAGCTTTAAGTGGTTTAAAATTTGTGTTATCTACTTCAGAAGTGGGATCTATAATTTTTTTTCACTTTTCAATGATTAGTTCTTTATCAAACACCTCCTAAGTTAGATACCCTTGTTTGGCCAAAGTATTCTAGATGATATACATGTCTTTGTGGTACAACTAATCGAATGGCTTAATCTTACTTAGAGAAAAAAATATTTTATTTATGAGAGTGATATAAAGTAATTCTTATCTAATATTTTAATGATATTATCCTTGCAAATGTTAATGTCGTGAATGATCTTTTTATAGGTATCGCATGCTAAGTCGACCATATGCTTTTGGTTGTATATTGCGATTAAGGACGTCTTCTGAATTCAGACCTGGAAATTCTGTGAGTGATCATATCATGTCCTTTAAGATTGTCATAGCTGTGTTACACTTTGTTTATTTTACATTTACACTTACATTAAATTTTTGCAGTATGGTCATTTCTTCCCAGATCCACAGTACGAAAATGTGCAACACATTATTTGTTGTGATTCTTATGTCACATATGCCTACGATTTTGATTTTGCCAACACTACTGGGTTTTCCAGGTATAAATATGTTTCTGTCAAAGATCAATCCTATTATCTTTCTCTAGCCAAATGTAATTAAGTACTAAATGACTATTGTAGGATCAATTTGTTGCATTTTTTGTTAGCTTAGCAAACAACCATTGAATCCATAGGAATAATTCTGACAAGGACACCAATGAACCTTTTTAGTGATCCAAAGAATTTTGTCCTATAACGTATCAACTGGTTTCTATTTTTTCAAGGATCCTACTTTTCTTTCCAATTTAAATCAGTCACATGGTGGCTGGCATACCACAATGGAACAACACCCTATTCTTGGTCCTCTCATCAAACCCTTGGATGAACATAACTATCGTATCTTAGATCTCTTTTTGAGCCATCCAAGAAATGCTTGCCGAAGAGAAGAGTTTCTGCCAAAGCTTATAAGAGAACAATGAAGAAAAGGTAGTTTGCAATTGCTCCAGTCACTATGCAAAACAAATGTCCATTAGGATAGATAGGTTTGTAAGGTCCCATGATTTGGAGCATGCCCTTTATTCCCACTAAGAATGATGCAACAATCACCACTTGGTTGACGCCCAGATTCAGCATTACCAAATAGGATTTAGTCTAATTCACACTCATTTCCATCCATTATGTAATTTTGTGGAGTCATCCCTTTACATACAATATATCTTGAATCTGTTCATATGGTACCTTTTGATGGATTCTCTTTGTTTCACTAGAATTTTCATTTTTTTTCTTTCATTTTGATGCTTTTCTGCCATTTTTTAATTGTCAATGATGAATTCCTCAATTGTTTTCCATATGCACTTCTTGTGTGATGTATGGCACTACTGCTGTATGATTTGATTTCAATAATTTGTTGAGGAATTGTAACTTTATAGATGTCGTCCTTTTGCAGACATACATCAGAACCTCCCATGTTACAGATTGCATTTCAATACACTGTTGTTGTGCCCCCTGATGAACTTTCAACTCCAGGATCAGTTTCTGCAAGTAGGTATGGTTAATCCTACAGTCATGATCAATAATTTGGTTGACTTGGTGGTGAACTTATTTTATAGTGAATGAACTTATCATCTAATTTATTTATTATTACAATTTTTTATTTTATTTTATTTTATCATGAAAGTGATGTTACTTTGAACTACTGACCAGTTGTTGGCAGAAATTAATTCCAAGTTTTGTTTGTAGAAATCTGAATGATGCCTGCTTTCTGTTGCTGTATGCTAACAGTAAATTCGGAGACATTGCACATTGTGCCTTTGCACTGGAATTTATTATAGTTACGGAAGTGCCTGCTTGGAAAGTGATTATTAAATCACTTTTTGAGATTAGTAGACATGCTTCAGATGTTATGGTGAAGCCATGAAACTTGAGGAGTCTGATTCAACATGTCAACCTGATGCTGGCCATCATCTTATGATTAAACTTGAAAAAATAGTGACTGGTTGTCTCTTTATATTTTTATAGTGTGAATCCTGTGCATCAGGTCGTGGTTTCAGTTGCCAGCCACCAACCAAGGAGGCAACAGACTATTGATGCTCTTTGAGCATATTGAAACTAATGCAAAGGGCAGGTTCTTAGGTCTCTAACTGTAGTTGATAAAAATGGTGATTAACTCAGATCTCAAAATGGAAGAAAGCAGGGTCATAGATTTAGATTCCAAAAGCAATACTACACAAACATTTTAAAACATGTAAGATACTTGTTTTAGACATGAGGTGATACGGCTATGAACTTACGATATATATTTCTGCATGCATACTCCATACTTGGTGGTACACTGACGACAAGGGGACATTATAGCTTGTTAGAAGTTTCCTAGAGTGCTTTCTTAAATTGTTTCTTTGTTTCATGAATATGTTAAGATAACAGGAGTGCTCTTGCTAAAATTTTGTAGTGCAAAAGAATTTACTTGGCGTCCCCTCTTTGATGAGTTATGAAAGATTCTAAGATGCGGGACTAAGGAAAATTGCCTGCAGTGTATATCTATGTGGAGTCTTCATCCTCTTAGGTCGATTAAATTCAATTTTGACGATTGCCCTTTTAAGAGTCCAGGTTGGATGAATGCAGGTTATTTATTGTGGCAACTTGGGTGAAGTTAAATTGGCTTTCTCTAAGCCAAAGGGGTTTTGGGAATGATATCTAGCTTGAAACTCTTTGCACTTCTTGAGGCACTGCTGTTTGTCCTCCCATTGATTAGAGAACAAGGAATGATCAAGTGAACTAAAAATTGGTCCCCATGGATACTTCTAGTGGGCACTCTCCTTCACCAATACAAGGTGCCAATTTTGAGTTTTGGGTATACATGATACATGGTTGGGGGAGGAGGCATGCATCTGTGGTTTTCTCAGTCTTGTGATGCAGGGTTAGAAGGTTGACCATTGAGGGTCATAATTTTTTCACTGGTTGGATGAAGATCAGGAGGTTAGAAGACTGGTATTTAGATTGTCAACTTGAAATCTGTTGGTGTGGAGGACAAAGCCAGTCTTGAAAGATTCTGGAGATATCTGGGTGGTGCTTCCTGATGGCTTAATGATGTAGGATAACCCTAGAATGGTTGTTTACAATCAAATAGGCAGGTTAAGGTTTCAAGCTTTTACGGTTAAGGAGAGAAACAAGGAAGAAAAATTTATGGCAATGGAGAAATGTAAAATAAAATATAAGAAAAGAAAGATAAAGAACAAGAGACAGAACCTTAGAACCATAGAAGACCTTCTAGGAATCTTACCTATAAGAAAATCAGTAGGGTCACAGCATTGAGAACTATAGCAAGGTGTGCAAAGAAAAACTTAATATTATTGGTTATCAATATATAATCCCATTTGATGTCAATTAGGCTTATCTAGGGATAATCAATATTAAAACTGTAACACCTTTGTCTTGGGGTTTTTTTAGTGGTCTAGGGATTCTTTATGGGAAGGAAACTCTTTTTTCTCTTTTCTGGATTTCATGGAAGGTTAGTGATGACATGAGGCTATAGTCAGAGTTTTTTTGGCTCCTTTTCTTTCATTTTTTATTTTTTTATTTTTTTCAGTCATTCCTTAGATGTTCCTTTTATCCCTTCCTTTTTCTAGTGCTTTTTAATAGATTTGTCAATAGAAAGAAAAAAGAAATGTATATGTTTCCCTTTGAAATTATCCTTTCAAGAAATGCCAAATTAACACACACACACACACAAAAGCTACTCAATTGGAAGACACTTCTGCTCAGGAATGACAGGTTGCACCTATCGCGCACACACACACACAGACATGAGCAACCCCATTGTCAGCTCAGGAATGAGATCACACTAGCATGAGCAGCTCAACTGGCAGACACTCCTGCTCAGGAATGAGATCACACAAGCATGAGCAGCTCAACTGGCAGACGCTCTTGCACACACAAGCCAGAGTTTTCAACTTGTAAAATGTATCATGTGTGAGTCAGGGCCCTAGTCTGACCAAAGACAATTCGATGCAGATAGTATCCTTCCTTAAGGCATACACCTTTATATCATTTTCACAATCTTGGTACATGTCCTTTAACTTATTCCCTTGTCTCGAGAACTTTCAAATTGCATCAGTCCCTTTTTGATGGTGCATCTATGACCTTCCTTTTTAAGATGCCTGCCAAATTGATTGATAAAGTCTGTTGGTGATTGTACCAGAAACCTAGTTTCAGTTCTAAGCTTGGGTTTGTGTAACCTTATCTTCATGCCCACTATAAATGAACCAACTATTACAGTTTGACCATTTCATTCGATTAGTTACTGGAGTTACTCTTTGATTTCTAAGGATTAGCCTATTTGCAGTTCTTTTTCCTAGTTATTTTTCATTTTAGAATTTGCCACACAAAAAATTAATTTATTGTAGTTTCTCAATGTTTTATCCTTAGTTTTAATGAATATTGTCTACTACATGATTCTAAAGAAATTATGTTGGTATATACATTTACTTAACATTTTCACCTATAAAAAAAAATGTTGGTATATAGGAAATTCTTAATGAACTTTCTAGCCTACCACTACTGTTGGTTCTTGTTTTCCTGATATCTGGAAGATAACATGCAATTGCATCATGCTACTAATGCTTGTTTGATGTTTTATACCTTTATGTGCTATTATCTTTAGCCTAGGTTGTGTTGATTCGGGAAAGTTGTTTACGTAATTTTTCTTATGAATGTGTTTTTCAAAGTTTAGATTGTTGAATTTTGTCTCTAGTTTTCTAGTGCATAGGCACTACATCACTTGGTCTTCCCAGTTCCTCCCCCCACCCTAACCTTCTTTTTAAATTTCCATCTAGACAGCTACTTCAATGAATTCGCTAACTATTCAGATTTGCTTTAAAAGGATTGGGTTTAAGTTGATATAATGAATGATTATGCAGATCCAAGCATTGTCTGAAACGGCGACTGAGAATTCGGACATTGCAATATTTATCTGCTCAAAATAGCAGTGAACTTTATGACAGTGTTGATCCTGAAGTGGTTCTATCAGTGCTTGTTCACAAGGTTATTTTCTTTTCTCTCCTTCTTGCTTGATGTTATTCCTTATTTTCCTTACTGGTATTGTGGCACTCTCATTTTGCACCATGTAAACAAGGAAGCTCATTCCCAAGTTCCTGTTTGTTTTGTGACCTCTCTAATATAATGGCTGGTAGAAACAAGCAGTGTTAGATATGTTGGGAGTTCTCAATGAGAATGATCCCATCATAAAGTATATTAACCTTATACAATTGCTTAGTAAAATTGATTATTCATTCATTAGACAGTGGCAACACCCTTTTTGCTGTCTCCCCCAATTTCACCAGAAAACTCTCTCCTCGAATTCTCTTCCATTTCTTAAACTCTCAAGTTCTCTCCTAATAAAATCCCAAGAGATCTCCTATGATCAGCTCATCTTCCATATCAGACTCGATCTCCTACCTGCCCTTATCCATCACAGCTGCACATGACAGCTGATGAAGCAGCATCTTCCTTGGATGCAGTCATTATGGATGATACCCCACTTCTCATCCTGGTGCTTGCTGGGTGCCAATTATGGAGATGAAGTCATGCTATTGGAGTGCATGTTATATTTATGAAAGAAATATATATTTTTAGGAGCAATTGCCATCATATTCAGTAGGATATCAATGGTCAGACAATTAAACTTGTTTGATGATGGCAGAATTTCACTATATGGAAGCTCTTGAAAGAAGAGGTTTTGGCCTTTAAACAGGAGAATGTTGTGTCGAAATCCTGTATTTCCCCCCCTAATATATTTATTTTCATTTTACTTATTTATTTGTTTTATTTAATTAATTTTTCTTTTCCTTTAATTTCCTTCTGAAAACCAAAGAAAGGAAAATTTTGGATTTTCTTTTTCTTGCCTTTTTTCCCCTTAACTTTAGGTTTTTTCCCCTCTGTCAGTTTCCAAGGAACCATCATGGCCTGAGCATTTTTCAGGCAATCAAGACACTCTTCATAACATTTCTCCTAGAAGAGTTGAATAAAAAGTGCATCAGCCAGCTGGGACAATAAGTTACTCTTTTCTGAGGAATCCACTAGTTCCCTGGCAGTTTTCTCATTTCAAAATTGAATTTGTACCCTGATTTGGGTGAGCTCCTTGCTCTGATGGAAGCTTGGGTGGTTAACTTAAATCCTGGCCAAATAAAAAATTGTGAAAATGCATTAGGCAAAGCTTAGATGGTTATGTGGAGAAACCACACCATCCAAAATCTTGAATGTAGTATGTTTATTGGCTTTTGGGTTGTCCTGTTGGATTCCAGTTCCTTACTAAAATATCACATAATTTACAAAACCACAAACACCAAGATAGGTTGCTCTTTCATATTACATTGCATTCTCACTACTTGTTGATTTTGCATGTGGTTCTACAGGTTATATTAGCTTCTCTGGAGCAAGGAGTTCGGGAGGGAAGGATGTTGCTTCATGATTGGCTTGTAATCCTCATAGCTCAGTACAATGATGCTTATAAACTTCTTCAATACAGGAATGGAAGCTCAACAACTGCTCATGTTGATGTGGCTTTCTCACAATGTCCACAACTGCAGCCTCTACCTCGCTTAGTATTTGCTTTGCTTCGAAATCCTCTTCTTCGCTTCCATGAAGAAGGTGTACACCCTGACTACAGGATCTACCTGCAGTGCCTTTTCAGGTATTTGGTGATCATGTTTGAATGGTTATGCCTGGGAATTATAATGCAGTGTTTTTAGGTAATTAAAAAAATGTTATGCATTGAATCATTTGCCAAAGTTAGATTAGAATATGAAGTCGTGGATAAGTTAGGAAGCAATATGAGACAAGGATGGGGATTTGTGAGAAAACATAAGATCATAAAACCCAAGTGGTTTTGCTCATTCTGGTATGTTATCATGCTGGCACACCTGCTTGTGATGGAACATTGATTCACTATACCACTATATGGGGTATTCAAATTCTAATTTCTATTTAATTTTCCATCCCACTTATTTATGGAAAATTTGGAGATCAACATAATTTTTTTTATTCATCACTTCTCCATGGCAGGCTGAACCAAGTACTGGGCAACTTGACCTGTTCTTGGGGTCAATATTGTTCATAGATCTCAGTGCCAGCCCAATCCAACCCACTCCCCAAGTCATCTTGTCATTAATTAGTGTAAATTGGAATTTTATCTTAAAATTAGTAATTTTCTTTGGCACTCATTTTTTTTGTTCCATCTTTCCTTTGTTAGAATGCAATATTATTGTAGGACGCTTAATCCTTCTCTTCTATGATGGATGTTTTGATGCAGTGCATTGGAACCAAGTTCCCTTCACCGTGCAGTATATCCAGTACTGACATCATATTCTGCTCCTGATAAACAAGCATATCCACGCCACTCATTGAGTCGTGCTGCCCTGATAACCAGTGGTAGCCCAATATTTTTCCTCGATGCATTCACAACTCTAATTGTGTTTTATTCTTCAACAGCAGACCCTATACTTCCTTACCCCCCACCTCATGATTGTAAGTTGATTTTAATTGTTGCTGCCTCCATAGAACCAATATAGTTTTCAAAACTGGGACAGAATTTGATTTTGTCTAAATGTCTTCTACTACAGGTTTATTGCGCACTACAATCAACAAATTGAAGCAAGAGAGAAGTATCACTCCAAAGCTTCTATTTATCCGGGGAGGGCAGGATGATGCTACAGCATTTGAGAACTATCTTATTGAGGAACAGGATGTTGAGGGAAGTGGTCTCACTAGTGTCATGGGTTTTGTTTCCTTTCTGGAGGATATTACCCGCAGCGTCTTGGAGTACATGAAATAACAGAAAGAAAACCTGTACCTGGATCTCAACTGGGAGCAACTTACAGGCTACAGGAGGGTGCAACTAGACATTCATCAAGGATGCTTGAATCAGTGAAGTACTGGGCAGAGTTTTGATATGAACTACTTGTATTTGTTGTTTCAAACTGTTTCAGGCAAATCAAGACTGAGAAGTTCCATACTAATGCAGGAATACCCAGTTTCTTTTGTTGCAGGTTGTCCCTAGTACAAATTATGTAGATCTTAGTGAGTGGCACATACAGTTTTTGTACTTATATAGCCGCCAGTGTTTCTGATTACAACCTCAAAATATAGGTGACTCCAATTGCGCTAGCACTAGTTGCTTTCCGTTAGTTCCTCTGTTTTTCCATATTGTGAGGAATTCATCATTCTGCCAAAAACCAAAATAATTTATTTGTTCATAGTTGAGTTATATTGATAGTAAGACTCGGAATGTTCTGAAATTGGAATCCTAGGGCTCATTGCTCTGTATTCAAGTTTATTGTTTCGTACCTGGATATGAGCCTTTTCTTCTTGATTGATTTGGTACATGATCAGTAGCTAAAGATAGACTTCCGTCCAGGGATGGGTAAAAAGGCCGACAAACCATTCAAGCCGAAGAAATCAAATCGAACTGAACAGATTCTGAAGGGCCAAAAATGAAAAAATCACCCCACCAAAGCTATCAAATTTGGATGGGTGGAAATCACCATATGAAAACTTCCAAAAGCTATCAAAATCATGGTCACTGAATTCAAAGGCTAAAACCTTATTCCCATGCGTGAAAAAGAAATAGAATCTTATCAAGGAAACTTCATAAAGGAGTACAAATGAGAGCTATAAAGGCTAATTTGCCAATTTCCTTCATGTATCCGACAAAGAGATGAATAAAAAATTTAGAGTCCATTTGGGAGTGATTCTATAAAACGTTTATAGTATTTCTAATATTTGAATGATAAAAATTTTCAAGTATTAGAAATACTAAAAGCGTTTCCTAAAATTATTACCAAATGGACTCTTAATCATTTATAAGAAATTTATCATCTTCATTAGCATTCTCTGTGGAAGCAGAGAATAGAATGCCAAAAACATATTTTATATATACTTATTTTTAATTTGGATCTATTCAATGATTTAAAAGAAACCTTGATATATGTATAAATATTTTTTTATTAAAATATTGATAATTTTAATCATTAATTTATATTGATATTTTATTTAATTATTATATAAAAGACATGATAATTAAAATTAATTAAGATATGTATATTTAAGAATACTATATATAATGTGTATTATGTAATATATATAAACATGTCTGACTAGTATCATTTGAACATAGGTTGGGTGGCATGCCCACCCCTTTAAAGCTAGAAATTAAACAACATCCAAAATGGGTATTTAAGGGGAGCAGCAGCCATAATGAGAGTGGGTTGGTGGTATGGAGTGTGCAAGGTTTGAAATATTGGTAAATACGGATATATCGATACTTGAATTTTACATATATATTGGAAATATTAGAGAAATATCGGTGAATATTTTAACAAAATTATAAATAAAACAGAAATGGTTCGAAATTCTTGAAAATGCTTAAAAAACTAAAAAAAAGAAGATAAAATAAGTAAGAATACACATATTAAAATTATTTTGTAAGTGTAATTAATATAAGATAATATTTATCAAATTTTTATAAAAAATTAGCTTAAATTATTTTAATATATTTATATTCATTTATTTTAATTTTTTTTTTTAAAAATACTTTTATTAAAACATGTTTTATTACATTTTAAATAAAAAATTAAATCGATTTATATAAAATATTTTATTTGAGATTTAATTTCTAAAATTTTATTACAGTGACAACTTTTTCTATTATCATTAATTTATTTAAATAATTAAAATTATTAACAATTTATCTTATCAAATTAATTTTAATTTATAAAATATTAAGACTTCATTATTTTTTTATATTGTATCCATTTTTTTTAATTAAAGTTATATTTAATATTTTAAAATACAAACATTTAAAATTAAAAGTATAAATAAAAAAATTAAGAGTGAAGTGATAATAATTTTTTAAAATAAGATTAATGAGATAAATATGAAAAGTAGTTAAAAACATGGTTTTAAAAATCAGATTAGTCCGATTGTCGACAGGTCACGGTTCCGATCCAGTCCGACCAATTGGAACGGAAAGCAATCAAACCAGAATTGAACCGTTTGAACCGGCGACCTGACGGGCGAATCGGACAAATTGGCCGGTTCTCTCCGGACCCAGCAGTTCATTTTCCTTCCCCCTTCCCCATGCGGTTGGTACCCCCATTGTCACCTTGAGTGTCGTCCGGCCGACAACGGTACCTCCACTGTCGCCTGGAGCATCATCCCTTCAGCAGCACCCCGGTGCTGGGAACCCCATCCCACCCCCCGTCGCGCACTGAAAAGCCTTCCCAACCTCGGTAGCACCCAACGCAAATCCTGTCATCCTATCGGCAGCACCCAACGCCACCTCCCAACCTCGCCCCCAAAACGCTGCAAATCCCTCTTCCCCCTGCAATGGCAAAGAACCCTCCCACAACTCTAGAAGTTCAAAACGTTGCAAATCCCTATTGCCAACCCCCCGCCTGCAAAGCCCCATCACCCCCCACCCCTGGAAAGCTCTCCCCTCTCTCTCTCTCCATCCTCTCCCCTAATTGGAAAAGCCTTGCCTTCCATTTTAGTTTTTTAAAATTTAATTTTGATGTTTTATATTTAATTTTTTATTGATTATAATTGTTGTGATGTTTTATATTGATATTTTAATTTATTGAAATTATTGGGTTGATTGACAACTATAGGCAAAAAATTTTGTGAAAAAAATCAACAAACATAATAAATATTGTCAAAATTTAGATAGAATTTATTATTTTTATTTATTAATTTTTTTTAAAATTTTAATAATATATAAAAATATATATAAATGATGTCACCGGTTCGACCGCCTGTCCGACCAGTGAACCGGTAACTTTTCTGGTTCAATGATCGATCTAGTTCTGAAAACATTGGTTAAAAATAAAAGGATAATATAAAATAAAATAATAATATAAATTTAAAATAAAAGATAAATTTAAAATGAATAATTATATATATATATATATATATATATATATATATATATATATTTATTTATTTATTTATTTATTTAATTATTCATTTTTAATTTTTTAACAAAGTTTTTTTTAAAATTTTTTTATTATAGCTCATCGATGATTTTTTGATATTGCCCTGCCCACACACGTTTCGCTCCCATGCTCGATTTCATCGAAATTTTGTCAATATGTTGACGATTTTTTCAATTCTCAAACTCTCCAACTCTCCAACTCTCCTGGTTGATTGTCTTTGGACCATCGTTTATAACCTATTTTTCATTGAAATTATGGCAAAAAAAAACTGAATTTTCAAACCTTAGGAGTGTGCAACGTGGCCAAACAACTCTTGAAAAAGAATTTAGTCAAAATTGAAGATGGGGCTTTTTGGAAAAAAATTAAAAGTCAAAATTGATGGTGAGACGTAGATTTATCTGCACAGAACTTGAAATATTGGGGAAATATCATGAGCTTTGACCCAAAATGCCACATTTTTTAAAAAAAATTCCATAAAGTAAACCGAATTTGAAAATAATGCCCAATCTAGCGTGTATGTGCCACGTAGATTGCCACATCATAAAACTGTAGTCACCAATTACAATTTTGAATTTTTTTAAATCAATCAAAACCATAGTTGGTAACTACGGTTTTGAATCCTTTATCATTTTCCATTCCTTTCCCAGTTAGGTTTCTTACCTTTAGGGTTTCGTCCTTCCTATTGCATCCTTGGCTCAAATTCAAAATTTGGAAGTCATTGATAAGGTAAGATTTATGAGTTTTTCAGTTTTTGTAATTTTTAATTTTTTTTTGTAAAACTGTTTGGTTTTCACGTTGTTGTTGTAAATGTGTTTGGTTTCTGTTTGGTAAAGATGTGTTTGATTTTTTTATATTTTATTTTGATTGTGAGCTTAGAAGAAAGAAAAATGTTTTTTTGGTAAAGAAAACGGATATGGAATGGGGGGCCAGTATGAATTTTTTTTGTTAAAGATACCAAAAATGGAGGGGACCACTGTAAAAAAACTCCAAAAATGAACGGGACGAGCTGTGTTTTTTGTTATAGGAATAGAAAAAATGGGAGTACTCCACTTGTCAAGGGCCATATTTATCTTAAGCTAGGAGATTGAAGGTGTGGAGTCGGTTTCTACATCATTCTCCAAATTCTGGGAATGTTTGGTCGTCTAGAAAATAGAGGAAAGTAAAAAAATAGTCCCAAGATGACAAATCCTCAAATAAAAAAATGCTGCTGGAAGAAACTAGAGATTCCCTTCCTCACACCATACTGACTATTTCAATTTGACCCATCCACGAAGGAAATTCTTAAATAAATTAGCAACCAATTTGACCCCTTTATGAAGGCAATTGTTTTCAGATAAGCCCCATTTGAACTCTGCCATTTGCTTCCTGCTCTAATATGTGAGGAAGAATATCTAAGAATGTGATATAAGTGAAAATAGGACTGTGCCCAAATAAATTTCACAAATATTCAGTAGTAGTTTCATTCTCAATGCCTTTTTTCCCAAGGTAGACTAGAACTCATTTTCTATCATCTTTTATGAATTTTGCATCCTCTATCCTACATAACAATGTATTTTCTTTGAGCGAGCTTTGTGTTAACACGGGATCAGAGGTATTCTACTATTACAATGGCTAGAAAAACACTAACAATATGATTGTTGAACTACCAGTAGATACTATGAACTTTGATAGCAAATATATTGGAACAAACACACAGAGAACAACATTATATCATATAGTACAATAGGGTAATTTTATTGTCCTTTATACCACTACTCCCACCCCCACACCAGAAACATTGATAAAAAGAAAAAAGAAAAATCTAACATACTAGTCATTGATAACTTGGCAATTGTGATTGCTCATCTTCATGAATCCTTGAACTCTCAAGCATTGTCTTTTTTCTCTTTTTGGTTGCGGTTGAGTCTGCAGATAAGAGCAACCGGTTTTGCATCAAATCTAGTAAACGTGATTGCAAGTGCTTGCTCATCTCCATGACGTGCTTTGTCATTCTTGTAGTCCACATCCGGTTTTCTATACTTGTCTCTAGTTTCATTTGTATTGCTCCTGGTGTACATTCTTACCGCCAAATTCATTAGGATTGTTAAATTCATACAAATACATGACTTTCCAATATGATTATATTTCCTTCTTATTTGCTTAGTATATATTATGGGCCATATCCTAATAGTTTTAGCTTAATATGGTATCAGAGCTATGATTGATATAGATATCAAGTTTAGAGAAATACCTCTAGATTGAGAATCTTCTGGTTTAGTGAAATTGTGCTTTGGAACCCAATAGTAGGGAGGTGAACTCTATGGGAACAACATGAAGGTAGGAGAGTGATCATTCCCATGGATGAGTTGTCTGGCTGAGGATACTTGTCAAGCAAAGAAACATGGAAATAATTAGAGAATCGCTGATGGTTTGTCACAGAAAGTAGTGACGACTTTGGGATCACTACCATATTAGTAATAGCCCTTGCTTAGAGACGAAAACGACGTTCTTAATTAATTACAATTATAAAAGATGAAGTGCATATAGATGGAAAACTAAACTGTAAAAGGTAAAGAACTCCATTTGGTTGCTGAGAAAAATAGAGGAGAGGAAGAAATATACATTAGTTTTCAGTTTTTCTTTTTGTATCCTCTAACTTCTTAGCATCCAAACAGAAGATTAGAAAATGGAGTATTGAATCCTTCTAAGAAATAGAAAGATAGAACCTGCAAACCAGAAATGAAGATTATGGTCACCTTTTGGATGATTGAATCTTCTGATGATAACCCCACTGGCAACATCCCAGAGGTGGGCAGTGCAGTCCCTAGACACTGACACTGGACCCAATCTACTAAAGACCAATGTAGTTATTGACCTACTGCATTGCCAAGTGAAAAAATTGTCAGTTGAAAATTTGTGTATGCCTATTAATACTATTAACATTCTGCCTGTGATAATAAACCATTCTCTAACAAATATCGATAAACTTAAACCACCATACAATACTTGTGTCCATTTAGCACTATCGGTCGATCCTTTGGAACATCAAATGGACCCCCCTCCAGCCCAGTGTCAAGCATGCTAACCAAAATTCTCCCATCTACGCTTCTAGAGAACAAGAGCTGCTTCACTGGATCAAGAACAATAGTAGTTATTGCTGTTGGAAAAACTCGGGTTCGTAGAAGCCTTCCTTTGACTAGGTCTCAAACCTAGAACATATAGGAGAATGTCGTTCAGTAAAAGATGTTTGTTATTTGATAATGTTGAAAACATTAGTAATGCCATTTCAAGTGACTGGACCCCATGGGAGAAAACTAATATTGGAAACTTAGGTGAAGAGTTCATGGTTGACCAAGTTTTTAATTCAAAAGCAAATTTACAACATGCTGCGAAGTTGTACTCTATTAGTGCACACCAAGAGTACGTTGTTGTTTCATCAACTACAAAGTTGTTAGTCTTAAGATGCAAGAAGACTAAACAATCTTAATGTCCATGGAAACTTTGTGCTATGGTTGTAAAAGGTACAACTTCATTTGCAATCAATAAATACAATGGTCTGCACAAATGTGTAAATCCTTACTTAAATTGGGACCATCAACAATTAGATTCCAACTTGATTGCTGCTTATATCCAAGGAATGATTAAGGCACAATTCACATTGTTAGTGGCTGCTATTCAAGCAAGTATTGTGGAGAAATTTGGATACCAAATATCATACAAGAAGACATCTAAAACGAAGCTTAAAGCTCTTACAAACTTATTTGGTGATTTTTATAAGTCATATGCAGAGCTGCAATATTTTTTCATTGCCTTAAAGCAGGCAAATTCAGGATGTGTTGTAATTTCAAAAACATTTCCTGGTATTACGGAAATTACAGAGATATTTCTGCGAGTTTTTTGGACATTTCATCCATTTATTGAAGGATTCAAGCATTGTTGGCATGTACTCAGTATTGATGGTACACATTTGTATGGGAAGTATAAAGACACTTTAATGATTGCTATGGGTTGTGATGAAAATAATCAGTTATTTCCATTGGCTTTTGCCTTAACAGAGGGTGAGAATATTGATAGTTGGGGATGGTTTTTGGCATGTATTAGAACTAGAGTAACTCATAGAAGGGGACTTTATGTTATATCAGATCGACATCCAGGCATTATGGCTGCAATGAGCGATGTTCATCTTGGTTGGTCTGAGCCATACGCATATTATAGGGTTTGTATGCATCATCTTGCCAACAATTTTATGACTTAATTCAAGGATAAAGTATTGAAAAATCTAATGTGCAGAGCAACCTTAGAAACTAAGATTGAAAAATTCAATAAACATATGAACACAATTAGGAGGATTAATACAGCCACACAATAATGGTTGGAAGCAATCCCTTTTGAGAAATGGGTGCTCTCTCATGACGGAGGTCAAAGGTATGGCATCATGACTACAAACATGTCAGAGGTGTTCAATAGTGTGCTTAAAGGGGCTCGTAGCTTACCCGTAACTGCTTTGGTTCAATTGACATTTTTTCGGCTAAATAGTTATTTTGTTGTGAGAAGGGAACAAGGTGCTAATTGACTTGCTTCGAATGAGGAATACACTCCATATGTCGATGCTAAGATTAAGGCAAATGTGGCTAAGACGGGATCTCATGAGATTGTTTTATATGATCACATCCAAGGACAATTCCATGTGAAGACTAATAGGGGTACTAAGAGTAGCTCAACTGGTGGTCGAACATATCGCGTTAACTTATAGGAGTATGCATGCACGTGTGGTAAAACACTCATATATGGATTCCCATGTAGCCATATTCTAGCAGCATGTCATTGTCGTTTAGTTGATTTTAGACCACTTGTTCAACACTACTATAGTACACAATCGTACTATAATACTTGGGCACCCTTGTTCCATCCCATTTTCAATGTATATGAGTGGTCTCCTTATGATAGTCTGATTATAATGCCTTATGAGTCAATGAAACGTGCATCAAGTGGACGACCTAAATCAAGTCATTTGCATAATGAAACAGATGTTAGAAAGGGCAAGACTTCTATTACATGTGGGTTATGCAAACAAAGTGGCCATAATCGTCGTTCTTGTCAAAACAGTAATAGAGTTGATTAGACTATGTGATGTATGCATGTAATTTTCTTGGATATTGTGATGTAAGCTACTATGATACTACCTTTATGCAATTATTGGCTTTGGTTTGATTATAAATATTGATGTTATTTGCATAATCAGGTTATTTGTATTTGGAATGATGTCTATACTATAGGGGAAACTCTGTCAAAATTTTGAAATTTTCTATTAAAAATGTTAATAAAGTGCTCCATTGTATTTGTATCTCTAATTTTAATTTAGACTAGTATGACTTGTTTATTGGCCATAAATGAATTGATCTACTTAAATTTATCAAATTGATATATACTTAATATAGAGAAAACTCCATAAATTTTTAAAACTTTTCCATTAGAAATATTTTTTATTATTTAAAAACAATAAGTATTGTTTATTTATCTTCACAATTTTGTTACAGATATGGAGTATAAAGGACATAGTTCTGATCCAGATCCATTAGATACATCTGTTTTGGTTCTACAGGATAGACACAAGTCTCATTTAGTTGA